>NC_092422.1:47756645-48076645 GCF_036169615.1 Heliangelus exortis | reverse complement strand
TGTGTGTGTGTGTTTGTGTGCATACATATATATAAATTTATATGTGTATATATATATTATATACATACATAAAAACATATATATAGAGAGATGTCTACAGCATATAGAATAAATGTTAAGAAGCTTTTGTTCTTATGGCTTCCACTAGAACGGAGATACTATGGCAATTCCTGTAGAAAATTCACAATTTTTTTTCTCAGTTGTTTTTAAGATTATTAATAAATACTAAACATGCAGAGATGAGCAGGAATGTTATCCTATCAAAATAACTGTCTTGAAATATGATTATCACACAGTTTAAGTTCTCTAATCATCTTTCTCAAGAGAATAATGATTTCTTCCTCTCCATAATACATCTCCTTACCAGATTAATCTCTTATTTAACTTCACTCTTACCTATCCTTCTGTTACTTTACCATGCCTCAAAAGTATTAAGAAGAAACAAGATCCACACTGAAAAAGCAAATACACTTCCTAAACCACCCTGAAATGCAAGGAAACAAAAATGCTAGGAAGCAGTAAACATGTGGTGAAATTTGCACTACGTAACTTGACATATCTTAAGAGACATGAAATTTTTGCAACAGCTGAAAATTGTCAATAGAGAGCTACTGTCAGCAGACAGCACTTACCACAATAAAAAATCACAGGATGTTTGTGGAGAAACATTAGAAGTTGTCAAAGATTTGTCAATATATATATATATATTTGCTCTCATATAAAGATACATGCACATACATACAGTTAACAGGAGATTCACAAACATAGTCATCCTAAAGTACTTAGAATGTACTCAACCTTAAGTACCTAATATCTCTAGGGTACTGTATTTAATACAGAGGGAAAACACACCTCTGAAGATCTCCAGAGGCAGGTACAGATTACTTACATTTATAACTTATTTGTTCTGCTTCGCTCCAGTCTACGTCCTCTAGGTCAAAGTATCCAACCCTCGAGAGATTTCAAAAAGAGGCAGGTGGCAACAGTGGCAAAGTCCATGACACCCTCTGCACACACCCCAGAAATACCCTTCCCACTTTCTGTGGAACTGCTGAGATGTCTGTCCAGATGCTAAAGTAGCAGAAGTGGTCCCACTCCCAGCTGCATGGCCCAGCCTCAGTTAAATGTGGAAGGGACACCTACAGATTTGGTGGTGAATGCTGAGACAGACACCCTTTCATACAGTGATTCAGATTGAAAAGGGCCTTCAGAGAGGTCTCCAGTTAAAAATCCTGCTCAAAGCAGGGTAAAAACTGAATTCAGAGTAGGTATCAAGTCTTATTATGTTCCTAGAGTTCAAACCCCAAACATTATTATTATTATTATGGAGTATAAATTTGAAATAATTTAGAATCATAGAATCTTAGAATCGGCTGGGTTGGAAGGGACCTCTGAGATCATCAAGTCCAACCCTTGATCCACTACCGCTGCAGTTACCAGACCATGGCACTGAGTGCCACATCCAGTCTCTTTTTAAATATCTCCAGGGATGGAGAATCCACTACTTCCCTGGGCAGCCCATTCCAATGCCTGATCACTCTCTTGGTAAAGAAATTCTTTCTAATGTCCAACCTAAACCTCCCCCGGCACAACTTGAGACCGTGCCCTCTTGTCTTGCTGAGAGTTGCCTGGGAAAAGAGACCAACCCCCCCCTGGCTACACCCTCCTTTCAGGGAGTTGTAGAGAGTGATGAGGTCTCCTCTGAGCCTTCTCTTCTCCAGGCTGAACAGCCCCAGCTCCCTCAGCCTCACCTCACAGGACTTGTGCTTGAGTCCCTTCACCAGCCTAGTTGCCCTCCTTTGGACCTGCTCCAGGACCTCGATATCCTTCCTGAACTGAGGGGCCCAGAACTGGACACAGGACTCAAGGTGTGGCCTCACCAGGGCTGAGTACAGGGGCAGAATCCCTTCCCTGGACCTGCTGGCCACGCTGTTCCTGATACAGGCCAGGATGCCATTGGCCTTCTTGGCCACCTGGGCACACTGCTGGCTCATGTTCAGCTTCCTGTCAATCCAGACTCCCAGGTCCATTTCTGCCTGGCTGCTCTCCAGCCACTCTGTCCCCAGCCTGTAGCGCTGCATCGGGTTGAATTTTATTTACCAACAGTAACAATTCTTTAAAAATAAGTGGTATGTATAACAGTATGTTTCCCACAAATAACTACTTCAAGGTTAAACAAGGTTTAAAATCTAAATAATACCTAAATCCATGGAATATTTTCTCTATATTATATAGTCCTTTACATAAAAATATGTATACTTCTTTAAATAAAAGCAAATTAAAAGACAAAAGTACTTAAAAACAAGTGTATAAGGTGTATAAAATGTATATACTTTAAAGTATATGCTTTGGAAAATATTTGTTTAAAAGCAAAAGATGGAAGAAAGCTAGTGGGAGAATAAATTAGCGTCAGCCCACATATTTGGGAAGGATGGCTTGAGTTCCTGCAACAAGAACTTCTCACCTGTGTTTCACAGATAAAGTGGAACAGTGTTAATTCTCAAGCAGTCCTGACACTGTCCCCTTATAGTGAGGATATATCATTACTGTGCTACAGAGGCAGGCTCCTTGAGTTGGGTAAATGCTTCTTGAATTGCTTTTTACGCTGTAAAATAGCTTTACTGTTTGAGTGGGAAGTGCCTATGTCCCACATTAGCCTCTGAACTGGTGTTTAGGGCATCTTCCTGGACTGACAGGTGACACAATTTGAATCTTTACAAGCTGAGATAGGCCTAGAACCCCCACAATGTGTAACTGCTCAGACTGCACCCGAGCAAAGCTCAACCATTTCTCCTCAAAGGTGTGGGGGTATCCGTGTCTTTCAGGAAGAGCTCACCTCCAGGGGAGATGTGCATTTCAACCACTCTGAAAACACCCCACTGACTGAGCCCCTCGTGATACAAATGCAACATAAAGGTAGTTTCTGGGTCCTGATCTCACTTAACTTCACTTAAACATCACTTAATCCCATTTTTGTGAAGACTGGGAAATCTTGGGAGAAAGACCAAGAAATCTAGTCTACAGCCCTAGGTCAGCAAAGCCACTTATGATACTAATTACATTTAAAAATAGGGTTAATATACAGAAGTTGGAAGGAAGAACAAGAGGGAGGGAGGTAGGGAAGGAGACTTCTTCACACTTTTTATCAGTGATCTCCTGATCATGAAAACCATTGACAGCTGTGTTAGGCAGGCTAAATGGCAATACTCCCAGAAGGCAGAGAGCATCTACAACCTGCTTAAATTTCAAAAAGGGAAGGCTTTAGGATCCCTTAGTCAACTTTGGTACATTTTATGACCTTAGGCAGTTGTTTTTATTATGCTAATTATTTTAGCTTCACAGGTTAAACCAGGAGTCATCAGAAAACTTCCTAAGCCTGTAAGAAGTTACCATCTTATCCTGTCCAACCAAGTGGTCATTAAGGTCATAAATACACATCACTGCCCCAGACTACAGGGCTTTTTCCTCAACACATGTGAACTTTATATCCCTTCCTATCACATACAACCTCATATCACCACTATCTTCCCAGATTCTAACCAATTTCTGCATTAAATTATGCCTTATTAAGCCAGAGAAAACTGAATAGTATGCAGGGTAATTCCTAAAAGGCAATCCCATCACCAGCCCAAATAACTATCAGTTCATCAGATAGCTTCCTATTGTGAATGGGAACAAATGTCACTCAACCTCCAAGTATGTTTTTTTAATTATTTTTAGAAACTCAGACTTATTTATTTATTTTAAACTCAACAGGTTAAAAACTATATCCCAGAAATGAACCATAAAACCAAATTAGTCAAGTATTTCTATTGGTGTAAGAGGCAGTATTTCTGGTGGGCAGAAACACTTGAATTACAAAATTTCTCTTTTCTAGCTCTCCAGACAGTAATTTTGCATTTAAATAATGTCCAAGATGTTCAAGAGGACCAATGTTCAAGAGGAATACCAAGTTACTAATTCACAACAAAGCATCTCACTAAAATGGTTTCTTGTTCTTCCTCAAATATTTTTTAAAACCCACGAATTCCAAAAGCAATGTTATTTCTATTCACCTGTATGATTCAATACTTCTTTGAAAGCATAAAAGCATAGAGAGAAACTAAAAATTAACATGTAATTTCTATCACATTCATAAACTATTCAAAGATGAAAATCAAGAAAAATATGAATAAATTTTATAAACAAAAAGCAGAAGGTCTTACCTTGAAAAGCAGCTGCATTACGAGATATTAGAAATTTTAACATAGCACTTGATGTTTGAAGCACTTGCTGTATATCTTGCCTTGCTGCAGCCTGATATCTTTCTTCCATTTTTTTGGTACAGCATGTTGGTTTTTTAGAAGTACAAACCTGGAGATCAGCCCCTAGAGGAAGAGATAATTATATTGATTACTACAAAACAGAAGTACACAATACACAGATATATAGAAAACAGTCACTTTTCTTTTTTCTGCATAGGTATAAATACATAAATGGAATACTCAAAGCTTTAAACAAAAAATAGAAGGGGATACTAACAAAAATTCTTTAGGATGATTACACTTTGTACAGTTAATTAATGTCATACCATTTCCCTGCCTCTGTAATCTTCCTTTAGCTGTGGAAACTGCTAACTAATGTTGGTAAAATACTTTGAGTGTGTATGGTACATTATTGTACAGGTGGGAGATGCCCCATCCCTGGAAACATTCAAGGTCACGTTGGACAGGGCTCTTAGTGACCTGATTTGATTGAAGACATCTCTGTTCCTTACAGGGGGTTGGACTGAATGATTTTTAAAGGTCCCTTCCAACACAAACTAATCTACAAGTCTATGCTCATCTAGAATACTCAATTTCTGGCATTCTTGTTCTTTTGTAAATCTTCCACTGGAAAATTGCTAAATATTACAAACACAGCAGTGCAAAGCCCATCCTGATAAGTTTATAACAAATACTCTCATGTAATATTTTATATGGAGCAGTCCTAAATTCCAGTCTAATTTTTCTTACTGTGTCTTTCTCTGATGTCTAACCTTCCCATGTATCTGCCATGTTGATTCACCACTTCACTAAAAGGTCAGGAAATGTTCCTAGAAGGGAATACCTTTTCAAATCTTGGGTATCCTGAAATTCAAAAGGGGCAATTCAGTACTGTTTTATAAAAGCTCTCTGTTTCTTTTTTTTTTTTTTTTTTTTACAACTTGAGCATAACCAAGCATGAAAATAGCTTATTCACCTTCCTTATTATCATGTATTATTTAAAATACTTTTCACACTGTATCTAAACAATGCTTTCTAAAATGAGGAAACAAGCACTTAATGAAAGCAGAAAGATGTGAAAAATTAAAGACAGATATTAAATTCTGTCCTTAGATTTGCTGTTTCACTGACAGATACCACAATATTTCTCTCAAAGGGAGAAACTTTTGTTATCTGCTCTGTGGACTAAAATCTAGTTCTGTGATTGTATCACTCTGCATATGCATCACTCTGTCTTCAGAACAGGTAAAAAAATAGGAAGATCATGAGAAGAAATAAAAAAGTAAGAACTTTAAAAGCCAAAACTTAAATCTGTGTTGCTCTTGGCTCTATACTTGCTTTCAACTCTTACACCACCTCTTTGTATTTAACCTTTTAAGACACCAGACAGGGGATGAACAAAACTACAGGGTCCTGTCATTCAATTTTCATACAGCCTCTCTATTTCTCCCTCTCTCCTTCTGTAAGTTCAGGACTGCTAGACAATGAGTTAGTTGTTACTGTAGTAATGATTTCACTAATTTTGAAAAAGGGAAAACTACTATAGTTGTTTATATTTTAGCATTGATTAATGTCAACAACATAAAATACACAGAGATGTCATGCTTTTGCCCCCAATGCCTTCCCTGAAAATATAAGATGTTAAACTGTATATCCACCACCACTTTGTACTTAACCTTTTATTTTCCTCCCTCTAAACCTATAAGATTTAACATTGCTTTTAAACATTTTTCCCCTATTTTTTTCTGATAAATCATTGTAAGGTAGTAGGAACACAGCTATTGGTAAAGGGAGGCCTTACACATTCTATGAGTTATCTTATGTAAATAAATTGTTTTAACTAATACAATCTAGAAAACTAAGAAAGAAAAGTCAAGCTACTGAGGGCTAGATCAGAGCATCGTGGAAGAATGGCAAAATGTTCACATTCATTATATCAAACTCCTGTTTCTTCATCCACGTGTTGGTTATAAAAATCTTAATGAAGGGATTCCTGGCCCTGTAACTTCATTTCAGCTACACAGTGTGAAAAAATATATATTTTTTACTTACAGTAATCACAATCCTAACTCACTGTGTTGTATTTAGACAGGTAGAAAATATCCAGAAGTTTCCTTAGAAATCTTATTTAGAAAAGCAAAAGACTAGAATGAAAAAGGTAAATGATACAGACCATAAAAAAATAATCTGTGAGTAATCTGAGTCCTGAATGAACACTTGTCTCTACAATACCACACAGATGCAACTTGATTCCCATGACAAATAAACAAATTCCCTTGCTAACTGCAGATAATATGGTCTCAGATTTGCTGAATATTCCTTCTGACATTGGTGGTTTTGCACCTTCACCATTTCTCATCCCTGCATCCAAAAGCAGCTGTTGAAGTAGGATACCTTTAAATCTTCAGTATTAAATAGTACAGAAATTCTCTTAATTTGTAAAGGATCTCTTCTGCTTCTTTCTTTGGGTCATACCATATAAGTTTTCAGGCAAAACTAATTCATTTTAGTGAGGTGTGCTGCTCAGGAATTAATATAGATCCGTATTTACAAAGACAGAAGTCTGACTCCATATACAGCTTACTGTCCATGTTATGTGCCTTGTATCAAATCCATTTCACAGACATTAAGAGCAGTAAACATCCTTATGTTAAAAGAAAAGCAGTAGATACTTCAAGAAATCCTACTACCATACAGAATCCCCAGATCTGAGATTGTCTTCAGTAGCATGGAAAACTAAGAATTTAACTTCTGGATGTGCAAATGAAGGAAAGCGATATCCCTGTAATTCCAGCAGCAGTTTAACACAAAGTGATTCGCGCACCTACAAGCCACAGTCCAGGAAGGTGAACACCTTTACTATCACAACAGAAGGTTAAAACTCTATTCTAATTCTGTGAGCATTAAGAAATGTTGATTCTTAAGTGATATACTATTGCTGCAAGATATGTTTTTCCTCATAGTCACAGTTTAACACTGGCCCAGCAATTAAGCCGAGTGACAGATGCTTTCTATTGATCTTTCTCTCCTCCCTGATAAAGAAAGGAGAGAGAATAAGGGAGAGAGACTTATGGGTTGGAAACTAAACTACAAAACTTTAATGAAACAGTAATGATAAATAGGAAAAATTACTAAATATATAAAAATATACAAATATACAGGAAAATTGATACCACGTTCCTTTGCCCTCTTTTTCCCCAGTAACTCTCACATCACCACCGAGGCTGCAGGGCAGCCCTGGGAAAGTCCAGGCTGGACTCCTGGAGTCAGCAGCAGTCGGGAGCTGGAGGCAGGAACACACAGATTCAGGCTGGCATGGATCAGAACCACAGGCAGATGAATGGATGGAATCCTCCCAGGATGCCGAAGGAAAACAGGGAACGGGTGAAGAAAGGGAAGCAGGAAAGGCAGGAAATGCAGGAGGCCGGAAGCTGGAAGCGTGGCTTGGCCCTCATGATGCCTCCAATTTATACTAAGTATGACGTATATGCGATAGAATACTCTGGTCAATTCTGGCATCTATCTTGTCCGTTCCTCCACAAGGGAGGGCTGCAGGTGGGACCTCTTTATTCCTTCTGGAGGGTAAAATGTTCCTCAGAGCTGAGCAGTGGCCTTGACTCTGCACACCAGTCTCTGGCTGTAACTATAAACATCGAGTGTTATCAGTCCTAGAAACACACACTGTCTGAGAAACTTGCTGTTAATTTCAGCAAGTGCAACTACTTACAAGAGACTTAGCTGAAAGCAAAAGTATAAGACAGAAAATCACCTTTATCCTGGCCCAAACCAGGACACTCATATAGAGTGATGTCTTCAGAGGTTATTTATCCTCATAAATTTTTTTTAAATAAAATTTCCATGTTCTTCAATACATTTTTTGCAACTTACAAGCTAAGTAATATCTTCTTGCCAGCTGCCTTTATGAATCTTTTGCCATGTGATGACTTTAATGTTCCATCCTCCAGCATTACAGTTCAGCTGAAGAATGAAAATAAAGCTCCAAAAATTAAGGTAGTCCATTAAATTATCTCTGTACCAGCTACTCTAGTATTTATGCTATGCATGCCAATGAAAGTGCTTAGTGTCAGAGCCAGCCTTTTAAAAAATTGCTTGCCCCTAAGCAATATTGATGATCTTAAAATAATTTTTAAGCATTTTTAAGCATTTTATGAGCATTAAAAATACTGTTCACCAGTTCTCTACAGCCTCAGAATCCATGTAACTACCTATAAACTCCCTCTCCTCCATTTCCAGTGCATGGCCCATGCTTCTCCAAGCCAGATTTCAGTCCTTTGATTCCACCAACTCCAACCTCACAGTCTCCAAACTGAGGCCCCTGCACTGCTGACCATTTCTACCTTCCTACAGCATTCTCACACTCCCAGTTCTAGGCACCATGACCCCACCCTCAAAATACTAAATTTCCCATCCCACTTTCCCTAACAAAATAAAGGCACGACCTGTGATAGTCCAAACTGCAGTCTGGGCTAAATTCAAGCAGATGGAGAAACTGCTTCATCATGTAAGAGAATTACAGAATGCAGACTGCTCTGGTTACAGCCCCCTCTGCAGAGGGCAATTGCTGGAGTGCAGCTAAAACTCAGTAAAAAGTCAGGGGACCCCAAGCAACCACTTCAGATGTTTGCACTTAAGGCCGGCAGCGTCCAGGATTTGTAACAGGCAAAGCTGAACCTTGAGCTATGTGAAAGTTTGGGGTTTTGCAACCTATAGCTGGAGTTCTTAAAACACTTGTTTAAAAGCTAAATCTTTCTATCAGGGCAATGGTGACAACTGCAGCAAACTTAGATTTTAGAGACAGCAGGTTACTCCAAGAAACGAGTCAAGAGAACAGATTAGTGGTGCATGAGTCAAATCAAGTAAAGTAGGGATTAAAGCTATGTTAATACTACCTGATCCAGGGGTGAGCTATGCTGCATGTATATAAAACACATAAAACTTCAGGTACAATGATTCTAATGCAAAGCATGACATTGTTTAAGGAAATGCTGCAAGTTTCTATTAATCCTTTTAAATCCTTTTGCATGTGATTAGATACAGTTACTGTCATACTGAATACTAATTGATTTAAATATTAGCTGCAATAAATGAGAATTTTAAAGTAACATACTGCCAAAACAGCAAGCAGCAAACTGGACTAATATACCACCCATCTACAAATAATTTAAACGAATGATAAATAAGCCTGCAGCAATATTTACTCATCATACTAGCAAGGTCTATCCACAAGATGACATGCAGTCTTTTTTTTTTTTTTTTTTTAAATTCTCAAACATTTTATCACAGAAAGAATATCACAGTATCAGATAAGTCAAGGTATATTGTGTAGCATGCTAGCAGCAATACACCTGACAAACATCAAGGGACAAAAATGTTTATACCGATAGCAATATTCACAGTATTGCATTACAACAGCCTTTTTGGTTACTGAATGCTATCTTCTGTTTTTAAAAAAAACTAACTCACTGGTGTTGGAAAAAGAGAGGCAGCTACTTGGTCATGTAACAGACACTGCAAAAGAGAGGAACAATGTTATTAGTTTAGACACCTTTCAATAACATACCAATTCCAGACTTACTTTTATTCCCTTATATAAGCTCTTCATGTCGGTTTTTTTTCTTTTTCTGAAGAGAAAAAGACTTTTTTACTTTTGCTTATTTAAAAATAGATTCTCTGCTTAAATTTTTCAGTTATTTATGTGTATCTTTTCAGTTTACTAACATTCAAAGAAATCAGCAGAGAGCTCAGAAAGATTAAGTCATATAACCTGATCTACAAATGTCTGTTGGTCTTACATTCACAAACCAAGCAATTTTACAGTTCCATGCAGTACTTGTTTTTTTTCTCATAACTCCTGTTTCAGGAAAGTTGTTTATCTTCATAAAAAAGTTTTTAGCCAGCATGACTTACGAAGAAAGAGTGCAGGGGGAATGGAGGTCACCTGTGATACTACAAATCTAAGAGATTTTTCAGCCCACATGCATGCATTTTGAGGTGTCTGGTACATGACTATTAATACTGCTTCTCAAACTTATATTTGTTAACTACTATATCCATTAATTTAAGTACAGCTTGATTGTGACTCTATAATAGAAATATCCTACTAAGAGAATATTTTTGCCCTATAAGAGGATCTCAAAAAGCAGAAGCTGCTGGGCACAAAGTCATGATTTCATCAATTTATCTAATCAGACTAACATCTGGATTAAATGATTAACTCCTATGTTGCTGAAACCTCTAGGGCTATTAGAAATCATACTATATGATACATGTTACATTCCTGTCTGACCCTGTTCGAAACCTATCTTTGTCAAGAAACCTGTTCAGCACCTACTTAAGAGACTGACACAGAAGTTATCAGAGAATAAACATAAGCTTCGCTTTCCCTCAAAGCTGCATCAGTTTTATGGGGACAGAAACACTAAACGAATTATTTCAGTTATAGATATCCAGAAAATAACAGACTGCTCTTCCTCTATTATTCTAGAAAAGATCTTTTTGCTCTTCCTGTTGTGTGCTCCTTCAGTTTACCATTAGCACCAAGTTTCCTCATGATGGATCATGGGAAAGGGTGTGAATTTCACTAGTGTACTTTTAGAGTACCTCCACCTGGGCTTCAGGCAGCAGGAGGAATTTCCAGGGGCAGCAATGGTGGATTTAGGCAGTTCTAATAACATCCTTAGCATTGGGAAACAAGTGGGCATAACTGGAGCTCTGCACACGCCTGAAAGAACCAGACACAGTTTGAATAACTGAGAGAAGATGAAAGAGCTTGTATGACCACTGGGCAGCAATGGACAGATAAATGCATATCAGAAAAGATAAGCAAGGAAGAAGAGAGGTTGCTTTTCACGTAGAGGAGTGGGTTGAAGGTATGGAACAGAGGCTGATTGGTAGCATGTGGTGACTCAGGACCAAAGAAAAGCCCGGTGAGGATGACATTGTGGTAAGAAGTTGATCCCAGTGCAAAATCAGGATAAGGAAGCGGATTCAGTCTTCTTTAAGGGAAGATTCCAACTCTGAAGAGACTTTCAACCTCACAATTCCTGGAAGCAGAACACACAGAGAGACTGGGGACAAGTTTTTATGACAGAAGCTAGATGGGTCAACCAGGTATGGCACTCTTATGGACTGATACTAATAAAGAAGGAGCTAGTCATAGGGAAAGTAATTAAGAGCAGCCTTGGCCGTAGTGTCCATTAAATAGTGCAGACCAAGACACCAACAGGTGTGAGGAAGGAGAGTAGCAGATTACAGACCCCGGACTTCAGGTGAGCAGACCTGCTTGTACAGGGAACTGGCAAATGGGATCCTCTGGGATCCAGCACTGAAGGGAGAGGTTGCTCAGGAGAGTCAGCAGGTCTTTGAGGACTGCCTTTTTCCAAGGGGAAAGTCCATCCTGACACTCCAGTGGATAGACTTATCAAGAGACAGGCTTGGGTAAACAGGGAACTAATTACTAAGTTTCATGACAAAAATGATGTAATTGGAAGTGATGATCTCCTTTTTTCTTAAGAGGTTCAGAAAAGCAGATCTTGCACAAAACATTTTTGTCACTTTTCCAGTAGGTATGTATATAGTATACAATATAGTGTATATATATATACTATATATGTATAGTATATATATATATATATATACTATTTAACAAACAATATACACAGAATCTGCTCAGTTGCAGTTCCATACATATATAGGCACAGATATGCATAATACTTGTTTAGTATTAAAACTAAATAACCTAAAGATTAGCTCTGTTACCCAAACTCTGCTTCATCTTTTAAACAAATGTTAGGCACTACTTAGCTTTCAAACCTTCTGCACTTTGCCTCTTAGAAAGCAGGAGCTAATGTGAAATTTTATCTAGGCTTATTATGAGATTTAGAATAGCTTCAAAAAATATTTAGACTTTTAGCAAAACTATTTCTTTGCAGTTTCAGCTGACTCTTCAATATTCTTTTATTCCTTCGACTTTTATGGCAAATATTTTTTAAAGAAGCATCTTTTTAACATGGGTATCACTCCCAACCCTAAGGGACCCTTTGTTTTATACTTTAAGACTTCTAATCACGTACACATATAAAGTACATTTTATTGGGGTTTTTTTGTTCTGGCTCATTAAACACAGCGGCTTTCAATGGTTAGGAAAAAGTAACCAAATACAACATGCAAAAGAACCCAAGTGACTAACAATTAAGTGGTTGCTTAAAATCCACAGAGTGGCTTTGTAGTTGTTTCTTTACAGAGCTATACAAAAGCAACAGCTTACAGATACTGCTTCAGAAGAGGGTATGTAAACCAGCAAGTGAAACAGGTCCTTCCACTTCAGTATAAAAAACGTTCAAACTCCCCCCTCCCTCCCTCCCCCCCATTTATTTTTTGTGTTTTCACATCTAAAAATCTTGCTATGTTCTGCAACAGTTGTTTTGTCAATAACCAATTATTTTGAAATACAGTGAGAAAACATTTTCTGCTCCAATAAGGAATATTGGCTCTTTTCAATCCCAAATTCTGAAGGCTCTACACTGCAATCTGTTTTTAGACAAGATCACAAGAAAGCAAGAAGTGAATTAACTTAGTCTGTAATAAATATATATTAATATCAGCAGAGTATAGAAACGGTTTTACAACTGGAAATTATCTATATGGGTGTAGAAAAGACAGTTCAGCAAGCATAAAATGTAATAATTCTGAGCTATAGGTTTATCTATTTCCAGAAGATCTGGAACTGATTTCAAACTTTCATTCATGGTCTCAGCCATATAAATCCATATTTTTACTACCTTGAGATAAACAAGTGCTGACAGGATAAGGACATTAATTGCCAGGAAAAGAAAATACCACCTGTGGTAAATTTCTGCTTGCCTGCTTAGACAAATAATTCCACGAGATCCAGTCCTGGGTCTGAAAAATCACAAAACAGACCTAGGATTGTCACGATAAATAGTCCTTTTAAAAAGTTAGTAATTAAATGCCATAGGGTCTGGTAGCAATTGTTAAAAACAGTGGTTCATTGAAAAATGAATTTGCAAGTATTAGACATGAGTCCTTCTCATGCACACCCTTTAATATCTATTAACTCATTTTTGTTGTAAGAGCCATTCCAGGCTTAGCATTAGTTGCTATCATTACGATTGCTAATACTGCTAAATTGCTAAATAAAGGGGCAGGGATCACCCTTAAGCACCTGGACCTGACTCTCCACACTACTGAAACTATCACCTCACCTCATTCTGTGGCTCTGTTCAGATGGTCCCAGGACTTCTCTCAATGAGATGTTCTGCTGCACTTCTAAAGATGGTGCATTTTACATATTACTTTCAGAGAAAACCATACTGTAGTACAGGTCTGGCACTTTCTTGGCATCTTCTGAGTTCATCCTCCCATTAGTAGGCACCCTCCATACACCCATGCTGCAGCTTATGGCACAAAATGTGCATTCATGTTACACTACATTTGCTGCCTGTAAAAAGTTTTCAGATTTTTAAGACTGCTTGAATTTTGGTGAAAAAGAGCCCTAAAAATCCACAGTGCCTCTGTATTACAAGAGCATCATACTGGCGACTGAAGGGCAAAACTAAAAGCCACTAAAATGATCAGAGGGCTGAGGCACTTCCCCTATGAAGACAGGCTAAAAAATTGGGGTTGTTCAGCCTGACAAAGAGAAGGCTCCAACATGACAACCTTTGAATATCTGAATGCCAACATGGCAACCTTTGAATATCTGAAGGGGACCTAGAAGAAACCTGGGTTAGCGTTTTTTACATGGGTGTGTTGTGACAGGACATGGGGAAACTGTTTAAAACTTATAGAGCCAAGATTCAGGTTAGACATTAGGAAGAAATTCTTTCCTGTGAGAGTGGTGAGACACTGGAACAGGTTGCCCAAGGAAGTTGTGGCTGCCCCTTCCCTGGAAGTGTTGTTCAAGGCCAGGCTGGATGGGGCCTTGAGCAACCTGATCTAGTGAAAGGTGTCCCTGCCCATGCAGGGGGGTTGGAACCAGGTGATCTTTAAGCTCCCTTCCAACCCAAACCCTTCTGCAATTCTATGAAAACTGATCTAGTGAGAGCAGTCAGTCCCTTCTACAGGACACCAGCCTTTAGCAATGTAGGCATAAGCTGATCTATTCTACTCAGCATGAGAACCAGGATATGATCCCCTGTCCTCTATTCATGGACACACCTTTCAGGTCACCCCAATCAGATCAAGTCCTAAGGCTACTGAGCACTGCTGACTTCCAAGAGAAGCTTAAATATAGGAGGCAGAAACGAGGAAGCTGCTACATAGTTGAAGTAATTTTTTTGTTGGTTTTAATTGCAGAATATTGTAGTTGTTTCTAAGTGGGAATTTTTGTGGATCCAGAGGTGAAATAGTTCTTGCATTCAAGACCCAACACTGTATGTTCACACCCATGAAAAACTACGCTGCAGGCAACAGGCTTTACAAAACCAAAACGTGATATAATGAACATCATTAACTAATATGACAGAGCAACTCACTTTCTGTCTCTGACTAAATCCTCTTTCAGAGATCTGAATGTCAGATAGAGTTACTCAAAGTAGCCCTGCCTGTACACACCAAAAAGAAAAAAGAATTCTTGATTTGATTTCAGATAGAACCAAATTCCAAATTACCTGAGTACAGATTGTACCAGAAGCCCAAATTACTCTGCAGATATAATCTTGGAGTTTCATCAAAGTAATTGGATCTGAATTTTAAATTGACTTCTACTATTACTTTAAGCTGAATTTAAAAGTCTGTTTTTAACTTGAATTAACAAGAGTACTACACACCACCTTTTTTCTGAGATTATAGCATTCTTCGAGAGTAGTTTGTCTCATTTATTCAACTTCATATGAATAATGATGCTCTATGAAAAAACATTGCAATAAAATGTACATTAATCAGATCCTCCACTCTTTATCATACTCCTTGTCCTCACAATTGCATACACGACCTCCAAAGGTTGCTGAAAGTAAGCCTAGATTGATCCCTAAAAAATAATCAAACAAACAAAAAAATACCCAACCAAAATAAAAACTGCCAAGAAATTGGAAAAGTATCTCCAGCACTTTTTTCCACTTCATCAGGAATTGTTGGATAACATAACATTTTTCAGTAAGTCATAGTATTCAGCCTTTTGCTGGAAACAGAAGCTTAACAGATTGTTCACTAATGTACCTACTGGCAGCCCCTTGTGAAGAAGGCTTTACTGAAGAAGGGTGACTGCTTTACTGTCCATCCTATCCTGCTGTTCTATGGATTCCAAGAGAAGGAAACCAAAATCTTATTTGGAACCAAGAGAACAAAGGGAGTTAAAAGCTCACACTTAATCTATCTGAAAAATGAGCAACTGAAATCAGCTAAAAGCTCTAGCTTTATTAGCAACTATGGGGTAAAAGAATGGAATTCTTCAAGAAAGTTGTTACATTACAATACCAGAAATTGAGTGTAGGAAATACAAATATGTTAAAAAATTATTTTGTGGGCAATTATTTCTTTAAATAATCCAAGTCATCCATACATCATCATCATCACCATCATCATCATCGTCGTCATAACAAAACAAAAAAACAAAAACAAACAAACAAACAAGAACAAAAACAAAAAACACACAAAAAAAAAGACTAGACCTTTGAGGCTTTCTAGTATTTAATTCATGCTTTGCATATTGTTGGATTCTCCACGCAATTAAGGGGTCTTTTAGGATTTTTAAGTATTGGGGTTTTTCTGCACAGTCCCAAAAACACTGCACTTGTCACACAGAACCAGACAGGAAAAAACAAAGTATTTTTGCAACTAACATTTAAAATCAGAATGAAAGTGGTAAATGTTTCAACACAGTGTGGCAATGAGGTGAGCATAAGTCTGTACTATAGGTACACAAGATTCAGTATGGTTAGTCAAGTTTCTACATTGCTGGGGGCAGCAATAAAAATCTTGGCATTATTAAAGCTATTAATTTATCTTGATTATTAGTTGCCAATTTTAACAACACGACATCCTGTGTTATGTGAATGATAACACAAATTCAAATTTGTGGTTCCCATGTCCCTGAAGGTCACCTTCATGCACATATCTGGCATTTTTGCACATGATGATAGAGATATTTTTGTTCCTTTAAAGGTACATGAACTGCATGCAACCAGTTTAAAACTAGTTATAGCAAATAATACAGTTTTTTGAACTAGCATGTTCAAAATAAGGACACATAGCTGTCCCCAAATAAAACAGGATCATGATTTGCATTATTTACTAACATATGGCTGCTTAGTTTTTATTACCATTAAGAAGAGAAAATACACAACTGTCAATGCTACAGTCTTTTATTTTACTAATGATCCTTCTCCATGATCCTTCAGCTAATGATCCTTCTCCATGTAAAAGGTGTGGTTTGGTTTTAGGCATTTAATTGAAGATGACCTCATACAAGCCAAGTCTAAAGTACCCCTAAAATAAAGAAATGTAGGGAATATAACAGAGGCAAAGCTCTGAAGTTGACACCTAACACATGATAGCTGAGGGGCTCCTTAGATGCCACCAGCTGCACTGGCTGTGCAGGGCATTTGCCCACAGAGAGGATCTGATATGCCAGAGGTGTCCCACCCCCCTCCTGCTGCTGCTCCAGAAGGACATAAGTCTCACAGAGATGCTGCATCTGCCAGCCCCGTGGGGATATTCCAGAGACTCTAGAGAAATGGTACCAGATGCCTATACTGGAGCAACCAAATTAAGCCTTATAAAGGCAACTTTGAGACCTACAGAAAGTGTTTTTATGTATGTACTACATACAGGCACATTTCTAAGTGCCATCAGAAAACGTTTTAAAACAATTTTTGCCTCTTGCCTCTAAAGAAAGCTTAATATAGAAGATTAGGAGCAAAAGTGACATTTCTTTCCTCTTCACATTATGTTTCTAGCCTGCAAATAGCTTTAATCACAGCTAAACCTTCTAAAATACTCATTAAATCCTCATTTCTTTGTCATCTCCAATTCTGAATAGATTTTACTGTTCACAATTATTTGTTTCGTGTAGCTCTCAGATCAAAGCTACACAGAGCAAGAACTCTGATGCCTGTGATCAGTTCCTTCAGGGCTGGTGTTTTCCTGGCTGCCCACAGCCGCACAATTCCATCAAAGGGTGAAAGGCTGCTGACCAGGCAGCTGTGCTGCACCTCCCGCTGACCGGGGCTTGCAGGGGCAGCAGCAGCAGAAGAAAAAGGAGTTCTTCTATTACCCTTGGAATTCAAGACCAACTTTTGCTTCACAAACAAAAATACCAAAAAAGTCAGAAGAAGAAATTGAGAATGATGTTTTAAAAATACTGTAGAGGCAGGGAGCAAATCAGAGAGCAGTGTACAAGCAATATCTCCAGTACACAAGTGAATAAATAGAATCAAAATAAATGACAATGGCAGAGAAAGTGCAATAGTTAAACTAGACTATGAATGAGAAGAACATAAACTGATACTGTATTGTTCATACTGATATTATATACACAAATAATCAGAACAAAAAAATTTAAAACCATTAACAGGGCTTTGACTCAGATTTCACTCTCCAGACATCTTAATTTGCATGGTACCTATCAATTCAGGCTTTCCAAATAAACTGTTTCTTTTCTTTTTAGTGAAAACAATAATTAAATCTTTAGCTAAGGACAATGGAAGAAGACAGTGCAGTGTTGTCAAATGCACTAATAGTCTAAATATAGTGCTTTGGTTTGCAAACTGCACACTTCAATATTAAGTGTTTTAAATTTAGGATGATCTGTTACGTTTAAAATTAGAGTAATCAGAAAGCTGTATTTTGAAGTGATTCAGAAATATGGTAGCATACCTTATCTCAAATTGCAAAGTTAATAAAAACTACACAGATTACCTTAAAAAAATAAAAAGGAGCTACTGATATTTTAAAGTAAAGGGTATGTTAATTCAGCTTTAATTGTACTGAGAAGTCATTTTCTGTCAGGAAAGCACTGATGCACATATAATACTTACCTTGCCATCTAAATATGAACACACTTCACACATATGTGTGTAAAAAATATTCAGCTCTATCACCCTGGGCAAGAAAATATCTTACTTGATTATTTGTGAATAGAACCACTGAAGTCAACTGAGGTCTCTCAAGACTGGGGAAAAAAAGCCCAAATCTAAGAAGATGTCTTATTTCATACACATGCATGCTTTGTTAAGTCATTTGTTACTCGCTTAAAAAAGTTTTATTGTTGGTCTAAGAGCTACCATGCAATCAAATTGCCGGGAATTTTAATCAGTTACAGCTTTAGGCAGATATTCAGTAGAGAAAATGTGCGGATCCACGGCTGGCACTGGCGTCAGTCGCTCTCATTTCACACCACAGTTAACTCCAGCAGTCCAAGCCGCCCTTCGGTGGCTCTGCCTTCCCTCGGGGTTTGTTCTGACACCAAGATACCTCTGCCTGCCCAGGGGCAGTGCTGACTCCCCAGGTCAACCTGGCTCTGACAGGGCACAGAAGTGAGCGGAAGGGGACTTTAGGCAAGTGTTGGGGTGCTCCAGTTTTGGCCGAGCTCCACACCCCGACAAGAGAACTTTCCCTCTTCAGTAAGGAGCCAGGCATCAACACACACATACGCACCCCGTCACCTCCCGATGGAGCTGCGGAGCCAAGTGCGGACACGGCGGACAAGGGGTGGACGGGAGGTGCCCGAACCTCCCCGCCACGGCCCCAAACTCACACCCGCTCCCTCGGCCCTCCCTCCCCGCTCCCGGGCAGGACTGCCCCGTCGCCCTCCGCTCACCCCGCCTTATGCCCCCCGCCAAGTTTTCCCTTTACCTGCCCTCGGGGACTCCGGGATACCCCTGAGGGGACCGAGCTCCCGCAGCTGGAAAACTTCCCGGACTCCCTCGCAGCTCGGCGGTGGCTCCGAATCCCCCGAGGAGGCGGCGGCGGCGGCGGCCATCAGCAAGGCTCCGAGGCTGAGGACACCGAGGCTGAAGCTCTTCACCCCCATCACCTCCCGGCCGCCGCCCATAACACCGAGAGAGCGCCCGAGCCGCCGCCGCCACCGCCGCCGCCACCGGGGGAGGCTGCGGCTGTCAGCACCGCCCGCTGCCTCCGGCGGGACCCTCCCCCGACCCGGCCCCCGCAGGTTCCCCGCCCGCTGCCCACCCCCCCTCCCCACCCCCAGGAAGGCCCCCCCCGACAGTGACAGCGGGAAGGCTCTGCCCACCGCCGGTCCGGCGGTGCCTTCAGACCGCCCCGTCGAGGCTTGGGGGTGGGCACGGCCCGCTCAGGGAGGGGGCAAGGGGAAGACACCCATCCCACCTATCCCCCCTTCCCTCCCCCCCGGGTGCAGAGGGAATGAGCTACAGGGAAAGGACGCAATGCATGGCTATGTAAGAAATAACCCAAAAAAGGCGTCCAAAAAGAGAGACAAAAATAATCTGTCGTGCTTTTAGGAACTATTTGCAATAGGCTGACATACTGGCAGTAACACGCACAAATCAGCCTAGCTTCAAAGGCCCAACACCTGCTTTTCTGACAAAGTCCCCAAGAATTCATCTATCCTCAAAAGGTTTTCAGTAATCTCAGTTTTCTTAGGCAAATGTGACAAAGGACCAGTTTACAAAACTCCTTCATGCCCATAAGCCAAATTCCAGTAGTTCCTGGCCAAGCAGGACAAGGAAGCATCTGGAACTCACCAGGTTATCTTTTAAGTAGCTTCTTTGATGCCAGAGTTAAGAACCCCCTCCATGCACAAATTTAAACAGCACATCTTACCCCTTCATTGCTGGCAACTGTTCTTGGTCGGTTTTGAAGCTGCTGGTGGTCATGCGCTGTGTAACATCAGTCTATCCCAGCTTTCACTTAAAAATAATTGTTTATCTGTGGCAGCACTTTCAGCACAACACTGCAAAACCAGTTCTGAGTGTGAATCATTCTATGTATCCATGTGAATACAAATTGACATGCAAGTTATTAACCTGCATTAAAGATCAACCATTTATCGAGGAGCAAAGCAATAAACAAATAGCAATATGTTAACATTCTCCAGTCTACTGAGTGGCAACTTAGTTCGTAAGAAGTGAGGATTACTGTGTTTTCCTTTTTTGAATCATCTCAATCCTGGACTTGGCAGCTTCCTTTTGTCAGCAAGTTCCAAAATATATTATATGGAATGGCCTTTAATAAAATTTGTTTGACTGCTCCTACCATATTGATACAGGAAGAATGAACACAGATGATGGGTTACAATGTTCTTCATAAAGCAAGCTACAGCAAAAGGCATTTTAGGCCCTTCATAAGGAAAAAGAGAGGAAAAAAGAACAGGGAGTTGCATTGCAAATAAAAATACTTATTTTAAAAATAATAAAAAATGCAATACCCTGTGTGGAAGCTGGTAGTCAGCAGCAACCCCCTTGCCAGTCAGTAAAACAGTCTTATACAGAATGCTTATGTTTAAATACTGAAATATATCACTGGGAGAACAATCTGAATGTGGGAGCCAGAAAATGTATGAACTTACTCAGCAACTTGAATATAGTAGAGGAAGTCCTGGGAATTATGAAATTCCAACACAAGCACCTAGTATTAAACATGTACACTCGCAATGTGAGTGTAGGAGAAAGAAATATTTTCTTGCAGGCTGAGAAATACAGACAGGTATTCCTAATTTAAAAAAATAATAAAAAGTAAGTTTCTTGCTTATGTCACAACTGTACAGAAATTTGCCAACAAATTTGCCAACAATGTTGAAAAAACTCTAGAATCCAATTTCAGCAATTCAGAGGAACCTCCACCCTCCAATTCTACAGCCCAAGGGAAAACAGAGCTTTATGGTAAGACATTGAATATGCATGTTTTAACTATCCCTATAAGGAAAGTTCCAGTTAAGTCCAAAACATGGGGTGGGGTTTTGTTTGTCAGTTTGTTGGGGAACTGGGGTTTGGTTTTTTGGTGGCTGTTTTTATTACTTTTCATAGGGACGTCGAGGTCAAAAATTAAGCTTCAAAACTTCCCTAATTTTAGAGTTAAAATGTACATTGTAGTTTAACTAAGCTAATATCATATAAAATATTATTGTATATTTGTAACCATGTACTGAAGGGACTTATTTTAACATGAGAAAATACACATATTAACTTGATGAAAGAATGTTAACATGTGCTACAGATTAATCTTTCTCTGAGGAAAACCTTAGCAAGTGCCCTTGGTGTCTCTTCATAGATATCTAGCAGTCAGCTCAAGATGATTAAAAAACACCCACAAATTCTCCCTTGCCACCTTTTTTTAATTATCATGAACAATACCACTACAATACCTGAAAAGCTGGTGCAGTGCTGGAGGAGGTTACACCTTCAATTCATCCCTCTGAATCACATCAAGCTCAAATAAACTTTCCATATTTTTGGAACGCAGCACTAAGCTTCCTGCTCATCTGCGTGTATGTTCTCCTTTGGACTTTCATTTTTTACAAGTACTGAAAACAGCTTATTTGTGTTGGGGATTCCGTAGTAGGCAGGGACCAGTGATGTGGCTCCTATCAGAAGATTAAAGAAGCTCCCCTGGCTCCAAAACCCACCTCTGGCCAAGAACAAAGTCATCAGCAATGGTGCTAATGCCTCTGCAATTAATATATTTAAGAAGGGGAAAAAGAAACTTCAAAAAAAAAAAACCACCTGCAGCAGACAGAGGAGTGGGATGTGAGAGAAACACCTATCCAGATGCCAAGGTCAGTGAAGAAGGAGAGGTAGGAGGAGCACCAGAGCACAGATTCCCCTGCAGCCTGTGGTAGAGACCATGGTGAGGTGGGCTGTCCCCTATGGATCACAGTGGAGCTGATACCCACAATGCAGCTGATGAAGGATGCCATGCCAGAGGAGGTGGTGAAGAAGGAGTGAGGAGCCCAGGCTAGAGCTGTCTGTCATGAAGGACTGAACCTTCTGGGAGGGATCCACGCTGGAGCACTTGGTGAAGAAGCTGTGGGAAGGTCTCGTGCTGGAGAAGTTAATGAAACTCTCTCCTGTGGGATGGCCATCACATCGGAGCAGGGGAAGAGTCTGAGCAGTTCTCTCCCTGACAAGGAAGGAGTGGCAGAAAACAGTGTGTTATGAACTGATTATGAACCCCATTGCCCAGCCCCCTGCACCACTGCAAGGAGGGGTGTGTGTGGAAAGTTAAGAAATTGGGAGCGAAGTGGTAAGGGCCCAGTAAGAAGGTAGGGATGGGAGAAGGTGGTGTTTTGAAGATCTGGTTTTGTTTCTCCTTGTCTGGCTCTGATTTGATTTGTTGCAAATTAAACTGATTTTTCCCCCAAGCTGAGTCCGTTGTGCCTGTGATCATAATTGGTGAGTGAATCCCCCTCTCCTTGTCTTGAGTTGGATTTTCTCCTCCTCTTCCCACAGTGGAAGGAGGAGTGAACAAGCAGCTGTGTGGTGCTTAGTGAGGCTGTTCCTGTACCACAACAGCCCCATCTTCCCTGTTTGTATCCCTCCAGAGAGCTACTACAAAAATAATGGTTTTGACCTGTCACTTCGACCACATCCACTTTTGTCACATTCTTTGCCATGTCAAAGACGAACTGCTGAGTTTCAGTTGCATATCCCTTTACTGTTCCCATAACAGGATGAAAAGGGGATTTTCCACTTCCAGAGGACTAAAGCATCTCTCTCCAGAATCTCCAACTTCCAAAATGATCAAATACTTTCATGCTATCTCCTATTTTGTCCCATTTATCTGAAAGTAGTTCAAACATCCATTAAGCCATTTAATTAGTATTTTTGTACATACCACAGCAACTAAATTTTTAATTAAGATCATGGACTGTTGTGTTGACTAGCATATTCACATCATACCCTACTGGGAAACTCTACCATCTATTTCTGGTCTAAAGCATGCTCTCCCTAAGCTCTGATACTATCCTTTGTTTTTTACACAGATGTGAACAGAACAAGGATCCCAGCACACAAACGATGCTCCCTGATGTCACAGCAACAGCACAGACGGGAGGTGTGGGGGGGGAAGACAAACCACCAACTTTTTCTTCAGAGATACAGAACCATTCCACAAGTATTATGCTAAATCAAGTCCTCTTATTTTAGGCTGAGATAACTAAGGTAATAAATTACAACTAAAAGTGACACAGCATTTTGATTCACAACACTACCACACTGTTATCAATAAACCCATAAACTTACAGTGAGGCCAGTGAAACTTCACATGCAACTCTTAAGTTTAACTTATCTAAGCATCCATTAATGGTGGCTCTGAAAAAGAATTGATAGTATTACAGAAGTTTGACCTGTATTGAGAGAAAATTTCTCAAAGAGTTTGAGATTTATTTTTCTTTAAAAAATGAATTATTAATTTTAACTGAACTTCTTAATGAAATCTTAATGAGAACACGGTATTTTGTTTCATGCTTGCAACTACAAAGAACTGTCAATTGAGGTCTCAGGTAGGAATAGATGAGCGAGAATACGGGAAAGCAATTGCAGGCCACAGGGGAGCATCACACACCATCTGCCCTCATCCTCGAGTGTGTAACAAATGCTACTCTACTGTTACTCCGTGTTTACATCGAAACTTCAATTGCAGCTTATACCAGTGTGTTACGGCCCGAGCATCCCTTGCCTCCCACTTCCTGCCTCTGCATAACTCCTCAAATGTTCTTCATCTTCTGAGTAAAATCAGCAAGCCACCAAGTGCCAAAAAAAAAAAAAAAAAAAAAAAAAAAAAAAAAAATGCTGGCAGACGTGTTACTGCTTGTGCTGCCATCTGCCAATGGCCTCCGGGATGATGCTGCTAACAGGGACTGCTCCCACGGAATACCAGCAAAACCACCCTGTGCTCAGCACAGTCTGGGAGCAACACGAGTCACCCCCTGCCCCACCAGCAGGAGCCCAACCAGATCTTGCTCTGCAAGTGCTCCCTTAGCTCCAGAACAGACTACACCTCTCCCCAGGTCCCTCTGAGGTACACTGCCGAAAGCTCTGCATTCCTGCCTCTGCCCTTAACATGAAAAGGGAAAAGGCTCAAAACACACACACATGCATGGGAAGAGCTTCAGTTTTTCACAGTAAGTTGGAATGAGGAATTTTAAGTAAGGACTTGGGCGGGTCTTGATAAATGAGAGGTTCAACATGAGCCAGCAATGTGCACTTGCAGCCCAGAAAGCCAACTATATCCTGGGCTGCAACAACACAAGAGAGGTGATTCTCTTCCTCTACTCTGTTCTTCTAAGACCCCACCTAGAGCACTGTGTCCAGTTCTGGAGTCCCCAACATAGGAAGGACATGGAGCTGTGGGAGTGAGTCCAGAGGAGGGCCATGAATATGATTAGAGGCTGAAGCACCTCTCCCATGAAGAGAGGCTGAGAGAGTTGAGGTTGTTCAGCCTGGAGAAAGGGCCAGGGACACCTTCCAGGGCAGCCTTCAAGTACCTGAAAGGGACCCACATGAAAGCTGGAGAAGGACTTTTTTTAAGGGAATATAGTGATAGGACAAGAGGTAATGGATTTAAACTCTAAGAGAGTAGATTCAGCATAGACATTAGGAAGAAATTCTTTGCTGTGAGGCCACTGAGACACTGGAACAGCTTTCCTAGGGAGTTGTGGCTGCCCTCTCCCTGGAAGTGTTCAAGGCCAGGTTGCATGAGGCCTTGAGCAACCTGGGCACATGGGAGGTGTCCCTGACCCTGCAGGATTGGTACTAGATCATCTTTAAGCTCCCTTCCAGGGCAAACAATTCTATCATTCCAAGTTCTAGCATTTGCTTTGAAGTACTGTACCCAGAACGTAATTGCATCTATATTTTCATAACGGTTTTATTTATTTAATAATTTAGACTTCAAGCATAGCTCAGCAGTCAGCCATTTACTTTGAAAAGTACTTCTTACTGCTAGGTACGCTGTTTCCATGGAGACTTCCTCATACACTACAGTGTGAACATTCTTCATCTCTTGTTTTCTTCTCATTAGTATCAGTTCTCTTCCTTGCAGGACAGTTAACTCAGGCCTCTACAATTAAGACATTATCAGAAAGAACACCTAAGAGGGAACATCCAGTAGAGTAGACTGCAGCAAAAGGAAAGCAGCAACTTCTGCAAAATACTGGCACGTAACACAGAGCAAGAATCTGTTGTGTTACTCTAAGTATGTTTCTGTAACATGATCCTAGTATGAAAGAAACCTACACTTGCTACCAGTTTTAACATTATTAGTATTTTAAAAAGCCAGACTTCTGCAGATACTTAAATACTGTTCTTTGAAGCATCAACACTATTTTGTTCCTGCCACTCTGAACACCTGTCAGTCTCAGAAATGTCGCAGTTTTGCATTGCAATTATAAGTGTGAATCTTACCTATAAAAGCTCTAAGGTAAGTAGCAAGCTGAAGTCATATTCATTCTATTAGAATAGTAAAAGAGTGAAATGCCTCTTGGGACATCCCCGTAAGACAATAAAACCCAAGTTATAGCATCCTCCAGAATTCTAGACCTATCTTACAGTAGCATAACACTTCTACTAGTCATTACAAACTCATATTCAAAGATAAAACTTTGCCAGGAGAGGTTTAGGTTGGATATTAGGAAGAAATTCTTTATGGAGAGAGTGATCAGGCATTGGAATGGGCTGCCCAGGGAGGTGATGGATTCTCAGTCCCTGGAGGTTTTTAAGAAGAGTGGATGTAGCACTCAGTGCCATGGTCTGGTAACCATGGTGGTAGTGGATTAAGGGTGGGATTTGATGATCTCAGAGGTCCTTTCCAACCCGGGTGATTCTATGATTCTAAGAACAACTGCCTGCATTCTTTCTTCCTTTCTGTCCCTGCAGTCATTAACATCATACAGCCATCCCAAACAGCAATGTTTGAAGACACTGTTACAGTCCCCATAGTGTTATTTCAGTTCTCATAGAAAACTTTAGGTGAAGAGGTACAACCCATGCCGGTAGCTTTCTTTCAGCTATTTTTTTCCTAATGTGGTTTACTGTTCATAGAGCAGAACTGAAAACAACCATATCACAGCTCTCAAAGTTAATTTTACACTGAGTTTTGCCATTGGGGGGTCATTTATTTATTGCTTCTTAACTTTTCTCCACCGAGTCCTAGCTCCCAACTCATGGAATGGAATTCAGGAAGTTAAAAGTGCATGCTTCACTGGCACTAATACAGAATGTGGTCACTTAAAAATCAGGGCAAACATCGACATTAAAAGTCAGTAAGGGCTTAAGTTTCCATCAGTAACAACTCCTGGGCACTTATGTTTAGATCATTAGTACCTCCATACTGCCAGTGTTTAACAGGTGGCCATTAGGTCCCATCTGAATCAACAAACTAATTGAAAGAATCCCTACCAATCCTGGAGTTCAGGACAAAAAGCAGAAATTTGGTCAAATCTTATGTAACCGAGTATAAAAGAAAAGGAATGTAGACCCCCTAATTCTCTTTAGTATCATTCACACATTTGAGAGGTGACTGGCTGTCTGTCTCTGCTTGACACCAATTCAAAATTTCCACACCTCTTCCAGATGGAGATGAGACCTTAATATGTTTTGAAAGTGATAAGGCTATGCAGTGAAGTTTCTGAGATGCCCCAACATGCACTGTAGCAGTTGCAGCAGCTGGTCTGGGGATGAGCAGAACCTCAGGCTACTAATTGAGGTACTGGAAGGAAGGAGTACTGGGCTCCAATCCCTTTCATCAGATTAGCAACTAATCTTGAATGCTAGCACTGACTGATCTCTTTCTCAATTATAAATCATAGAATCCTTCTTATTGAAAAAGACCTTTAGGACTGATTCAACCATTAACCTAGCACACTGCCAAGTCAACCACTAAACCATATCCCCAAGCACCATATCTATACAGCTTTTAAATGCTTCCAGGGGTGATAACTCAACCAGTTCCCTGCAGTCAGTTCTAATGCTTGACAACCTGTTCAGTGAAGAAATTTTTCCTAATAGCCCATATAAAACTCCCTTGGTGCAACTTGAAGCAAAATACAGTCATAACTTTCTATTGAAAGGCTGTCAAACCTCCCTAGCTAAATCACATGCTCTTCTTTATAGATAACACTATATTTAGCAAGATGCAATTTCCATCTGTACACAAAACCTTAATGTACTTGCTGAAGAAACAACAAAAAATGTTTCCAACCTTATATTTAATTTTACAGAAATAAAAATTACACTGTACAATGATGCTAAATGCCTGTCTGCCCATACTAACTTGTTAATAGGGTATTTCTTTGGTGTTATAGGTATGAAATATTAGAAATGTCTCAGTTACAGAAAAAGCTTCAAATGAAAACTGGATTGCTTTGGAAAACTGGATTGATTTGGAAAAGCAAATCACCATACAATGTTTCATGAATTCTGCTGCCTTTGGACTACTTGAAGCTGTACTTCAGGTTTACTTTTCACCTTGTATTAAACAGATAAATAAAACCACTGTATGGAAGCAGGTTTGTTAAAAGCAAAAGAAAAAAAAACTATGTGAGGGTAGGTGTTGGAATTACACCTTTTTTTGTTTTGTTTTGCTTCATTTTGCTAGAATATATTGTTAGATGAAAGACTGCCAAGATAGTGTGATGCTATACAGTAACGAAAACTGACGTACAAATTTTGATCAGCAGGGCTATTTTTGTTCTTTTCTTTCCTCCAGGAGACAAAAGGAAAAAACAAGGGGTATTGGTACATAATTTTGTTTGCACATTGCAAAGGCTCCTCACACACACACCTGTTACAACTCTGAACAGGGCTTCATCAGCACGTAACATTAAATGCTGCAGAAGTTAAATGCTGCACACAGACTGCACTCACATGTAGCTTTCTATCACTAAGTCATGTCATTGGCCTGTGTCTCATCAAACTGCTCTCTACTTCATTCAGATTCTGAGGGCTAAGGTGTACCTGCAGCTCTATTCCCACCATAAACTACAGAAGTTTCAAGAGCAAAGCATGGTAATATAATTTGGATGAGAAACAAAGCATAAAGGAAGAATATAGGGTTCCTACAGTAGTCCAGGATGGCAGACTACAAATATTTCCATTAAAAGCGTATTGGAAAACAATAGCTCGTTATTAAAAAAGTCTACATTTTACTTTTCCCTAGAACATGGAAAACTCAAGGAGGAATGTTCCATCTTTCCAATCATATTTTATGGGGCTAAACAGCTGGGAAAACACTAGAAGTTTCTAGTCTCATTTCTACATCTTTATCCAAGGCTTTCTTCCGATGTCTAAAACTAACACTTCTGCAGAGTTGTCCACACAATTCAAGTCTTGTGTGTATTACATGTTCCTGCAATGACAGAAAATGACAGCTTATCAGCACCTGCTCTTCTGTTAAGAAATTATCATCTTGCTCTATCAAACTCCACTGTCCAACTAATCCTTTATTTCAAAGTCTAAACAAAAGCACTTCCCTTTTTAAGTACATAAGTAGTTGAGTAAGTCTCAGTTTAAAGACCGCCTACATGGTATTTACTCATCTCTGCCTCTTTTCCAGATACTGGATTTTTTGACTGTTTCCTCCTCCTTAATTTTGGTCAGGAAAATTGTTGTTGCCTACTGTAAAATCCTGGAAGATGGAGCAGGACCACTCTGTCAGCTAGACAGAATACTGTTACTTATTCTCAACCTGCACTCTTAAAAGGAGCCCCCTATGTTTTATCTGAAGCTTTATAGGTATAGTGGAGTTCACTTCAGCAGGGCAGTTACATAGTATCTTAACAAAATGCAAGTTGTCAGTGCTTGTCTATTTACTGAATTCCTGATTCTGTTTTTTTGTTGGTTTTTTTTTTTTTTTTTTTAATTTCTGACTAGTTCGATGTAACTAGAACTGTATTAACTTATTTTGGCATTACATATAGTGACAGCTGCAAAGCATTGGAGCCACCAACTGTTCAAACATGGCAACAGCTACCTAACTTCTATTCTGGAGGAGTTTGCACAAAACAACCTGCAAAGTGAGTTCTGTCACCATCGAGTCTCATTCATTACTTAAGATGATTATCAAACTTCCTCTATTTAAATTCTGAAAATTCTGTATTTTACAAAAAAAAAAAATTCATCTCAAATCATCAATAGCATGAAATTTAGCAAGTCCAAATACTGGATTCTGCATCCAGTATAAATTGAGAGAGGAGTGGCTGGAGAGCAGCCCTGCAGAAAGGGATCTGGGGGTGCTGGTCAGCAGGAGGCTCAACACGAGTCAGCTGTGTGCATGGCAGCCAAGAGGGAAAAACCCCATCCTGGGGTGCATCACACACAGCACGAGCAGCTGGTCAAAAGAGGGGATTATCCTGATGTATTCAGCATTGGTGCTGCCTCACCTTGAGCACTGTGTGCAGTTCTGGGCCCCACAATTTAAGGTTGTGAAGGTCTTTGAATGAGTCCACAAGAGGGCAAAGCTGGTAGAAAGTCTGGAAGTAATGTCCTATGAGCAGAAGCTGAGGATTTTGGGCTGAAGAAGGCTGTGTGGTGACCTCATTGCTCTCTACAGCTTCCTGAGAAGGCAAAGTGGAGAGGGAGGTGCTGAGCTCTTCTGCCTGGGATGAAGTGACAGGACAGTTAAAATGGAAATAGTTAAAAGCTACATCAGGGAGGTTCAGACTTAACACTAGGAAGCATTTCTTTACTGAGGTTTTCAAACCCTGGACAAGCCTTTCCAGAGAGGTGATCAATGCCCCCAGCCTGTCAGTGTTCAAGAGGCATTTGGATAAGGCCCTCAACATGCTTGAAAGTTTTTGAAGTGGCCAGGCAGTTGAACTAGATGCTCACTTTAAGTCCCTTCCAGTTGAACTAGTCTATTTTCCCCTGAATTAAATCAGCATCTGGACAATACAAGCTTTTAAGTTTATTAAGAACTGTGACCAATGTACAACAGCACCGTACTAGTTTCCCTTTGCAAGGGATCTTGGACCAAGTCAACTTTATACTACAGCACTGCAGTCTTGAGGTGGCAAGATAGTAACAGAATAGATGACAAGGAAACTACTAGGAGAGTCAACCATACAGCTCAAATATAAGCCAAGACCTTCTTACAAGTCAGATGAGTTTTACTTTGTCTTAATACAATGTTGCACTCAGTACTATGAGGTAATAACCCAAGCATCTAAGAAAATCATTATAAATAGAACTGAGGCAGACTGCATAGCAAGAAGTATCTTATTAGATAAACTATGAGATTTTTCATGACCTTTCCAAACCTTTCTCCATATATTTAAGCTTAACATCACCACTGAGAAACCAGGCTCTCCCATGGGCTGTTCACCCAGTATCCCAAATAGCAGATCCCTAGGGAAGAATAGAACTTTCCTCTCCATGTCCTCCGAACTGTCTCTGACTTCAGAACTATTTGAGTTACCAGTCACACTGGTAATCCCTAAGCAGTTTTCCTCTGATTTTGTCCAAGTGCAACCCTGACTGCTCCCAATATTTCTGGACTTTTTTTCATGTTTATAATCGAGACCAAAAAAACTTCACCTTGCCAGGATTTCAGGATTTCAAAAAGAGAAGAAAATGTTCTGTGCTTCCAGGTTCAGCACCTGCACTGTCCACAGCTTCAGTCATCAGAAAATGCACTAAAGCAAAAAAAACAGTTTCTTCCCCTTCCAAATAAAATTGTTTTCCTGGCAGAATTTAGTTTCCTAGACACCACCAATGAGAATTTCACCAACGTGAAATGCTGATGTTTTGTCAGGCTACAGTGATTCCCTTCTGTTTCCTGATCACTTCTAGCAGATATTATGCAGGAAGTAATTTTACTGACAAACCACTTTTTGCCCCATATTGTGTGGGCATAAATATAACCTAGCCTTTAGATGTAGGCATTGCCCATATACATATGTTTATGCACAGAATAGGTATGCCTCTCATATGTACAGAGCTACATAACACACACTGTAAGAGAAAAAGTGTAGACTAGGGAAACAAGAAGCAGCTGTGAAGAGGGAAAAAAATCCTAAATTTTGAAGAAATTAGGAAAGCTCCTGGTTCGTTTATAATGCATGTCTCAGGCCTCTTGAGAACAAAGATGTACTGTCATCTTTGAGCAGTTAGTTTTTGACCTTGTGGGCCCAGGGAAAGGCTGTTGAAAAAAAGTCAATAAAAATAAAAATTAAAAATTTTAAAAAAATATAAAAAATATTTTTAAAATGGAAATTTTAAGTATCAGTAAGCTTTATTAAATGCCCCCCAAAAACGTTCTTTTGGAAACCACAGTATTTATTAAAATGCTTGAACTTATTCATGAGTTCATGAAATATAGCAGTGCCTGGGTCCAATAATTTACTTCATTTGAAGCCAAGAAAGCAAACTTCCAAAGTTGTATTCAAATTTTAAAGCAGGATTCCCAGGATTTGAAAAGCAAACAAATAAAAAAACCAAAACAAAACACAGCAGTAAATCAGGAAGGAGGGTATCTACATAAACCCTTCAACATCAGTCCTAGAATCTTGAAGTCATAACCTATGGGGAAGCAATCAATACCTTTACCAAAGAAGTTTTAAACAGTCCACTCCTCCACAGTAGAGGATAGAGATCATTCCAATTTACAACCTTCACTCCTGATACTTGGATTGTTGTGCAAGTTCTAGATATGAACAAAAACCACCTGCTCAATGTACTGGACAACTTGTGATTAAATGTGACAAATTGGCAAGAGTAAAAGAATTGCTTTCTATCAATTGTTTCATCAAAAGGATTGATGAGTTTAGAAGTAACTAAATTTCATGAAATGAAAGTAGAGCTATTAAAACAAATGCTATTCACATCTTCATGAAGCAGAGTGTGGTTTGGATCTATACATCCTAAAAACATCTGTTTTGTAGAAGAGTGGTTAACCTGTGAGATCATCTAAGAATCTCTGAGAACGTGTCTGGCATCCCTGGACATATTAGGTGGGAAGACTGGAAGATCAAAAATGCATTAAGGTTGGAAACAACATGTTAGATAGATACACACCAGTCAGTTGTGATTTTACTTGCTAATTAGACCACCAAAATGAAGGAATCTGCGCATCACTACCAGGTCTGAAGACAGGTACATTTTGCTAGAGGTTACTCAGCAAATTAAGAAATGCAACTGCTCCTCCTCTTTATCAACACTCTGCTCAACAAGTTCATTCCAAGTTAACTTTTTTTTCCCTTCCCGTTAAGTCACTTTTAGTGTTAAGACAGTGCTACAACATTCCATTGCACTTGCACACAGAAAGGTACTCATCCTTAGCACACCCCTCCACATTTGGCCAAGGAGTGTGCTTAATGTTCTGGTTTTTACATGAGCCTCACAGTGGACTAGAAAACTTTGAAACAAAGTTGAGAAAGACAGGTACAAATGCTGCACTTTTGGACTTGCTGGCAGATCTAAGAACTCTGAGAACTCTTAACAAAAGACAAACAGAAGCCCGACTTGAACAGACCAACCAGATCAACCATGTCCTTATTCATAAGACTCTCAGAATAAGGCATGGATAAACTTCCCAACTGTGAATGGGGAGCACACCAGGGCCCCAGACACCATGGATGTTCCAATTCTGTTTGGGCCATAAAAAGCCAATAGATGAGGATGTTCCCAGTCTGAGTAAAATAGAGATAAACCTCTCATTAGTGAACAGAAAAGTGAAGCATCAAGCTGCAGCTCTTGACAGGATCATATAGGAGATTCAACTGATTAATGCACCAGTTCTACAGGTGACAACTACTACATGAAAAGAACACCTCACAAGCTGTGCCTTGCCAGTCAAATATACATGGATGTTGATGCTCTCTAGAAGTGGCACTCTGGTATCTTTAACTCACAGCATACCAGCTCAAGTCCTGGCATGCTAACAGGTTGCCTTTGTTTCTCAGAATAGTGGTGAACCTGGACATGAGGCCAAAACCAGACATCCACAAAAAATAAATTCCGAGTAAGCAGGAGACTTTGAAAGGTCATGCTTCCAAGCACAAGTCTGGTCTCATCACAATGGCAAGGACCATCTAATTTAAAGGAATGCTTCTGCTGCAGCAGCACCTTGTCCCAGTCTAATCTAATTCCACCACCTGGTGGAAGCCATAACAAAAGCTGTTACAACAGTGTTTTAAGGGTGACTGATCTGGAGTTCTCTCTTTCAGGCAAAAACCAAAACCCAACAGGTCTTTCACTGTTGCTCATTACCCAATGCCAATACAAACAAACAGCAACAAAAACTCAACCAAAAAACAAACAAACCAAAACCCTACACAACAAAAAACCCCAATCCACAAACCTGAGAAGGGGCAAAGGAACAGGTGTTTCACTTCCCAGCTTAAGTTCACTTTTTTAGTTTTATTCTCCTTCCAGCACATTAAGGTGACTTGCCATAACCAAATAAAATAGTCTTTACCAAGGAGAGATTTACTATCCCTCCTGCTTTTCCCTCCCACCTCCCCCCAAAGTAACTGCATGGAATCTGTGATTGATGTACTACTGGAGTACCCTTAACACTACTTTAGTAGACCCCCTAGCTCTCAGTTGCTTCCTTCTCTTCTGGTCACTCAGCAGATAGAAAAAATACAGATGCAGGGTTCATTCCACTGTGCTTTATCAGCACTCTGTAAGATCACTCATACACAGCTTTTTTTCCCCATGTTTTTTAGATTCTTTGGCAAAGGCTCCCTTGCAGTTAACTTTTATAAAAGAGAAGGGAGGGGCAGACTTTCCAAGCTCCTTCAGGCTACAGAGGGAAGACTCAGTTTATCACTAGCAAAACTCATACGTAGTCATTAATAAAATACATCCCTTAAATTTTTCTTCAATGCTAGACAGTTTGTTTCTGCAGTGCCTGTAAGAATAGCTTTTATTCTTGTTGGCTCCCCATGCTTCTTAAAGAAAAATATAAGGTGAAAAGTAACCCAATTTAGATGTCCTAGAAATCTGCAGATTTCTAGAAGTAGGTGATCCCCTATATATTATAGCTTCTCCACCCCCAAAGGGGAACAAGCCTACAAACCAGTACACATTTTAAACTTCAAACTCTGATTTAGTACTGAAGAAGCTCTTACCAAGTGAAACCACACATATGCATAGATGGAGCAAATAATTTTCCAGGGTAACTCCACATGGTTACACATAACTGAAAGTGGCTCCAAGATGTGACACTATTTACCCAGTCGTCAACACTGACTGCCTCAGTATATCCAGTGTTCACAGCTCCCACAAATAAAGTATGTCTGTCAAGGCCACTGATGCTGCTTGAGTTTCAGTGAGAATTACACCAATAGATGCAGAGCTCAGATTGCAGGTTGTGTCTAGACATGCAACTTTGAGAATACAAGAGGGCTTGGTCTTCAGCTCTGCCAGGTTAGATATTAGGAAGAAATTCTTTACAGAAAGGGTGATGAGGCATTGGAGGTGGTGGATTCTCCATCCCTGGAGGTTTTTAAGAAGAGACTGAATGTGATGCTCAGTGCCATGGTCTGGTAACCACAGTGGTAGGTGAAGGGTTGGACTTTATGATCTCAGAGGTCCTTTCCAACCCAGATGATTCTTTGATTCTGGGACAGTTGCTACATGAAGTAATCCACAGAAGCAGCCAGGCCATGAAAGAAGGGTTACTTTTTTAACATACATGCTGCCTACAACTTTGCTATCTGGGGAGAAAGTAGTGTTAATACAGCAGGACTACTCATGTCCAGTTAGTATCCAGGACAGACTTAGAGCACACTAGCAAAAAATACTGCAGAATGGATTATCCAAGATTTTGGTTCTTTTTTAACTGCTACTCTCCATTTTCACAGTGAAAAATACTTCGTGGAAAAGCTTTTTTTTTAGGTAGTGACATATAAGGATTCTCGGTATCCAAGAAACTACAACTCAGTCACGTCACAAGGGCAAGTGTTCACTCAGTCTCTTCTTGCAGTACTTCAGAACTGTAACACTCTCACATTTTCACCTCTAAGTGCCAAAAAAACCCAACCCCCCCCCAAAACCAAAGGAAAAAAATTTCTCAAACACTAAGCCTCTCTGTATAACACAGCCATAGCAGAATAGGATACCTTAGAAAAGTTAAAATACTCTTGGGCACACCCAAGAGCCAATTTAGTATATGACAGAGTAAGATCTGAGAACCATCCACTGGTCTAGCAAAGCTCTCTATTCACCTATCTGGAAAAAAACAAACAAAAAACAAACAAACAAAAAAACCCCAAACACCAAACAGTTCACACAAAAATGTACTCTACTTGAATTAAACTAGAGTTGTAATATATATAGCAGCTGTGGTATTATAAACCCAGAGTGGCAAAACACTGCTTACCACCCCAAGGACAGACCTACCACAGCACTTTTTTGGAGAAAGTGTAGTTCTAGCCTCTCTAATATTTGGGGTTTTTTTCCAGCAGTTATTTTTCTCCCCTATTTTAGCTCCAAGTTTTAACCTTCATCCATCTCAACCTCCTCTCATGTTTAGAAATCCTTTAGTCACTCAGATGTGGTATGAATAAATGCATTTTCCTCCTCAAAATTTCAAATGCAGCCATATTTTAATACAAAACTGCATCTTTCTACAGACTGGCTATTTAATTATTGGCTGCATTTAATGAACAAACCTGAAAAAGGGACAAAAATAACTTCAATAGTAGACACCAACAAGTGAACATCTGTTGTCAAAGTGATTGGTACAATCCTTACATATGAGTTGCTAGGAAATAAGAGGTGAAAAGAGACATCCTAATTGAGAATACAGCTTCAACAGAAGCTGACTCAGACCTGGCCAGACAAAGAACATGCTCATTTTTGTTTGCACTGATCTCCTTGAATAACCCCTATTGCAGATTGCTCATTGCAGCCTCCCTGAGCATTAAAACCTGCTTTCACTACCCTGCTAGAACAGCCTCTCAAATGCTGCCTACTAGGATCATAATTCAACCACTTGATTTCACCTGGGATCATTCAGTTTTCTGCAAATGGAGACAATCTGAAAGGGGAGAAGGGGAAAAAACTACTTCCAGGACTATTTCCCCAGGCACTCAGATATTAAAAGCACAGACACCGAGAGGCAGAATGAAGAGCCAAGTTTTCCCACCAACTCAAGTCCCTGTTTGGCACAAAATCACAGGTGTTCCAAGCTTACAGGCTGGCTGTTGAAAATGCTCCACCAATCATGACAACTCAAAAATACTCTTGACATTCATTCTTGCAATTCTGTCAGTAAACATATTTAGGCTAACACCTAGCCTCTTCTTATGGTATATGGACCTGTACAGAAATCCAGTCCAACACTTCTAAAAGTGCTATCTGCTACTTTAAGATCAGGGCTGAATCTCCACTAGAAGATGCTGACAAGTACAAGGAGCATGTATTTGGTGAGATACAGAGTAATGTTAAAATCCAGCTGTACAGCCTTCAGACTGGAACCAAATTATGAACTAAAGCCTTCCAGAGGGCAAAACTTCCTCATGAAAATTAACCACCCTGTGCAATATCATCATAGCAGCAGGGGCTTCCAGAATTTCTGTATGATGGTTGCAATGGGGCACTTATTTGCACAAAATGCTATGAAAGTCAATTCCCTGCCACAGAACATAAGCATAATATAACTTCAGAGATTCATGACTTGCAGTGGAACAGTTGTTTTGACAGACACACAGACAGGTACTCATGACTTGCTTTTACACTTAATCTGCTAACACTGACAAAACCAAAAGAAACTGCATGCCAGAACTGTAGGATCTTACTCACTTTGTATCATATCAAGAACTATTTAGCCTAACACAACCACACAGCTCCAACCCAACTTACAGTAACTTCCAATCATAAAATCCAGGCACCAATCACTCCCCAATCTGGGTGTTTTCCAAAACCTTCTGGTGGATGAGAATTAAGTGCTTTTTTACCTACATTAAAAATCCATTAGCAAAGCTTATCACACACAACGCTCTCCTATGCAGCAGAGAAAGTTGTCCCTAATCCCTCATTGTTTCATTAGGCAACTTTCTGGTTCAACATTTTTGCTGAATAGTAACAAAAAAACTGATCAGCCACCTAGTAGTGCCAGTTTCTAGAATGGACTACAGAGAATGAGATACTTTAAAAAAGCCTCTCTTTTTAAGAGAACACAGCAGTTTTTGGTGTTTTGAAAACCAGTAGGAAAGCAAAAACTCTTATGCCTGTAGAGCTTTACAGGGTCTAACATAAAGACTTTCTATTTCCAAGTATGTATAAGCTTTCCATGTATTAGAGTAATACTCAGAAACTACGGAGTTAATTTTCCCCACAAAACATAGCCCTTTGACAAAGTACTGTGGGGTGAGGAAGAAAACAAAAAAACCCAAAAGATGATAAACAAGATACACACACACCAAAACAACTGGTGACTCAGTACTTCCCAAGTGATATTTTACATCACTGTAGAAGACAGTTAAAGAACTACAGAAGTAAATAGGTACAACAGTAGAGGCAGCTTTCCTTCTGCATCAAGTACACTAAACAGGAACTAGTTAATTTGTTCTATAGCAGGGAAGAGCACTGCCATAAATGCAGCTGAAAGATGTGGGTATCTGGAATCTTTTAAAGATTCTATAACATGTCACCCAAAGGATTTCTTATTGTTGTACAATGCCTTATCCATTGTTAAAATCCAAACCATTTCTATCCAAACTGCTGACATGCCCCACAGCAGGACAGTTGCTGTAAGATTCTTGTCAGTCACAGCAGTGTACAAGGCATAGAAAATAAGAGAGTAAGTAACCCAAGTTGTACTAGTCTTCTGCCTTAACTGAACTTTCTACTTTTTTTTCTCCCATCTATTCTTGTTTTCATCTTCCCTACCTTTAATCATATCCCTGACTGCCTCCCAGCTCCCAGGAAATCCCACTTTTCCCAGCAGGAAACAGGCTTGCCTATTTCTACTCCAAGACATGACCAGCTAGCGCATTTCTGCAGGTCAGATTCCTTCAAACGCTCACCTCTTCGACCAAACTCATGCAAGATGTATTTCCCAGTGACCACAATATGCAAGGAGTAGAACTCAAGCATTTGTCAGGACTACTTTTTTGACTTTTAAGAATTCACACTATACATTAAGAGCATTAATCAGCTAGCCCAGTTGTCAGAAACCAAAACCAAGGTCTGAATGCTGAATAGGCACGGAACACTTATCACCAAAATAACCATATCTCTTATTAGGAGTCCCAGCTAGCTCTGTAAACCAAACTTGTGTAATAATCCTTCCATGCAAAGCATGTTGGCCACACATAAAACATTTTTTTTATATTTTTATGAACTAGGGACATTCCCTCCCTCAGTTTCAGTGCGTGCCTAAATATGCCACTCAGTTCTAGTGATTAACAGAAGCGCTAATCTCAAGTCACAAAAAAACCCCCAACATCTAAGGCTACCAAATTACAGATAGTTTTTTCTGTAGTTTGCTACCCACTTGAAGAACCTGATTTAGCTCCAAAGTAGCCTGAAGTTACCTCTTAACCAAGCATTTTGCATTTGGATACTTAGCACCCGAATTCCCCAGGTGTCATTGTCATCCTACTAACTTTAAGTGTAATGAAAAAATGCACATCATGCGATACCCCACCCCCCAAAAAAAACAACCAAACAAAAAAAGCAACCAGGTGAGCCCAAAATGAGATCGAATTCACAGAACCATTCATGTATTAAGTCACTCTGAGAATATGGTAAATAAAGTTTAATTTAAAAGTGAAAGGGAATGCTATGTTTGCTCATTTTTTTCTTAGGAAGGTGGAAAGTCTAGAATAACTGAGAGAAGATCCATTTTACAGCTCTCAGTTTCTACTCATGGGGCCAGAAGCCCATTCCTCCGTTTCCAACTACGTTCCAAAACAAAGCTTCAGAATCAGCACCACACCACCAGGGTGGAAATTCATTTCCAGGCCTTGCCAATTCTGGACTGGCAGTTCTTATGCACAGTTTTAACAATTATGAGTCTCAACTCTTCTCCTGATTATCATAATAACCAAAGGAAGACAGACGCTTGTTAATGCTACTACAGAAGACACAAGCACAGCAGACAATCCATTAGGAAGAGCAGTATGAGCAGTATGTAGCCAATGGAGTACAGAAGAATCCTAATGGAACATTTCTGGTTTCCCCCCCCCAGTATCTCCTCATTTAGACAGAAAAAAAACAAACAACCCAACAAAACCAGGAAACTGAAATGACCAGAAATTAGGACTCTGATAACAAACCAGTAGATCTCACAGCAAGGCTATGATAAGAGTCACAACATGATGCAGACCACTGCTTTACAATCAGTTTTATCTCCTATATCCATGACATTTCTGTGTTTTACACTGAATACTATTTACTTATTTTGTCTGAAGCTACTAAAACCAAACATTTAAAGAGAGGCTCCAGGGAATGAATTCTAGTTTAGTAACAGGTGGGAAGGGAGACCAGTGGTGTGAACTTGTAAGCTAAATACCAGATCTGAAGAAAGCTGTGGGTCTGTCAGTAATACTTTGTAAGCAAAGCCATTTATGAACTACACAAATACAAGTGATGCATTTTAAAGAAGAGAATTAGTCAGAAACACAACAAAGTGCTCCATTCACTTCCTCATTACAGTATGTAAACTATGCAGGAAAGATACAACTCCGTGCCACCACAGCAGGGGATGTCCCCTTCTAGTCCTATGTTCATTTAATGCATATGAACTAGCCATTACTCAAAATGTCTGCTCACCAATTGCTTTTGTATTCTCAAGTCAACACAAGAAAGTAAATTCTGAAGAACTAAACTTTTTTTCAGTATCATCCAGTGACAAATTCATGAAAAACAACTGCTTGATTTCCCAGAATGCTTTCAGATACTAGGAGTGTACAGAGAAAAGTTTTCTACAGTTAACAGACAAGGTTTTCCTTATAAGGGTAACTGTGCTATACCAGAACTTCAGACAAGTATTAATACTACTTAATTTCTTGCTTTTTGTTCAGAAAGACAAATCTAGTTAAGCTTTTCCTGCATGATACACATAAAAAAAAAAAAAAAATTCAGTTTAGAGAATTCCTGAAAACCCATGCAGGCTTATCTTCCATAGTGCTAAGCTTAAAGAAGTTTATATGGCTCAGACTAATTCAGAGCAGCTCACTTGAAAAATTATTACCTGTATCAAAGCCAATAGAAAGAAATAAGCTTCTCATCCATGTGACTGTATTATAACAGACTCAACTGAACATGCCTGCAAAAAATCCTTCTTGGTATTTCTGCAGATCTCTTATACTGGCACTTGTTTTGGCTACCTTACTACTCCACTACAGTCAACTTTCCAGAGGAACATCAGTAACAAGACATCTATTTCAGCAAACCCAGCTGGACTTCACAGCAGTACCTCTCCCTACGATCTTGTGTCAACCCGAGTGCAATGTCTCAGCTACACAGAAACTAACATGCACAGGATTAGAAAAAAAAAAATTCTTTGGAGACACATGACTACAAAATAAGAAAAATAATTTAAATGGAACTTAAGGTACAAGGCAAGATTATATTCACTTAACTATACACCCATCAGAAAGCTACTGATACATTAGAATGAGTGATACAGACTAAATTACAGATATTTTCAGAAAAGAACATGTGATTAACCGCAAACTTCTGATAAAATAAACTATATGATTTAGTAAACAAAAGCTGTATTGAAAGCATGCAAGTAAGACCAATACTACAGTCTATACACAGGCATTGTTGTACTTTCCCCATGACTAAAAGCACAGATTAATGTGTCTTTAAAATGCCATATAACAGTTACAAAATTATTACTCACAGACTTGCACCATGCACAAGTATTTTTTGGAGGCCAAGAAATTAAACACGTCAGTTTGTTTTCACACAAAGGTATCAAAACCATGTACATTCCAACATACCTGATGGTTAATTTAAGGCTCCACAGGCATTAAAAATTGCTTCTGCAAGCACTCAGCTTTAACAAAGTTTTGTTGTCTAACTGTAATATTCATCTTATCTGCTTACATAGCAGTATAAGCCTGACAGCATATTAAATGCTTCCTGCATTTCAACTTTCAAGAATCCTTTTACACCCAGAAAGGAGTTAAACCTGCCATTACCAGATTATTCCAGAAACTGAACATAGAGATGAGGATGAGACACACATCTTCATCTGCTGACTTTACTGACACAAGTCTCCTCTAATCAGAAAAACTAGTAAGTGAATTTTAAGCTTGGGAACACAGTATTTTGGAGAACAAACATATATGAACAGTACAGTCCAAAGAAATGGGTGTAGAAAAACAAGGACAGAAATTGAGTAGCACATAATAAAAATCCAAGTTGGCTTGGCTACTTTAGAAATAAAGTTAAGGAGATACCAAACCCATCTAAAAATTTTAGTGTCTTCCTAGCAGACAGAGTAATATTCCAAGGCAGCACTGTGATCACTGACTGCCTCTGGAAAAGTGTTCAGCACTCTCAGGAAAACAACCCATTTAGCTTAGTATCCCCCCCTTTTAATTTGCAAGGGCAAGCATTGAGGCAGCAAGGACAGCATTGACCCAAATATGCTTAATTTTCCTACCAGAAAGGTACTTTAGAGTACTATCAAGAGTGGTGACTATAAGCAATAATTTTAGTACTTTGAATTTCCAGCATTATGCCTCTGGAAGTCTGTTTTAGGAAATGAAACCATTAATATTTGAGCTACAAGCACAGTTTGCTAACATGCAGCTCACTCAAAACCAAGATGTGCCAAATGCTCCACTTGCAGATTTTACATTAACACTTCCTTATGGAGCAGGTTACCACATCTTCCTTAATCAACCTCAACTTCTTTGAAGCAGTTATGAGTTTTTCCCCCCAGGTAAGTTCTTCAGGTAGCTCAAGAGATGTCTTATTTCATTGCCATGCACCACATGATAAATAATTCACTTCAACAGTTACAAGTTGACCCCTGTTACACTCAACTAAAATGTAGGTACCCACAAGCAGTGGACACCTGACTAGTAATAAAGATTCCATAGCTGAAGAATTATTACAGCCCTGCTTGCAACCTCCTTTATTACTCTTTAATTTTAAAAGTTCAGGATGGAAAAACTAAGGCTAAAAAAGCACTGTATTACCAATCAGAACACACACAAAATTCCAATAGAATAAAAAGCATTACAAAAGCAAGCCACTGAATCCTTCATGTAATCTGATTTTTAGAAGTAAGCTTACACTGAGCAAGTCAGAACTTTCATACAGATTTTCTGATACCTAACAAAGATTTTCTTCCCAACAAATTCTACAAGAAACTATAAACAAGTAACCACCTCACTTTAATAGAAAGCTCGTAATAGCCTTAAAACAAACAAAAAGAAACAGTCAAGGATTTAAATAAATACATATTGTCAACAACAAACATCCAGTACATACAAGCAAAAAGCCAGATACAGAAAACTGAAGTCTCATTACACATAAAATTACATGACATTTTTTTCAAGAAGAAACTTAAAAATCTTAAGTTTCCTGGCCCACTGAAGGAGAAATTCCTTAAAGCTATGAAGTTGTTTCAGCCTCTATCCCCACCAACCTCAACAGGCCGGGACAAGTGCAATACCACAGTCACACACAGCATTGCAACTGATCCCAACCTGTGTAGAAAGGGGTACAATTTTTCCAAACTTACTGACTGACTTGTCACTGCCACAGTCAGTTTTGCATGGATTTGCACAGCAGAGTATCATACAGCTGGATGCAAACCTGCAAAACTAACCAGAGAACAGTGTTCAATAAACAACAAATAAATTTTAAGACACGCTGAAAATGTAGGTCTACAGCTAGCAGTACTTTAAGTGCTTATAATGCAGTAGATTAGTGAACACTACCTGCACTATAAGCACTTTAGTGCTACAAGAGCTGTCATTCACTAGACTGCTATGAAGGTAAGGCAGGACACAAAACATCCCATAACCAGCTGAAAGCATCCAAACTCCTTGATGTAGATCATAACAGGCCACCATCAGTTTTGCATAGATTTGCACAACTACACTCTTCTTGTAGTGCAACTATGCAAAACTAACAGAAGACTGCAAAGCAGAAAACTACTGGAACATCTACAGTCTTAACCTGAGTGACTGGATGAAGACATAACTTCTTATGCCAGAAGGAGCACTTAGGGCAGTAGATGCTAATCTACTTCACTATCTGCACTAGATGCACCTTAGTACAAAAAGCACTTGACACCACCACACTGTACCTTTCCAATCTCTGAAGTTCTGCAAGATCTCCTGAGGCAGTTGTCAACATAATGCTACAAGTGCCTTCACTGCAGTAGGTTCTATATATCACTACCTGCACTGTAAGCACTTTGACATTACTCTGACGCAACCAGCGTTTTTAGTAATTCAAGATATGTTGTCTACCTTGCACCTGCTGAAAGAAAAGAACAAAGATTTGATCAGGTTTTGAATGGCTCAAGTTTGACAACAAAGCTTTGGAACAAATATTCACACTTTGTTTCTGGGCTGAAGACCTCATTATGAGTAAGCTGAACCAGCCTGTTACCCCAAACCAGGACTCTTGTGGGTTACAGTATCAAAATCAATGCTGATTCACAGTTGGAGGAGCCCAATTGTGACAATGAGTCAACTGCTTGTCCCATACCATTCTCAGAACGCCATCACAACTTCTGGAGATAAAAATAACTTAGTTTTCAAAGACTGTTCTGGAATAGGGTAAGAACTTCCACCATCTTTCCTCAGTAGAAGAAAGGGTAAGGCCAGAAAGTATTAAAACAAGTATAAACAAAGTTTATGCCCAACTCTGTGTAACTGTGAATTCAAGAATTAAATTGAGAAGATCATACCACCAGCTTTCTGAAGTCCAGAAAGCATCTTACTACATTCCAGGTATCCTCTTAAGTTTTCCAATTAATCCCTTTTCTGGCAGGTTAGACAATCTGCTGCTACTGCCAGAGACATCCTGCCTCAAAATACAGTTCCTACCATTGTCTTTACATTGTCCTATCTAGTAGTAAAAAGCAGTTTCTGAAGGTGGCTGTACAATATACTACTACAACCAGATTTCAGCCACTTAGTAGAGACCCAAAGCTCACTGAAGCAGGAAAAAGCTGCATCTTAAAATCTGAAAGCACATTTTAAGTCTTCTTTATTAAGAATATAGACTTGAAGGATCACATAGAAGTTCTTACTTGACACTTACAGCAAGCTTAATACTTTGAAACTACAAGAAAGCTGTAACTTTTGCAAAACTTAAAAAGCTTTAAAGAAAAATACAACCCTAGAAACGGAACCTAAACATTTTTAAACCATTGTCCAGCTGCTTTACTTGGAGTGCTTTAAAAACTTTCATTATTCTCCTCTACACGACTGAAATTCTGGACTGCCACACGTGCATCCAATCCCAAGGAACTCTTTGGAATTTAGCGCTCCTAACCAAAGTTAGGGCTTCAAAAGCACTGTTTCTGCCTCTACATTTTTAAAAAACAAATTCTTTAAAAAACCAACAACAAACCAAGACAAAAAACTTACCGATTTCGGTAAAAAGCAATTTCCTCCACAAGCGTGCTACTGCAACATCCCCCAGAAAGCCTCATTATTCCTGCTGCACGTGTCGTTACTGCAAAGAAAAAAAAAACCAAAAACCACACCAAGTTATTTGCTTTTTGTTGCCGAGGAGAGAACAAAGTCACCCAGCAAGTTCCCCAACACCAGGACACCCCCAACCCCTCTCCCACCCCCAGCGAGAGCGCCAAGAGCTCCGGTACCCCCCTCAGGCGGCAACTCACCGCCCCACGCGCACCACACACGCGGGCTCCCCCCGGTTCCCCAAGAACCAACCCCCTACACACGCACACCTCGGCGGGGAACACCCCCCTCTCCCCGGGCTCGCTGCCGCCGCTCCGGCGGCTCGGGGGGATCTCAAGGAAGCTGACCGGGCGCTGGGGAAGCCGCTGCGGGGCTGCAGGCCCGGGCCGGGCCGGGCCCGCTCCCCTCACCGCGCAGCACGTGCTCCGCCGAGAACACAGAGGCGGCCGCGCGCACTGCGCCCGCCAGGGGGCGCCGATACCGGCAGCGCGGAGGTCACAGCCCGGCTACGGCGTGACGGGCCCCCCCCTCCCTCCCGCTTCCCACCGCCCCCAACGGCCCGGCCCGGCCCGCCGAACCCCGCGGCACAGGGAGAAGGGAAAGGGCCGGGCCCGTCCCTTCCCCGTGGTGCCTCCCGGGCCGGGAAGGGTCCGCGGCGGGGGGCGGGGAAACGGCTCCCCGCGGCCGCCGCTGCCCACACGCGGCTCCGGGCCTAACAGGGAACAATCGGCCCCAGCACGCAGCCGCCGCCATGTCCCCCGCCTCCTCCCCCTCCCCAGCAACATGGCGCCGCCGAGGCCCCGCAGCTGCCGCCGCGCCGATTTCGTAATGAAGCCCGCGGCTCCCGAGCGGCGGCGGCGAGGGGCCCGCCCGCTGGCCCTCGCCTGCCTGCCCACCCGGGAGAACCCGGGAGCACCGGCCCGGCTGCCCGCGCCCCGGTGGGGAAGGGAGGGAGGAACGGGATGAGGAGGGGGGGAAGAGGAGGGCCCGCCGCCCCCGCCCCTCCTGCGAACAAAAGCCCATGCGGAGGGGCCCGGGACGCGCTCGCAGCCCGCGGCGTTGCCCCCTCCCTGGGGCCCCGCGCCCCCTCCCCCGGGGGGGGCGGCGGAGCACAAAGCGCCTTCGCCGGGAACTCCCCGAGAGCCCCCCCCCGCCCCCTCCCTCACTCCCCGCCCGCCACCGCCTCCTTTACCGCCGCTGCCGTTCCCCGAGCTGGGCGTGGGCGGCGAACGGAGCCCCCGCGCCGCCGCGGCCTCTGCCCCATGTGCGGCTTTGTTCTGGTGCCGCCAACTTCCCCCCCCTTACCCCCCCCGCAGCCGTGGCGGGCACGGCGCAAACTTTCCCGGACGGGCCTTCCCCCGCGGGCCGCGGGGGCAGAAACCCCCGCCCGCCCGCCTGCTCCCACCCCCGGCCCCCGGCAGCTGCCATTGTGCCGAGCGCGCCGCCCTGCCCGCCCCGGGGGCTCAGCCGCCGCCGGCCGCTCCCCGCGCCGTCCCGGCGGGCCGCCCCGGGCCCGAAGCGCGGTGTTGGGGGGGGCGGGAAGGGGGCGGCGGGACTCACTGCAGCAGCGAGCGGCGCGCACTCTTTTTCAAATCTCCCTCATTCCGGCCCCTCCCGCCCCGTGTGCGAGCTCGGGAGGCGCCGCCGCCGCGGCGGCCGCTGCCATGCGCCTTGCTCCCGCTCCCCCCCACACCCCACCCCACCGCCCACCCACACCCCCTCCCGCCGCCCCGGCCACTCACAGCGGCCCGCCAGCACCCCCCGCGCCGCTACCGCCGCCGCCTCTGCGCCGCGTTCCGCCGCCCGCCCTTCTCCGCGCTGCTTCCCCGGGCTCGCCCCCCGCACCGGGCGGCCGCCGGCGCCTCACAACAGGTTTCCTGTCAGCGACACGCGTGCGGCAGCGACACTCACCAGCCAGCGGCGGCCGCCGCCACCATCTTCCCTCCTCCCGCCGCCCCCGGCGCCCTTCGCGGCGGGGCGAGCCCGGCCGAGGGGAGCCGCGGCGCTCGCCGGCGGGGCGGATGGGGTAGGGAGAGGGGGCGGGGGGGAGGGAAGTGGCGCGAAGGCAGGTCCCGGCGGCAGCGGCGGCCGGGCTCGGGGACCATGTGGGTGAATGAAGGGCGGTGGCTCCCGCCTCAACGTAAATATCCACAAGCCCCGCTCCGCCCTCATTAGAATAGAAAACAAAGTGCTTCCGAGCGCTGCGCCGCCCAATCGCCGGCCGCGGGCCCCCGCCCCCGCCCGCCGCCGCCGCCTGCTGCGATTCATCCACACACCAGGCATGCACCGAGCCAGGCGCCCGCCCGGCCTGCGCCGCTCCGCTCCGCGCCGCGCTGCTCTCCCGGGCACCTCCGCCGCTAAAACTTTGTCTCCGCCGTTTCGCCGAGGGCCGGGAGGCGGCGGGGAGGGGGTGGGGTGTACGGGGGAAGGAGTGAGGGGGGGTGTGTGTGTGTGCGTGCGTGTGGAACGCGGTGCCCGCCGCCCCGCGCCGCGCAGGACTCCCGCTGGGGGATGGAGGTGCTCCGCGCATCCTGCCTGCGCAGGCGGTGGGGAAGGGGAGGGCAGGAGCGGGGTGGGGGATGCACATGGTGGCCCCGCACTCACGGGAGGGTCGGGGGGGGAGGCCTGGCCGCGGGGGGCGGGCTGCTCCGGGCCGGGCCCGCCCCGACAAGTTGCGAGCGGTGGGAAAGTGGGGGCGCCGCGCCCGTGTCGTCGCTTCCCCCCTCCCCCAGCTCTCTGCCCTCGGCCCCACGCGGAGTGGAGCGGAGCGGGGTGGTCTCGCATGTGGTTGCACTTGTCCGAGGGAAACTCCTGCACTTGCGCCTGGACGAAAAGGGGGGACAGGAAACACAGATGGCCGGGATGCGAGCGGGAAGCTGGCGGGGAGGCGGAGCGGCAGCATCCCGGGGCGCCGCTTTCGGGCGAGAGTCTCACCCGCTACTCGCGGGTCCCTGATGGGGACTCTGGGGTGTGGGGGGCTGCGCGGGGCTCTGGTCAGTCCGCAGCTCTGTTCCGGGCGGGCTCCCCAGCAGATGGGTCCTTCCTGGAGCCACCATTAAGTGCGGCTTCCGCGGGCGCGGAGCTGAGCCCCGGGGCGGCAGAGAGCGGGCAGCGCGGTGTTGTTGCGGGAGCATAAAGTGCCAGGAGCTGTGGGATGGGTGCTCGTTGTAGCGGAGCTGCGGAGTTAGGGGGGAAAAGTGTGCTAAGTGAAGGTGTGCGAAAAATATTACTGGGTTTTCCTACGGCCCTGTGTCATCACCATTGCTTTTGTCGTAGTTTTCTGGGCTCAGGTGGAAAATAATAGTGGGAGATGAAGATACTTTTCCATGACATAGATGGCTGGTTTACCAAAGACTTATTTAATAATGTGCTTTACAATGTGAAAGTGTCTGCTTGAGTATATTTTGCACAACAGTGGTATTTTATACCTCAACATTTCTACAGTGCTATATAGTGATATAAATAGAGAAATCACTTTGGCTTCCTAATAAAAAGACCAGAAAAGTTGTAGTCTGAATTTGCCATTTCCAAGGTACTTTGGGGGTTTGTTGTATCATTCCAATACTTTCTGCAGTCAGTAGAGTATTTGTCTTCACCGATTTTGGTAATCTTCAGTATGTAGCAGTAAAAGCATGCCTGTTCCCAATCTCTCTCATTTTGTGTGGAATAGGACACTAGATGTTCCTAAGCGTATAATTACATTTCATTAAAGCTATAACATTATCTTTTAGGTTGCTTTGCTATGTTTGAGCCTTCAGAAAGTAATAAACCAGGGAATATTTATCTTTTTAGCATTTACATGTGATGACTTGCGTGATGGAAGTTGATTGTTAGGCCTTTGCATCCACACCTTTATTTTGGAAGTTTTTTAATATTTGATATATACTTAGTTATATACACCAAAAATTATAATACCACTATTTTTAAAGGAGCATTTCAATTGAAAAGCATAGCTACTTTTTAATACTGCAGTAAAAAATGAAGTTGGTAGTTGTTGGGTTTTTTTGTATTTTAGTAATGTCGAATACTCTCCCTTGCAGCTGAGGCTCCTTTCCCACTCCTTAAAACTTCACCACTGCATATGCACCACATTTCTTTATTTTTTTTTTCCTACTAGTTTTTTTGTTTTCTTCACCTTCTTCTGTAAGTTTTGTCAAAAATGACCAATAAAAGGTAGTCAATAAGGTGAAAATATAAGCATATTTTTCTTCTTACTGCTTTGGATGAACTCCAGCCCTTAACCAGAGTTGGTGGCAATAGCTCTGCTGATCAAACAGGTAAGATTTTCGTCCTTGTCTTATATCTGAGGATTCCAAGTTACTTTCTCAAAGCTGGGCAAGTATCTTAATTCATTGGAATCGAATAAATGAAGTGATTGGGAAAGTAATGCAAAATTCTTCACTGTGAGGGTCTTGAGACACTGGAACAGTTTTTTCAGAGAAGTTGTGGATGCCCCATCCCTGAAGTGTTCAAAGCCAGGTTGGGGAGGGCTTTAAGCATCTTGGTCTAGGGGGAGGGGGAACTATGTTGGGGGCTGGAGCTAAATTATTGCTAAGTTCCTTTGCAACCCAAACCATTCTGTCATTCTATGGTTATACGAAACTGTCCACTGTCTGAAAATAGCCAAAAAAAGCATAAGCAAGAAAGAACACAAGTGATTTTTTTGTCAGTGACTTCATTAATTTACAAGAAAGGGGATATACTGAATTCAGGACTGTGTTCCTTTCACCTAGAAGAAACATGCCACTGGTGAAGAAAATTAAATGTATTATTTCACTGATCCAAATGATTCTGCCTGCAGTATCCGATTTGGCTCCCACTGAAACAAGTGGCATGATCTTCACGAAGCCCCTTGGGGCACAGGTTGTCCACAAGCCTGCATGCTACTGTAATTTGTGTTTCACAGCTCCAGTGGCTTCTACAGATAACTTCCAATGTAGCTTTGGAGTGGAATCCACTAAATGAGAACAGCTTTTCCAAGATAAAAAAGACACAACTAAAAATTCCCTTAAAGTGGAAATTTGTTAAACAGTAAATACTGTTCTGCATCTTGCAGAAAATACTCAGAATTTAAGACCCTAAGGTCACTGTCCTTTAAAATGTACTAACTCATCTATTTGTTCTTTATGGAGTGCTGCCCATCTTATTTTTCTTTAGTACAGTAGCTGAGCATGTCACATTTATCATAATATTTACCTCCACAACACACTGTGGCATGGCAATTACTATTCCAGTTACAGATGAGGAATCTGACATAGTAAGGAACAGAAATTAGCTCCTTCATAGCCAAGGCTGACAACTACAGTCAGTGTTCTCTGTTCTACTACATCTGAAGAATATGGAATAAATCAGTATACATGACTCAGGATTGCAGGTAATGTGTATGTCATTCAGTAGACAGTACTAAGAAATCTTAGGAAATAGATAATTTAGCAAGCTGCCCCTAAAAAGAAAAAAATATCTGAATTGCATCTAAGAGTTCTATAATTTTTTTAAGCATTATTATCCAACAAAATGTACAATAGTGATACCAGCTCCTTGTCCATTTGCAGTTTCTAAACTGAAGAGAGTGAGTTTGCAACACTATTATTGATAATTTTAGAGTAATTTGTTTATAACAACTGAGAAATAAGCAACAGAAGGTGCTCTGGTTTGGTAGTTTACTCTGATTTTTTAAATTATCTTTTTAAAAAATTTCTGTTTCAAAACTTCACAAATGGCTTATCTCTAGTAGAGGTGACAGAATTAATAAATTTCGGTCAGGAAGAAGAAAATAGGGTGGAAAATGCCTGAAGTATCTTTTTATATTTACCTATCATTGCTGATGCATGATTCATTTAAAACAAACAAAAAATGATCTAGACAAATAAAACATTTTCGAATTAATAGCTTTTCAGAGCTAATTCTTCTTTCTCTTACAGTCTCAAAACCACTAAATAGACACAACAGCGAAGAAAAATGGTTTAAAGACCCTTCTTAGTTTTTAGGATTGAAATATACTCTCTAGTCATACTATTTTTTAGAATCAAGCCTTTAATTCCTGCACATTTTATCATACTCAAGTACACAGAAATTGTAATTTCAAATATTTATGTTTAGAACGAGGCATGTACTCTGTAGGGAGGTTGAGTTATAACAAGATACAGGAGTCCTCAGTCACAGGCAATTAAACATCTATATCTGATTATTATTCTTGGGGGTTGAGTACTGTTACAATTCCACCATTCATTTTATTTTCTAGTGTTTATGATGTTATCCTATCTGGAGATCGGTGTTTGCACAGACTCCATGTGTTTCTTTAACTTGTAAAAGTTTTCCCCTTTATGTGCTAGTTTCATTTGAGGTGTAGAAGTCTCTAATTTTTGGGAATATCAGCATCTGCAGAGAGATGAAAATTTAAGAGCTGAAGCTGTGTGGCACACAATAGTTGGAGAGTGTTCTGTTTCCTTACCCCTGTCCTCCTTTGCAGCTCTGAGACTGAAGTGGCTGGGGACAGGCAAGGCTCTTAGTCCCCACCTCTCTCAAACTGGCCAAAAGAATCTGCTTCTGTAATTTTTATAGAGCCAGATTTTGCTGCAAGAGAGATGAGAATGCTAATAAGAAATGGGAAATAATCCTTCTCATTAGGATGTTGGGTTATTCTAAAATATTCTGGAGGCTGGCAACTTTTAGTTCAATCCAGGCTCAACAAAGGAAGCAAACGTGTCACTGGGAAAAGAAGGACTGAAGATGCACTGCTGCATCATCAACTCTTCTGTCCTCTGCCTTTCAATTTTACTTTCCTGGCTGATGAAACTCTTTCACTTCTTACCGTTCCAAGCTGTTCACTGCTTTGCCTTTTCTCAGTTCCCAAGTATCTTCCCTGTGCTCTCAAATACGCAGTCTGAAGGGAGGTAGCATGAAAAGCACTGAACAGCTGGAAAATAGGAGCCACGGGATTTACTTCTGAGCAAATCAGATATAAAAACGTGTGTGTGTAGGTAGGGGGGAGCACAGGTTTAAGTGTGATCTTTAAAAATAAGAGATTTGGAAACTATGAAAAAGTTGCTAAAGGAGAGCCTTTGAAAACAAAGGAGGAATTGAAAATTGAGAGCAATAGGGACAGTGTCTCTCCTAGATGAAGTTGTGCTTTGAAAACAGCTTTTACAGATGTCCTATGAAACTGTCCATGGTTTAGCCTTTCTAGGTACTGCTAGATGTAATTCTTGTTTTCTGTTCCCTTTGCATCCATGCAAAAACCATGTGCTTTTTTTTTTTTTCTTGCTTTGCAAACATTCAAAATGGTGAAGAGCATGGTTTCAAACCTCACAGTACTTTCTTAAGGCTAAATAAAAGAACATGCCAGGACATAGAATGCAAAAGAGCTGCTTTACTCTTCCCCAAAATCCTCTTTCCACAGAGAGGATAATTTTTTCCACTGTTGTATAGGAATAAATCCTGGTGCATTAACACGTCATTTGGGAATAGACCTTCATAGATGTGTAAGAACCATTATTGAAATGCATGCAGTTACAGAGAGACTGTTATCTTTTAGGGATTCCTGTCCCCAGTTTAGCTAACCAAGATGGTTCAAATAGCTATCCAAATCCTGGATGAGTTGGGGAATGAAGCTGGAAAAATGAAGGAGTGGACAAGGATGAATACGGTAGATGGAAGGGCTGGGACAATACATGTGCTGGAGGGATTTGGGTATATGATGACTGATGGACTAAGGAAGAGAAAGAATTAGTATGGAAGAGGGAATTATTAAGAAATGAAGAGAAAAGGATGAGTGGTGAAAAAATACCAAGCCACCTTTTGAAAAACACAGTAACACCTGTAGATATCATTATAGATATTCTTCAGAATAATATTTATAGAGTCTTGGTATTTAAGCATTTTACACCTCTGAATATCCCCTGACAGGGGGAAGTCCCTACAGGACTAATTGTACTTCAGGTTAATTTCAGTTAAACTGTATTCCAGGTCTGAGATCCCTACCCTGTTGGTGGCCTTTGACCTTGAAGTTAGTCAATTATTAAAGCACCACCATGGCACCAAAACCAAAGAAATAACTCAGAGGAGCTGTTGCTGAGGTTTTTTTAAGCCTATGGCAACTTTGTTGACCAAACATAACCCTGCTGTCTAACCAGAGGCCTGAATATTTGGGCTGCACCAAGGTCTGAGATGACTTGAGAAATATCTGTTCATGGGTGACACGCAGTAATAAATTTTATACTTCCACTTACTGCCTGTATCTTAACAGGCAATGAGTGTTACCTGTCTGAGACATCCTTTGATTACTCTTCCTTAAGGCAGATGCAGTGTGTCCTCATCCCAAGCCTTCCAATGAAGCCTCCCAATGGAGCCTTCCAGCTTCTGCCAGCTGTATGCTGCCCATCATGTCACCCCTTGCTTTTTTTTGGCACTTATGCAAACAGTCCTTCTTGTCCTCTCCTGTTCCATCTTCAGCTTCTACAAAGCCCCGTGATGCAACAGTCCCTTCTTCTAAGATGCAGAAGTGGGAGAAGGACATAGATGAAAAGATATACATGCAGCTGTATTTTCTTCCAATTTTAAATTATTTGAAGACATTAGTCAAGGTAGGAACAAATTTCAGGTATTTATTTCCACCCCTTTTAATATAGGTTTATCTCAACCATCTTACTCTTATCACAGCAAAATACAGTAACTTCAATCTTTTCAGCATCACCTGGGCAGCTGGGAAAGTGATGTGCACTTGTAAAAAGCAGCCTTTTTTGTTAGTGCAAAAAGTTGCTCGGTGAATTCAAATGGATAGCTGTTCATATGTATATATTGAAGACCTGAGTGGTGCTATCCTTTCCTGGGGGACTGTGCTTAAAGTACTATAATAAAATAAACATACGTATGAATCCACGGAGACACCAATAAAAATTATAGAGTGCCATAATCGTTCAGCTTACCTTAGTTCACTGTAGAATATCAGGGCAAGATTTTAGATTTCTCGGGAGCTTTGTGTCAGTGAGAGTAGTGGTTCTTGGTGACATCAAAGTGCACACAGATGAATACCCTTGGGGTCAGCGACTTTTGAGACTTAACAACTGCTGCAAGCTGAGCTGAATACACTGTTTCTAGAAGAGAAGAACCTTTCATAGGAGGAAATTCTTCTGAATTGCTCAACTCCCATTTTGGATGTCTCCAAGCATTGAACTAAAAATATTTTCATTATTCTAAAGGTGGTTTTCACTAGATGGTAGGAACAAAAAGTTCCATCACTCATTTCACCTGACTTGAATACTTTGTTGCTTGGAAGGTATTCTTGACTAGCCCACAGCCATCAGTAAGTGTAGGCAACTTCTTCCCTGATTCTATGGCTATTTCTTGCCTATTCTTCTTTACTCCTACTCAAAGTGATAAGAAGACCACTGAGAGGTTAAGAAGTGAGATGCTCGACCAGATGCTGTCACTCAGATAGCAACACACAACTCACCATTCCCTGTATGTCCCTTTCTCTTATTCATGTTGCTTCAGTAGAAAAGATCATCCAATACCTGCCAGAGGTGGAAGTTTGGACAAGAGCTATCTGATCAGCTAACATTGCAGTAGCAGGGTGGGGAAAAAAAGGAGGAAACTTTTGATTAATGAGTTTGACCACCACACATTATTTAGACATTGAGTCTACTTGAGCAGACAGGTGTGTATGTATCAGAAGCAAATGTTTTCAACTACATTTGGGCAAGTTCTATCACCTTATTGTCAGCAAACCCTCCTCCAGTTGAGCACATCACTGTTGTATCTCAGATTTTTTCAGTACAGTCTGCAGTCAGCTACTCTGAAGCTAGTCCAGATCCTTTCATGAAGAGAGATTCATCCTAACTGAACATTGTGTTTTCAAGAACTGTTCCAAATTGTATCACGGGACTTAAAATATTGAACTGCAGCAAAACAAAGGTCACATTTCACAAGCTTTCAGGTACTAGAAGTTACTTTTATGCCCCATTTTCATGCCCCTTACATATGGTGTTTATTAGCAGAGGAAATTTGAAAAAAAAAAAATTGAATCTGGATCTTATTGGTTTTTCAGAACAAAATCCATGTTTTTCTAATCTCATCAATTTATCTGAAAACAGCAAAGCATAGGAACGACTGTGTGAATATATATAAATATGAATGTACTGGATGAACGATAATACAGGTATAAATAATTTCATGAGCAATAACATTTTGAAGTTTCCAACAATCTTATTTGAAAATCAAAAATTCAGAAATCACAACTTCCATATTCAGAGGACAGTTATCTTTTTATTAAATGCTTTAATAGCACTTAATAAATAAAAAAAATACAACTTCCTTAATTCAAACATACTTTTCACTGCTTTGCATTAAAAGACTCCTTCAAATTCCATGGCAAATAATATTTTTTTTAACATAGGCTTAACATTTTGCTTTTCAATATGCCATGTGTGTCTTCAAAGGCAGTGAGGGAGCTCATAGTTTGTTGGAAGTGGAAGAAAGCAAAACTTTGCTGATGCTTAGGGAGTTCTTGTTACAATAGGACTGAGTTTGATCCAGCAATTCTACAGTCTGAAGTGTGACCATGGAAATAGACACTGTTTATGTAATGGATCTCCTTGCATATAATTCATATCTACTGTGCTGATTAACAAGATCTGTTTGATGTAATCCTGATTTGTAAAACATGGAGGAAAAAAAAAAGTGTCCATGGGAGGCTGTGGTATAATTTTTCCAGTTTTATTTTCATCATCAACAGAGCTGTTAAATTAGTTTCATTTGTAAAAGCTCCTTACTTCTTCTGAGACATACACCAAGAGAGTAATTTCATATGTTTCAATATTCAGAAGCCATTACCTAAAGATTAAATAATATTCCACACTTCTATGCCACTAATAACATGTACTATCTTCATGTTTTTATGTAGTAAAAATTAACTATGTATACTTCAAGTGATTAATTTCTTTAAATAAAAGAATATTAATGAAGTTAGAGACTTGCACAGCAATGCCTTGTAGATGTTAATCTTTACTAAGAAGTTAAAAATTGAAGCAAAGAATGGTGAACTGTCAGCATTATACAGGTGTGCATGTAAAAAGAAAGATCAAACAGCTTTGAAAATGCACTGTCACAGTTTCAGTTAGTTGTTTGGTCATTTAAAAAAAATCTGACAATAGTGTTAAATTCAATAAATAGACTGATCACTCAGAATTATTAAAATGAAAAAATATATGGACATCAGTGAAGAAATCTGGCTTCTTTCTTTTTGTAATGGAGCAATGCACTAAAAATTAAAAATGTGCTAAATATTTTGGCTGGTAAAAAATAATTTGAAATAACACTATAATATAAATGGAACAAATACAAGATAAATGCAGGGTTAAAAATAGAAGAGAAATAAATAAAAATATCTCATAATTCTTTGAGAAATTATTGTAGTCATTAAGGCACATAAAGTTTATGACTGTTAGATACATCTTTATAAAAATGTTTTGTGGAATTACACATTAATTAAGCTCAGTCATGGTGCTTTTGGTAAAGCTGTTTTTTACCTTAGCTGCACTATTTCCTTACATGATCAAACAATATTGAATTTTGTATTTTCAGCTCTGATCAAATGCTAATTGTCAAAAAATAGCCTGACCTCCTTTTTTTTTTTTTTCTTTAAAAACCATGAATCAAAATGAGCAATTCTTATCCCACTTCTTAAGATAAAAAGTGTTTCAGTGAAAACATTTTCAAGAAGACTCTCAAATATATGCTTTGTCTACTTACCCTCAAAATAATTTCTCACTTTATTTCATTCTGTCATCTTCCCTCCTTCCATCTGCATGACACTTTTTAGGGTTTCCCCTCAAAGGGCTTTTCAGCCCTATAATTAGCCTGAGCATAATTAACGTGGTGATACTGCTTCTCAAACACAAACTATGCTCTGTCACAGCTCCTTTACTCGTTGCAGCATTACCCTGCATCATAGCACCCTCTGGACATACTTGCAAAGTACATTTTTTTTTCCAAAAGTTCTGAGCACCAGGAACTTGCTAGATGCTAAGCACCCTGCTCCTGCTTATTCGTGCTAGGGTGTAAATACACCCATTGCTTCCCTGTGTGCCCAAATGAGAGCAAATCAGAAATCCCAGCACAGTATTTTGACCACAGCATCTTTGTTATTCTGAAGCTCAGAAAGATTCTTAGAATATGTCTCATATAGCTGTATTTGCACACTATGATCACTTTATCTTCTTGTGTCTGTCAGTCTTGAGGACAGAAAATGATGTTTTGATGTGATGTCTAAATGAAAACTGTACAAACATATTTTGAAAATGCACATATGCATATGCTATTGATAAAATTATTCTGGTGACAAGAAATCTGTATGATTATTGCAGTTAGAAAGCTGAATGTTTCTTCAGAAATTGTCTCATTTTTTTTCTCTGATGAATGCATCATGGAAAATTACCCATACCTTTTATTTTTATAAAAATATCTCAGTCAGTTCCACCAGTCAGTTTCCTCCAGTGAGTGTATCTGGTGAGCAGAAAATCAATACTAACAGCTTAAAAGTAATCTGAACTTAAACTTTAGCATTTTGTATAGGATGAACTGGATAGATTTGGGATTTTGAAATGTGCCTATGGCACTGCAGCAGCTGCAAAAAGGTTTATTTTTATAATGACGAGAAGTTAGTTTTTAGGACCTCTGAACTGTGTACTTCAGGCTTAGACCTGAAGTAAATAAATAAAAAGCATAAGCAATATGAAATAACGAGTTTATAAAATATATACAAATTATCAACCTGGTTGTTTTTTTTTCCTGTTTGTAATCTAAAGCATTTTGAGATATTGCTTTACAAAAAACAAGTTGCATTGCTCTTATTCCACAGTCCCATATCTACTTATTTATTTAGTGTAACATTGACTCATCAATAAGTTTTTCTGGCCCATAAGCATGGGACAGATTTATCAATAGCATCAATTTAATAGACTTTTGACACCTTATGGTAGCTAGCAACTTGATCCAACAAAGGCAAGACAGAAGATAAAAACAAATTCCTTGCAGAATGTAGGAAAAGGGTATAGTCAAAACGATACTGACAATATCAAGAGAATTACAACTCAAATCCTTGTGCTCTATCAAAGTGATTAATCAACTTTCATAGAAACCAGAAGAATTAAGAATGTTATAGATGTAGCCACAATAATAACTAGAGAAAATGATGGGAGAAACATGATGATATTTAACTACACTTTTAAAGATGTTCACTTAGTTAATCCTTAATATCTTTGTCTTTATTCTGATGTAGGAGATTGTTGTTAGTGTGAGATATGATTTCTCCCATTCCTTTCCATATGTTCCTAGACCAAAAATAGTTTCCTCCCTTCATATGGATTTCTCCAAATAAGGAGTGAAGAAACTGTAAATTAACTTCTCATTACTACAGAACAAATGCAGACTTCCAATATGCTGATTTGGGGGGACAGGAGGAATGAAGAGACAGCTCTTTGGAAAACTGTGTTCAAATCTGTCTCCTAGAAATTTCCCACTTAATTGCAGATTTATTTTTTTTTTAATATGGCATTTAAATATTTGTCTTTATGCATATGAAAAACAACCCCCCCCAAAACCAGCCAAAGACCGAACACCAAAAAAAACAGATCAAAACTTCTGACTTCAGCAGGTCAATAAATGAATTAAATTGGATTTTCCAATGAATTTCACCACATTTGCTACTGCATTCACTACTTGATTTTTGTTAGAATGTGCTAAAGCAGTGAGATAGGACAATCCTATCAAAAATCCCACATGATGGGAAAACAACTAAAACAGCAGAGGTGACCAGATGGAAATTCAAGATGAGAATGTCAGGCCAGGACTGAGCTAAGAAGTCTGTTGTAAAGAGATCCACAACATAAAGCTAAGTAGGTGTAGCTTGGGGTGTGCTGTTATCCAGAGCTGTCAATCTCCAGAAATGATCTTTGGGATGAAATGATCTCTGAATACAATTAAAATTAACTGTCATGGACTTCTACATACACTTGGACATTATTCTTTCCTGTTCTTCTCTGAAAAGAAGATGATACATGGAAGGAATTTTTTCAAATGGTCATGCTGTAGCTTTATGGAAACCAAATTCCAAAGTGTAGTCTATTCAGGAAATTTTGTATGTGCATATGCAGGTATATGTTCAGATTTAAAGACACCAAACAGTACATTATTACAGTGTTGGCTTTAATGTCATTACACTCTAGAAAGTGGTAATGGTCTTTTTTTTTTTTTTTTTTGTACAAATTTATAAATTAATATACACTTCTGCAAATGAAGTTAATAGTGAAATAGTTAATTTTTTTTTCTTAAAAATTAAGAAGTTTTCACCTTTACAAACAACCTATTTGCCTGACAAATAGTGGGATGTATCCCTGGCCATGGCAGGGGTGTTGGAACTAGATGATCTTAAAGATCCCTTACAACCCTGAAAATTCTATGATCCTGTGACATTCTGGCTCTGTATTCTCCTTGAGTTTAAAGCCAGCATCTGCTTGCCTGTTGTTTTACAACAAATCTTCCACTGAACAAAGAAGTGCTACGTTTAATTGAAAGAATGGAGGTTTAAGTGGACCTTAAAAGTCAGTAAACAGATTGATTTTTTGTCATTTGTTATTTTTTGTCATTTGTTATTTTTTGTCATCTTTCCTTACATTAACAAAAAGCATCTACTGTCTCAACACCGTTAGCCCTTTTTGTTACATCACTACCTTTCCTGGTATCTTCATGTTTATTTCAAGATCCTTAAGTTTTTTTTAAGTAAGAACAACTCTGTATTTTTTATGGTTTTCAACTCAGTTTTCAAATACATGTTTTAGTTTCTCATATATAAGATTTGCTTTCCTTGTTCTTGCCTCTGTTTACCTGCTTCTTTGAAATGCATGGAAGTTGCTGTTTGAGCTCACTCACAGATTTTCTCTGAATTCACTGTGTTATTAGTCCATGGTTTTGAGAATTAGCTGCCCTCCAAATATGAATTGCCTTTAAGCAGAGCTGAATTTGAAATTTGTATAGTGTGCTATCTCATTATTTGTTTACACAACTTACCAAATACAGTTCATTTTCTGGTAGGTTTTTAGTACCTCTTCAATCATATTGTAGTTTGATTTTTTTAAAGTTTTCATCTTCCTGGATGCAGAATAAAACCTGGAGCCCTATACGCTGTAAAAGCATACTTTATGTAAATAGGAAAATATTACTTCTTATTACTTTGTATCAGTGTTTTTCTTTCATTTGGTGAGGCTGTGTTTTGATTTTTATTTTGATTTTTTAACAATTCGTGCTCTTGGTACAATTTCAGGTTTCAACTGATATTTCATCTTTGTAAGTTTATATATTTTATCTAGTGCTGACATCTCATCTCTTATAAATTATGATTTATACTGATTGATAGATATGCATATCTGAATTGTAAATAGATCAAAACTTATAAACCATAAAAAAGGAGAAATAGGAGAAGTCTGCTGACTATTATACTGGAGACTGCTATTAAGGACTGAGTTTCCCAGACATGCTGGGCAGCCTGCTTGAATACTCTGTCCTTATACATACCTAGATGGAAATTAATAGAAACTAAAAAAAATACTATGCAGCAAAATTGGTTACACCAATGGCTATCAGATCTTGTTTCTCTGCAAAGATACCCAATGAAAATCAAAGGCAAATAGTGAGATTCACACCTCCAGTTAGGAAAAGCTGAGAAATTGAAGGCATAATTTAGATGCCCAGATGCTGATAATTCTCTAAGTTTCTGTTGGATAACTCCAAGAGTTTTAGGAAAACATCTCCTTCCTGTATGGATGAAATAGAACACATAGTTTATGCATCAATATTAACAACTGAGCGAGCTCAGTTGTTAGCTCAGCAAGCTCAGATAGAGAGGAAATATTGTTTGGTTTATTTTCACATGTAACAATTTCTTTATTTATGAAGGGGTGTGTGCTGTTAACTGACATTAAAATGCTCTTGAAGCACACATACAGGATGCTTCTGTAGAAAGAAGATAAAGAGGTTCAAGTTATGTTAACAGAGAGGAGCAGAGGCAGAAATAAGCATCTTCTGGTGTTCTACCATTGCTAGTTTTATGATCAGTTCTGCAAAACATTTATATGATCAGGTAGCTCCACTTCAAGTTAGAAAATATGCAGCTTTTGTAACTGGAATGATTCTGAAGATGCCCTATGACATAACTCAGTAGAAATTGTTCAGACTGAAAAAAAATGATAAGGGCTTGGATCCTCATTCTCATAAAAAGAAGATATTTTCCTTATAATTATCATGGACAGTATTACAGAAAATTTGGCTTGTTACTCCCCTACAATCTTGATTTCAGATAAATGTAGCTGTGGTACAAACAAGTTTGTCCTTTTGCCCTCACTTTGCTTCTTTTCATTTCTGTCTTTCAGCTGTGCTGCTCAGTTTAAAGAAAAAAAATGTATTTCAAGACTGTTTTGAAACTGAAGAGAACAACGACGTTTTAATGGGAGAAAACAATATCTAGAACAACAATATTTATATAAATGTTTACTAATATATGGCTATGTCCTTAGAAAAAATAAATTAAAAGTGGGGCTAAATAAAAGTGTGGTTATAATCTCAAACCTCCTGAGTAATTCAAGAGTGTCTCTCAGTTGCTCTATCATTATTCTCACTCTAGCCTGTTTCTGGACAGTAATAAAATACACTTTCTTAACTCAGTAAGAGATCCATGAATTCTGAAATTATTTCATAAAGCAAGCTTCCTTCTGTTGTAATTGTAACTTGAAATCCCTTCCTTATATTTTTCCCCAAGACTCATAGGAGATGTCTGGGATAAGTAGCCTTTCCTCCACTCTTTCTTGAAGCACAACCTTGTTTTAAGGTTGCAGATGTCACTAGAGCTATAAGCTAGTCCCCTTTATAGTCAGTGATGCATGGTCTTTCAAATGATAGCTGTCTGGAATAACTGGCATATAGCACCTTTAGATGCTCTTGTTTCTCTACACTGACAAGCCTGGATGACTTGCATTAGGCAGCTGCAGATTTAGATTGCTGCAGTTGGACCATGTTCATTCCATCCTCAGGAATTAGACTCCCATTTGTTATCCTTCTTAAACTCCTGTCCTTCCAGAAATATTTTAATTAGATGGATTAGATGTATTTCTGAATGACAACAAAGCTTTTTTGTTCCAAAGCATCAACCATTGATACGACTTTGCCACTGGGGACCAGGAGATGGTGGACTCACCATTCCTGGAGGTATTTAAAAGCTGTATAGATGAGGCACTTCAGGACATGCTCTAGTGGATAGTAGAGCCAGTAGATATTGATACATGGATTTTATTCAGGGGAAATATTGACAATTGGAAGTGGTGATCTTGGAGGTCTTTTCCAGTGGCGACAATTCTGTGATTCTGTGTGATATTTGGACATTGTAAGGAGCATCAAGTTATGGATGCTGGATTATCACAACAGTGATGGTATAATGAATCTGAAGGATAGAAACAAAAGAGGATGGATGACTTCACAGTGCTGTCAGCAGTCAGATATGCCAGTGAGATAGAAGGAGGCATGCAGCAAAGGAATTTAGAATGGAAGGAAAAGAAATTTAGGAGAATCACAAAAAGACCATAAAATGGTGCTTCCAGAAGATGTCTAACATGATGATGAAACAAATGGATAAGACATGTATTTTTCATGGGATGTGCTTAAGACAGTATACAGTTGGAAGAAGGAAACCTCAGTAATATAAACATTAGTGGTTTTGTTCCTACATAATCCTGGATTACAAATTATGCAAGCAATATTTTGGAAAGGGAGATCTAGCAAATGAGCCACAAACCAACAAACCATTAACAACACAGACTTCATCCTGTCTTTGTCTAAGGCTCTGATGTAAGAGCAGATGTAGCATAATAATGCTTATAAGAGTCCCTAATTACAAGGTTTTACACTATATCTGATGATTGCAGGTAACTGACAAGAGTTCTGACAACTGTATACCCACATTTCAAGCTTAACTGGATTTAAATGCAAGTGAAGAGAAAGGACATCTTATTTCCTTAGTAGGTGAAAATTATGAGAGTTCAATACAAAGACAGTGGACTCAATGCACCAAATTTGGTCCAAATTTGCCAAGCCACCTGATTATTCAATCTGATTATAGTCTCCAGGCAGCTTACACATGGAACTTAAAATAGCATCTTTAATGTCTTTGTAGTAACAGACCATGTCAGGAATAAATTCAGTCTAGTTGTTTGTATATAAACAACACTTTTGTAGTCCATAATTCACAGCATCCTAAATTAAGAAGGTGATCCACCCTCCCTAAAGGTCATAAGCTTCATGATGCACTCACCATGATCCAATCAACGAAAGACAACAAGAATGCTTGAGTTCAAATTAGTCAATTAGAAATGCCATCTTGCTAGAGGGCACCTTCCCCCACAGTCTTGCTTTAAAAACAGTTCAACTAGACAGATAATGCAGTCCAAACAGAAAATTTCCCAGCTGTACATTTTAAAAAACATGGTTAAAATTAGTGTGCATCTTATTTTAGGTTGGATTATAACATGGATTTCTGCTGAAAGGCATGAAAGTTTGTTCTGAACAAACATTTCAGTGACATACATTCATTCTTCCAGATATAGGACAGCACAGGAGAAACCATGAAGCTGATGGTAAGAAAAGCTCAAATGAATTGTTTTAGACAGAAGTTTTATAGGAAGGAATGAAAACAAACAATCAAAAAAAAAATCTTTTCCATTCTGCTTATGTTGGGATATTACTGCTTCCAACTGGTTACAACATTTTTTGGCCTTTGTTCTTATGAAGTGGTAAAAATTACACTAGCTGAAGCTGAAAGGTCTCAAAGAGAGCTCACAGCATGATATGCTAGGAGAAAAGCAAATTTCTGGGCTTTTATGTGTTTTGTGAAATGTGAAACAAGTATACTTATGAAGCTTTCATTTTTCTGTAACTCTTGGAAAAAATTTACTGCTGTTTAAGTCTATTATCATCCTGTTGGGCTCTCACTTGTAACAATCTGCAAACCTCAGGGAATATATGTAGATGACCTTCAGAACAACCAGTCCTATGACTCTGGGGGTGGAGATGGATGATGGTAACTTTTGAAACATTTTACTATATAATGTCTGATACATTTCTGTATGTTCAGTATGCTTCATTATTCCAATATTTTTTCATTTCTTTCCTAATGAACCCATTTTATAAAAATACTGATATTAGTAAGCAAACATGATGCATGGTAATAAATTATTATCAGGCCTACTGTGCATCCATTCTCATTAAAGCTGGAGGCACCCTGGAAAAAAACTTAATTCCTCACAAATACCTGAAACCAGCTATCAATAAAGAGATGATGCCATAAAGAAAGTCATCATTCCCAGCAAAAGGCCATTGGTTCTTGTCTACTTAATAGTTACATCTATAACATTTTTTAAAGTTTTTGAAATGAGTTAGGATATTTACACCTTCATAATAAAAGAGTTTAAGTATTTAGCATGATATTACCTTGCCATCAGTTTTGCTGATTATTAGTCAAATTTTTCAGATGATCCTCTAACAAAACAAGACTCCTGTGGTAACATTCACTGTGTGGGTATCATGGTGTAAGTGCTGCTAACAATTTCAGTCACTTACTGCTTCATGTCAGTCACTTCTGTCAGAGAGCTGGGAGCATAAAAAATATGTATGTACGTTCTGAGAGTTTTCATAAAAACAGGTGCTTGGAAAAAGACCTCATTAATCTAACTGAAAGAAAGGCTTCAGCATGAACTCAGCCTATCATGAAGGCCAGGGAATGCAGAGGGGAAAGAGGTGTATGATTGGAGATGGATATACTACTGGGAAGAAAACAAACTAAAAAACCCAACAGCTTTGATAAGGGCTCCCAATTCACTGCCAGCTACAAACTTGTTGTTAAGATAATTCAACTTACCTGACCCAGACATCCTATTTCCACACACAGCTTAGAGTTACTTCACCACCACTAGCCATCTAAAAGCTAGATATTTACCCCAAACCAGTCATACAGGCTATGCCTGTAGCACTGACTGACACAAAGCTAGGGACAAGACCCTTAAAGTGAGTTGCACTGACTAGCAGTGACCAATAGCACTCTTGGTTCTCCAAAAAACTCAGGGATTTGTTAGAGGACTGCTTCTAGAAACACATGAAACTTAGGTGTGAGGTGTCTTATGAAGAAGGATGGAGTTCTCCTTCAGATCTGAGTTAGTTCTGGGGTTCGCTGAACAGCTGTAATACCATTAATTGCATCTGCATCTTTCTCCCAGTGTATTTGACGGGGAGAAAGCAAGCTGTAACAATCCAAGGCTCTTCCAGGAAGATGCTAAACAATTAAATAGTCTGAATAAGTAGATATCCAGTGCCTGAGCTCATTCCCTGACAATCTTGTATTGGACAGCAGGATATTCAGCAAAGCCTTCAACACCATCTCCCACAGCATTCTCCTGAAAAAGCTGTCAGCCCACAGCTTGGACAGGGGCATCTGTGCTGGGTTAGGAACTGGCTGGAGGGCCGGGCCCAGAGAGTGGTGGTGAACAGTGCTGCATCCAGTTGGTGGCCGGTCACTAGTGGTGTCCCCCAGGGATCAGTGTTGGGCCCGGTTCTGTTTAATATCTTCATTGATGATTTAGATGAAGGGATTGAGTCCACCATCAGCAAATTCTCAGACAACACTAAGCTGGGTGGGAGTGTGGATCAGCTGGAAGGCAGGAGGGCTCTGCAGAGGGACCTGGACAGACTGGAGAGTTGGGCTGATTCCAATGGGATGAGGTTCAACAAGGCCGAGTGCTGGGTCCTGCACTTTGGCCACAACAACCCCATGGGGAGCTCCAGGCTGGGCACAGAGTGGCTGAGAGCAGCCAGGCAGAAAGGGACCTTGGAGTCTGGATTGACAGGAAGCTGAACATGAGCCAGCAGTGTGCCCAGGTGGCCAAGAAGGCCAATGGCATCCTGGCCTGTATCAGGAACAGCGTGGCCAGCAGGTCCAAGGAAGTGATTCTGCCCCTGTACTCAGCGCTGGTGAGGCCACACCTTGAGTACTGTGTCCAGTTCTGGGCCCCTCAGTTCAGGAAGGATATCAAGGTCCTGGAGCAGGTCCAAAGGAGGGCAACTTGGCTGGTGGAAGGACTCGAGCACAGATCCTATGAGGAGAGGCTGAGGGAGCTGGGGCTGTTCAGCCTGGAGAAGAGGAGGCTCAGAGGAGACCTCATCACTCTCTACAACTCCCTGAAAGCAGGTTGTAGCCAGGTGGGGGTTGGTCTCTTTTCCCAGGCAACCCTCAGCAAGACAAGAGGGCACGGTCTCAAGTTGTGCCAGGGGAAGTTTAGGTTGAATATTAGAAAGAATTTCTTTACTGAGAGGGTGATCAAGCATTGGAATGGGCTGCCCAGTGAAGTGGTGGACTCTCCGTCCCTGGAGATATTTAAAAAGAGGCTGGATGTGGCACTTAGTGCCATGGTCTAGCAACCGCAGCGGTGGGTCAAGGGTTGGACTTGATGATCTCTGAGGTCCCTTCCAACCCAGCCAATTCTGTGATTCTATGATTTAGAGTCAGTGGAGCTAACGGGTATCTGCAGAAGATGAGATAAATTATCCTCAGGAAGACTTACCTCTGCTGTTGATCATAGTTGAAATGTAAGCAATAAGCTTAGACTGGACAATCAGCTTTTAAACAGTTTAAATTAGGTATGATTCATTCCATCCTGTAAGCTACTGAACTGCTCTCAGGGCACCTGAGTTCCTTGTTCAGTGAAGAAGGAAGCCTAGGGGTTTGTTTACTTTTTTTTTTTTTTTTTTTTTTTTTTTTTTTTTTTTTTTTTTAAGATTCCATAAGGAAATCCAGTTAGCTTAACTTTGCTTGTTAAAATGAAGATGGCAGGATCACCCTCTTGAGGCCTTTACAAGAAACAAACTCTTACTGTTGACTGTTCAGGAAACTTATACACTTGTTTCAGGAAGATCGCTTCAACAAATTTTGGGCATTTATGTGTAAGGTGTCCAATAAAGGTGAACCAATTCATCTTTCAGATTTCATTGGTTCTAGTGTTCAGTGAAGAACTTTAATAACATTAGAGCTCTTAAAGTTTAATATTTAGTATCAAAGTTAATGTTTATACTGTCATTTTTTTGCCATCTCTTACTACAATGGCAGAAGACCAAAAAATGACAAAAGGCATCCAGGAGGAGACAAAACTTTCTAAACCGTATTTTTTTGCCTATATTGTTAACATAATTTGTATTATTAACATTACAAACCTGTCTAAACTGAGGAACCTAGGAACATTTCCCAGATAGTGCATTCAGGTCTACAACTTCTTCTTGACTGGACAACATCAATTGCAGCCCTTTGCATGAGTAGTGAAAAAAATGTGGTATATTCAAGATGGGCCTTTGCTTTGCACACTTTCTTAATAGTATAGACTGGGAAGATTTAAACAAAAGAAGAATGTCAGTTTGGTTTGTGTATGTATATACTCACACATAAACATATAAAAAAAAATTCCTTAGGTATACATTCAGAAACCACTGCAAGAATTTTGAAAATATCTTAATTAAGAAGTTGTTTTAGCTAGAAGCAACTTGGAAATAAATAATACTGTAGGAATCAAACAGCCTCCCTGAAAGCAGGATGTGGTCCTACTTGATGAATTTGCTCTGAACAGCAGATTAAGTCAGGTTGAGAATAATAGCAGATGAAAACAAAACAAAACAAAACGAAAACGAAACCAAAACAAAAATAAAAGATGATACATTTGTACCAAATGGAAATAAAACTGCTCAAGGCTACAGCACTGTGGAGGCTTGGGAGAAATAGTAGGGTTTTTCTGTCTGTCCCTCAGGAAGCTTGGAACAGATTCCAAAAGGCAATACTCTGGCATGGACTGTGGCTGCTTGTGGATTGTTTCCCCAGTTTTTATGGCTAGCATACACAATAGGAAATTTGTATGGACAACCATGAGCAGACTTCAAGGCGTTATCTTTAAGGCATGCTCTAAATTTTCCTTTTACATTTGATTTTATTATTTTTTCTAATGGCTTTTGTAACTTTGTTTCCTGCTCTTTCACTGAGCAGTTTGTCCTTCTCCCTTGCCAGGACAAACTCGTTAACTCCTTCAGGCTTGCCTGCAACCTTTAGCAGAATCTCAGATAAAAAAGTCACGAGCATTCCCATTAATCCAATGCTCTTTTATTTGATTCTCCCCTGGCTACCAATAATCTAGGGCAAACCCTCAGGCTACATCCATATGAATAAATAAGAACCAGTGCCAGTCTGCTGGCCCTGATAGCAGTGGCAGAAGCACACATAAAGCTAAAATCATTTCTCACTCCCACACAGGATTGCCTCATTCTTACTGCCTAGGAGAGGCAGTGTCTGCCCAGTGGTATTTCCTAGAGAGCACTTAAGCATTGCCTGACAGAGCCTTGGTTAGCAAGGACCAAAATCACAGGAGCTCATCTTCTAGCATATCCCATTGCACAGGAGGTGGCACACTCGTGGCACTTGAGCATCTGCAAAATGCCTGTTTATTAGAACTGTAGACACAGGGACAGACTCCAAGCATGATCCCAGGGATAGCATATTTAACAATTCCGGTTCCTTAATTTCCTTAAGTATTACAGAATGTGTATCCTGTGTGGTAGAAATTCTCCAAACTTAGAGCTGAAATGTAGAGCTAAAAGAAAAATATCAATACCCTCCACCTCCAACCGCAATATTTTAGGGTTCTTTCCAAGCCTGTTTTTCCTTCATTGCCTTCCTCAAAAGGCTTGCCAGAAAAAGAAAAAAAACCCAAAACCAAAACAGAAAGAAACAGCAAAAATTCATACTAGAGTCACCATTTCCAATATAAAACTAAAAAAAAAATACTTTAAAAATAACAGCAGTGGACTTATGCAGAAATTCCGAATTAAAAAATATAAAAAAGAATATTAAAAAATATAAAAAAGACCAGCCTTATTAGAAACCCCCCCTCAAATTACATTACACTACAGATAGCTAAATTCTTAAGATATTTGGAATAATGAAATACTTTGGTTAATGGTGTAAAATGTATTACTTGTCTTAGGTAGCTCATGTCACAAAATTCCTACAGTATTTTCAAGTATTCTCAAGTGCATTCATCAAATTCTGTACTTTAGGAAGAAAATAAATAAAGCACAGACATGTTTGGAAGTGGATCGATGTTTTTGACAGCTTTCAGCAGTGCAATTTCTGGCTGGAAACCAGGAATCAAGAGTTTTAGCTCATCAGGTGATTCTAAAGAGTCTGGTTCAGATGAGCTGCCACTGTGAATGCTGTTTGGAGGCTGGGATTTTAACTCACAAAGCAAGATTTCATCTTACTCAATGCTTATATAAGAATCCAGTAGATTTTCCAGTCTGTAATACCTGGGATCTCTCTTTTTTCTCATTGGAAAGGAATAACTAACAAATAATTGAGATTAGTTTTGGTTGCCAAAGTGTTGTTTGTAATGTTACATACACAATACTTTCTCTAATGAGTTCAAACATCCATAAGAGATACACATGATATGGGGCTGTCAGTTCTTCAGCAAAAGCTATTTCCTAGTGCCTCTGTGTAAATTTCAAAGAGTCTGAAATAGAGTAAAATTGATCCATGTAGTTTTTGGTGCTGGTCAATCATTTATTTAAGACAGACAGAAATATGGGAGGTGAATAAGTGAGGCCAAAATGAAAGTACTTTTCCAAACAGACAGCAGCAGTCACTACACATACTTCATCTGTTCCATATTTTCACTTTCTAAATATAGGAAAGCTAGTAAGTTAAATAATAGTTCTCTTAAAAGTTTCCATCAGTAATATTTTGATAAAAATGTCACTTTAAAATGACAATGCTACTGAAAATTTTAGAGCTGCAAGGGTGGGAAATTAAAGGTTCAGCCTTGAGAAGATATATTTATTTATCTGTGAAAATATTATTAATGTATTAATCATTCTTTAAAATCAGCATCTGATGGATCAGTCCACACCTGCTATGACTGGTAGATTTCAGTCTATAATCACCCAGTATTGCAGGTTTTTCCATAATGGAAAATATTAACAGGATGTGTGTATTGTAAAGCAAAGACTGAAACAGCTCCTCATGATTAGCAGGTAGCTGAACATAATTAGCGAGTCTCCTAAAATATTTAGGGGCCAGGAAAAAAAAAGATAATTCCAAATGCTTATCTGAACTTTTTGTGCATGGAAGCCTGGGCTTGAAATTTTGTTGAAATAAGTCTGATGGAAAATGGATGAAACAGAAGAGCAGAGCAACACAATGCAGTCAGAACCTCAGACATGGAAATAGAAGTGAGGAGACAGTAGAAAGGGAAACAATGTGAGATCCTCCCCAATCATCACACTAATGGATGTTTAATTTGGAAAGTTAGAATTACTTGACTGAATACTTTGCTCTTCCCTCCATACTGCTGCTGAAACATGGAAATAGGTCTAAAGTTTAAAATTAGTTGTGTTAGAGACAGGTGACATAAATCACTGGATTGGTTTTGAGTTTTGTTTTATTTGTGGGTTTTTTTTGAGGGGTTGGTGAAGTAGTAGTCTTCACATTTACACAAGGCAAAATTTTCTGTTAATTCTTTAATTTTTAGGCTTCTTTTTCTACAAGGAATTGTATTTTACTAATGTGCAAGTTGATGCTGACTGTTCACAAAAGCTCTCATAAATGTATATAACCCATCCTTTACAGTCTGTGATAGCTTTGCTCATATATTCTAGCTTTGCCCACAAAATCAAGTTATGAGCTAAAATTCTGTAAACTGATATGTCTGTCAGCTATACTCAGATATATCTTAAAATCATAGACAGTGGGTGTTGTACTGTTTGTAGATGTATGATTCTGAGGTAGTGTTGACATCTTCCCAGCATACAGGAACTCCAGGTAAATGCAGCTTTGGAACACGCTCTTGCTACACTACTTTCTTCTGAAATTCACTATTAAGTACAACACACACTCAAGTGCTACTTCATGTAGCACAGTTCCAGTTGTGTACACAGATCTTCCTGTCTATCAGATCAACCGTTTCTGTATGAATTTTGGTTTTCATGCATGCATTCGTTCTCTTAAAGCGATGAAGATTTCTGTTGAAGACACACAGATGCCCATAGAAACAACTTCACAGTATTTGTAAATATTTCAGAGCAACTGTTAAAAATCAGGGAGAAAAAAAACCCAAGCCAAATGAGAAAAGAAAGGCTACTATTCAGTAATCTAAGGTATTGTACAAAAAACTAATGCTGGTGTGCATTTTCACACTACTTTAGTCTCCAACAGGTTTAAATCAAATGATGGTGAAACTCTTACATATAAAAATACATAATACAATAAATCTAGCTTTTCAGGAGTGGAGGCAAAATGTAATGTATCAATTATATTTGAATACAAAGCAAATCTCAACAAAGGTAGGATGTGTGCCAGTTACTTTTTTGGCAATCAGTGGAAAGAAACAGGTGATTCTTTGATGTCATTAATCACATGTTAAATAAAGAAACCTAAAGCTGGCCAGATGAATTGCACCCCAAAAATTCCCCTCTCTTTGGATGGCAAGGAGAGCCTGGGATGACTACTTTAGATGCAATTGCTTACCCCTTACCTGAGGGATGCCTGGAATCTACTGAGAGGAATTTTATCCTAAAAATTGCTATGGAACCACAATTTGTTGTTTGTGTAGAACTGAAAGTTTTAAATGTAAAAAATATAAAACCTTTTATCCATTAATTCAGATATTATCTATTAATTCAGATATCCATTAATTCAGATATACCTGTCAGTTGAAAGAGTAGCTTGTCTTCCAGTTTTAATTTTAAAAAGCAATGTGAACTGACACTATTTCCGTCTGTTTTGAAAATAATGCAAATAATAGAGAGCATAATCATGCTCTGTGCAGCTGGGATAAAGTAGGGGTATCAGCTTTGTTTTATCTATACAATTAACAATGCAATGTTAAATTTAGCTGAAATAATTTCTCTAAATATATCTTCTTCTAAAATTCCTTTCTTAATTACCACTTTGTCCACATAATGAATAGGACTGTTCAGTTAATTTTCACAAGCACCACTTTCCTGTATTTATTCATTATACAATCTGTAAAAGTATTTCTACCATTTAAAACTCATTATATTCTGAAGAGATCCAATATTATACTTCTCATTTAAATCTAATTTTTTCCATCTCTATATGTATATATGTATATATGTATGTATATATATGTATATGTATATATGTATAAGATATGTATATGTTATCTTTTAGTAAACACAAAAAGTAGTATTTGTTTCATTAATTTCTTAAACTTTAAACATAAGGTCTTTGGCACACTCTAAAATAGGAAGAATAACCCTTTGATTATCAGAGCACTATTCAAAGATTAGTGTATGACTGGGTGTTACAATTTTTAAGTAACCACTGAAGCATTTCCAGGAGGCATAGACTTCCCTCAAAAATGTACTTTAATTAAAAAAAGTAGAATCCAACATTATTAATAGCAAAATTTCCCACTTGCTGAAACTGGAAAAGTGATCTCTGTTCACATTTCATTAAAAGCACCTGTTCAAGGCTATTTACAGGTGGGCTGTGTTTTAACTCTAGAATTGCTCAACTCTATTCACCATTATAGAAGTTAGCATGTAACTTGATCATTCATGTGTTATTTTCTTATCATTTTGAAAAGCTGAAAAAAATATTCCATACTGTTTCTGGATGTCTGTAGAAATCTCAAAATGTATGTTTATAATGTCAGAGGGCATACCTGCCCAGTTCACTCATTCACACAGTGTAAACATTAGCTCATTTATGGATTTTCTTTTAGGAAAAAAAAATAAAGCAGTTTCTTCTCTGATAAAAGTAGATACAGTTTTGGAGTAGCTCACTCTACTGGTAGCTCTAATGTGTTTTAGGTGTAACACTTGATGTGGTTCTTTGCAGAAAGCTTTGTAGCTGACTTGTGCATCATGCAAATGCATATCCACACTAGAGATTTGATAAAACAGATCTGTGCAAAGCACAAGCAGTTCTGGCCATTCATTGTCACAGCACTAAGAAAATGAAAACATTCAGTTGTTTTAGGTCAGAAAACATAAAAAATGGCCATTATCTTGTAAAGGGCTTGATGAGTTTTTCTATGCTTCCTTTTTCATGTTCAGCTTGAGCTCCTACATGCCTCATCTCTGATGCATTGGAAAGAGCTGATGAAGTGCCCCTGAAGGGCAGTACACACCTGCTCTGGTGATTGTATCTCATTCCCATGTGTTGCTGTGCCAAGCTTGTTGGTAGCACACGTCAAGAGACAGCATAAGAAGGAAGTAAGACTGATAAAGTTGTTAGCTGGGATTCTACAGGTGGACTCACTATCTGCAAAGGAAGAGCCACCCCTGGGCTCCCTGCAGAAGGTGTACACAACCCTTCCACCCTCCACCATTCTCTGATATAACTCTGCTCTCAGATATTCCCATAAAGCTCCATTTATATTGGTGATATGAAAGGTTTTGTCTTTCCTCAAAAATGCTTTGTATCACTAATAGTGCTTGAGTAGAATCTGCATACAGAATTTTTGTTTGCTTTAGTACAGGCTGTAGAACAGTATAAAAGTCAGTAGAAGAAAAAAGTCACTCAGAAATACTGTTTTTTCCACAAATACTTTGTTTTCAGGGATGACTGAGAATTGGCATCACATCCATGGGTAAGGAATTCCTTTAGGCTATTCTTCACCTCTCAGAAGTGTGCTAGTACCTATTTTTCACTTAGTTATCTTACATATTGAAAAAGGACTGTCTACTTCCTAAGGAAAACTTGATATTCATGGTTTTCCATGGAGGAAGTTAACAGACTAAGCCATAGCACTCCTGATGAAAGCCAGCTGATGATTCAGGACACAGAGATGGTCTAGAATGCAATAGTAAACACTGTTTAGCACGAGATCCAGTGTTTGATGAGTTAATTTTTACTTACAGTTATTCCAATTGACATGGAGACACTAATCCTAAACCAGGTTTCAGCAGGTATCTTGATACTGAAGAAATAAATATTGTAAGCTATGTTAAGTGACTCACGATGATGAGCTTTTTGAAGAACAAGAGAAAAGATATTCTGAGTTTGTTCTGGCTTCAGAGGACCAGGATAGAAAAACCCTGCCTGGGACACCACCAGCAACTGCCAGCCTGTGGGTATTGCAGCTATAATGAGTAAATTTATAAGGTGTCTTTTTTTATCAACACCTTGAAGTGTATGTTTAGTCCATTACTATTGCAGATCAAATATTTGTTACTTCAATCATGAGTTCTCACACTTTTAAATTTTACAAAACCCACCTTTTATCTTGGTTAAAATGCAGCTAACCTGGGACCTTCTTTTTGTATATAGACCATTACTTATCAACCAGTAATGATTTGATAAAAACACCCTATTTTCTTAACTGTTATTGTTAAACACTATCTGCAACAATGTAAGGATAATTCAGCTTCTTACCCTTTCCTTTCTCTCTGCAGCTGTATATTTTTCATTGCAGGTGCTGATAGTAATTCTTGAAATTTTTACTTTTGACTACAGCTACAGTTCCTGAGGGAACTAAAACTCAATTTTGCATCATAAGATGAAATGCATTGAAAACCTCACCTTTCAGAGCTAAAGTGGAGTTTGCTAGATTAACTTTTTTTGTTGTTCAAGATGCATATCTACTTCTGGAGGAGGCCACTTGAATACAGTCAAATGTATTATCAGAAAACCAATTAATTTTATAGTTAATATGGCATTTTGATAAATTACACTCTGTAGTACAGAGTTAACAGATTTCTCATCAGTAGTGCTGGCCCTTGGTGATAGGTAAAGTTTCTGTATTATCTAAATTCAAATTTACCATTTGATTACACCTAGCATATATTCAGAGATCTTCAACTTGCAAGCAGGAGGCATAACATAACATCTCCTTCATGGAATTATTAACTTTTAACAGCATGCGATGTCTTAGGAAAAGTTGTAGTCTTTTTAATACTAAGATATAAAGTGCTTTAAAAATCTTACCCATGGTTATTGAACCAAGACATTCAAAGTAGGTCAAAAAGTAGTTGCATGAACGGGGATGCTTATAAGCCAGTAACTCCTGTGGTAAGTTTTATCCCAAAGGAATTTTCTTCCATCATAGAAAAAAAAGAATGTTTAATCTCATTGACCCATTTATAAATGCACTTACAAATGCTGGGACATACAGCAGTAATATGAAACAATAATAAATCATATGTTGTACGATACAGTTTGTTGAACTAAAACCCCAAAACTTGGTAAATTACATTTTAGTTCTTTTCTGTATATTCTTAATCTGTGTAGTAAGCCAGAATTGTCAAACTTGACAAGCATATAAATCAGGGATTCACTACACATTGACTGGAAGAGGTTTTTGTAGATCATTGAGTCCAATGTCCTGCTTGAAACAGAAGTGTCACCCCCCCCTCCCAGCTCAGCGCTGATGTCTGAAACCCTTGGTGTTTGTGACAGACTCCTTGGTGTTGCTGGAAACTTCTTTTAGTCTTGAACCTCCTGACCTTTTTTCCTCTACTGTCCAAACTGAGCTTCCCAAGATTAAATATGTAGTATTTGCCCACTCTTTATCTCATCTGGCACTGTTATAATCTTTGTAATGGTCCTTCAAGTAGTTACAAGCAATCACTGGGTCCCTCCTTAGCATCCCCTTCTCAAGACCACAGAAGCTCAATCCCTCATCCCTTTTTAGCACAGTATGCTTTACGCCCTGGCCATCTCATTCAACCATCACTGGACCAATTTCTCCTGTAACTCTGTGTTAGTGACACTCTGAGTGACACTGAGTTGTGTTCCAGCTCCTGCCTGCCAGTGTCACCTGGAGCGGGGAGCAGTAACTTCCCTCAGTATGTTGACCATCCGTCTTGTAATGGAGCCCACTGTGTTGGTTGGCCCATGAAAACACACTCCAGGCTTATGTTGACTGTAGCACATGTCATAACACCCAGTGCATCCCTGGAGCAGGGTGTTATGAAAGCTCCAGGCCTGGAGCAGTTTCTACGGGTCAGTGGGGCTATTGGGGTGATGCCATCTCAGCTGCAAACCCTGGACATTCCTCAGATGGAGCCTCAGGAAGTTTCTGTCAGCCCCAAGACAGCTGTCAGCTCTCTCGAGAGCTTTCTGCCCAGTGACCTAACTCTGAACAACTCATGACTCCAGCAGCATTACGAGATGAGAAATATTTAAGCGATTACTTCGGAGTTCTTTGTTCCAGAAAGTAAGGGGATGTCAGGACCGGGCCGGCCACCAGCGAGCAGTGATGCGGCGGGGCACACGGGCTCTTCCTCGGAGGGGCAGACGTTCTCCTGGCGTTTGGCATCCCAAGGCTGTCACCTGCCGAGGAGTGACTGGGAGAACACATCCCACATCCCCCATCCCACTGCCCACCTGCCAGCCCGCTCCCGCTGCCCACAGCTCTCCCCACACCCGGGACACCCACCCCTTCGCCTCGACTCGGAGAACCCAGTACCTACAGCCGGTTCGACACCCAGAAGGGCCGCCCCACCCGAAACAACCTCCCCGGTCCCTGTCCCCCGCCCTGGCCCGGTTCCGGTTCCCGCCCCCTGCCCGGCTCCGTCCAGCCCGCTCCCCACAGCTCTCCCCACACCCGAGACACCCATCCCTTCGCCTCGACTCGGAGAACCCAGTACCCACAGCCGGTTCGACACCCAGACGGGTCGCCCCTCCCCAAGCAACCTCCCCGCTCCCTGCCCACCGCCCGCCCCCCTCCCTGTCCCGGTTCCGGCTCCCGCCCCCTGCCCGGCGCAGTCCCCGGCGCGCCCTTTGCTGCCCCCCAGCGGCCGCCGCGGAGCGGAGCGGAGCGGACCCGACCGGGCGGAGAAGGGGGGGCGGGCAGCGGCGATGCCGCCGGGGGGGGAGCGGCCTCGGGAGCGGTGGGGAAAAGGGATGGGGCGCCCGGAGCACTCGACCCTTTCTTTCCCTGGGTCGGTGTCAGGGAGCTGAGTGTGAGTGCTCTTTAGGGGATGCGGTGATGAATCGTTCGCCTCAGCCCCCAGCCCGGAGAGGGAAAGGCTGCGGGGAGGCACCGGGTTTTTCCTCGGAAATAACGGCCCGGACGAAATCAGGGTGAATAAAGGAAATCAAAGGAATAAAGCGAGAAGGGAATTTCGTCTGCAAATGGTGATTGCCAAGTAATCCCTGGCTCAGACAAAGTTCTTTCAGAAAATCGAAAATCTGTAGCACTTGCAGTTTTGTATCTAAATTGGTTGACGCGTCAAATAAGCACCGGTCTATTAGTGCTGTTTGATAGTTCCAGGAAGAGACTCCCGTTATTTGAAGAGGGGCACAGTTTATTGTGTGCTGCCTCTTTAAAATGCTATATGTAAAGTTTGGTTGCCAGGTCCGTTTTTTTTTTTTTTGGTTTGGTTTTTTTTTTTTTTTTTTTTTTTTTTTACTTTCTTTTTTTTTTTTCTTTATCAATACCAGATGTAGGCAAAAGAGTGCTTTATGTTCCACCAAGACAACAGAGTGGATGTAGATTTTCTAGTTGTTAGCAGAACATTTGCAAATTACAATACTTGTTCTTGCATTCTCCTTAAAACGATGGTACCTTGCAGAGTGTGCTTTATTCTTAAGTGCAACTGAACATTACAGTATCAGTTGTATTTTTGAAATAAACAGTTCAGCAAATGTTGAAAATTCAACTAACTTCACTAAATACTCGATATTGGGAGGAGCAAGTTTTGGTTTTGTTTTCCCTATCTAAAAACTAGAGAAAGTGTTGGCTGAGTTGTGAACAGATGGCATAAATCAGTCAACACAAATCCTGCCTAAGGTTGGTGTAACCATGTAGTATTTTACTCAAATTAACATCAATTTTGGGCACTAAAATGATTTATGAAGAAGTTTGTTGGAGTAATTTTGTCCATGTGGTGGTATATTGCTTTGGTTATTACATTTTTTTATTTCTGGACTGACCAGATAAACAAAGAATTTATATATAATTTATAATTCTTAAATAGATGATTTTTTTGTTTGTTTGTTTTATTTAAAAAATTTAAGTTTTAAATAAAGCTATTTTAAAAATAAAGCTATTTTTAAAAGTAAGAATTATCCAATGGATTATTTAAATTCTTTCTATTATACACTGGGCAGACTAATCTGTCTTTACCTTTGGTCTAATCGAGCTTTTGGTCCTTTTTAGTCTATCCTGCCTTTTCAGTAGTGTATCAATCAGTCTTTCTCCTATTTTTTCTCCTTGCCAGCCCACTGTCTGCCCACATGCACTGAAAAGGGAAAATTGGCTCACGTATTCTTGTTCTCCCAGCAGGCGAGTAGGAGGTGTTTTATGATACCTTATTCCTCTGTAATAGGGGAGCCACACATTTGCCCTACTACCTACACTTATTTAAATATCCTCTTATCCAGAAATCTATGTATACGAGTTGGAGAAAAGCCAGTTTTCAAGAAAGTAAGCAAAATGTGTGATTTTTGATTTTTGATTAGGATTAAGTTTTTATGTACTTAATGATTTAAGGTTGTTTCCCCCTTTTCTCATAAACCCTTGGGAATACTGGGAGCAAAGGCTCATCATCTTTTGTTTTATTCCTATGCAGGCTGCTGGTGTGATGTGAGCTTATAGACCTTTTTCAGCCTTCAGGATGAAGGAGGACACACAGCTTTCCCTGTCCCTGGGGACACAGCTTCTTCTAACACCCTTTTGCTGTGCAAAGCAGTGCTCCGTCACCACCTGGGAACCCCGGGAAGCCAAAACTCACCCTTTACTCTTGCTCCTGGAACTCTGTAATCACAACCATGATCTGCCCTGTGATCCACAATACTCCTGGGCTCACGTTTCTCACACCAGCTACCCTCACTGCCTCATTGGTTTTATTACCAGTCACAAGTGACTTGCTCTTTTCTGTTACTGTGAGCAGACCCCGGGGCTTCCACTTTCCCTCAGAGACCAGAGAACAAGGCTGCTACTTGCTGACTGTCCCTCTCGAGCTGTTTCCCATGGTGTGTCCTGGCAGCTTTTCCATATTTGCTCTTAGGACACCTTCCAGGAAAACCATGTTGCTGGTTGTAATCCCCCTAACCATAAGCATCTCCCCCCCTAATGCTCCTGCTTTTCCTACACTGCAGCCTGAGAAGAGGATTTTGCCTCCCAAATGAAGGGAAATGATGCTAAGCTTAGGGTCAGGACCCTTTTCTATTGGACCTCTGCTTTTAACATCTCCTGCTGGCCTGCTTTTGGAAACTGTGCAGGCTGATAGCACTTCATTCTGCTACAGAAACACCCAGGCTTGCAGTAAGCACAGAGAGACTGTCTCCTAGTTCAGACACTGAGTTACTCTTTGTATGTTCTCAAAGATTCTTTAGGAGGGGGCTGCAGAGTCTTTATCACTGATAGATTAGTAAAGAGTTTGAATTAATGTGTTTACTTCTGATGAGTGTTTCATGTAACAAGAGGTTGGAGAAATATATTCAGGAAAAATGGTTTGTGAGGGAATGAGAAATCTCTCAGTCATCCCAGCTTCTGACATTAGCAAACAACCTGTAGTTTTTTACAGTGGGTGGTGAATTATAACCAAAGTACCAGCTATGTTGATTTGCTGATTATATTCAAAATACAGGCTTCTAATTCATGTGCTAAAAAACAGGTTGCTGGGTTTAGATGGTTGCCCACCATGCCCTGCAAAGTGAAAATTAAGAGCCTAGGCTAAGCAGTTTGAACACGATCCAGAGGCAGCTGCCTGTCAGAGACTTCACATTCATGGAACTGGAACTTCAGAATATTTTAATAACTATTAAGATAGAAAACTATTGCTTCTCACAGTATGCTTGCTAACGTAGACCTAGACTGCTGTTAAATGACAAGAGGAATGGTGATTTCAGTGGGTTTGTCTTCTTTAGGGGAAATCATATTACCCTAGATAGCATTTGAAGTAGAAGACCGAGCTGTAATTACACTTTCAAAGAGTTGTATTTTTCCCCTTGGATGAATAATCTGGAAGGGAAATAAAGTCATAGAAGTTGAAGGAATGAAGGGAAAAAAAAATTTGAATGCCCAGTTGTAACCTAACAGGAGGCAGTATGTTTTTTCCTGTAAACTTCAAATGTTACTGCTTTTTCAAATCCACATTCCTGGTCATTGAGGAAGCACACAATAATACTTTTTCCCTAAAAAGTACAACCAATTTCCTTTTAAAATTATTTTCATCCAGTCATGAACCTGGGATAATTTATTCCACAGTATTCCAGAGCCAATGGCTTCTATTTAATTTGTACTGTAAACAAAAAGCTGCAGGTATGATGATATTCAAAGAAGACAATAAAGAAAAAAAAAATCCAAAACAACCCACAAACCAAATCAAAACCAAACCAAAGAAACAAACAAACAAAACCCAAAGCAAACAAAAAACCCCAAACAAACTAAAAAGAGGCAAAAAAGAAAAAGCAACCCAAGAAAAAGTATAACAAATAAATTTTTTCCTACAATGATTAAACTTTAAACATGAAAAATGTTCTCACATGTATAATGTGCATTTTATGAATAGGTGTATGATTGCAGATATATGCTCTAACTGTGACAACTGGGAGATGAATCTTAATGTAATGCTATGATTGTAACGCTGTGAAAGAAGAAAAAAATGTTTCTCCATTTTTGGCCATTTTTGTTGACTGTTCTATAAATTGGATATAAAACTATTTAGATTATTTTAGAAGAGTCTAGAAGGAAATGTAACCATTTTGCTTGAAAACCTTTTTAGCAAGAAATATTACATATGCATATTTTCTTTGCTTTAGAACTAACTTTGTTATTTTCCAGAAAAATTGTCAGTAAAAGGTAGTGGAAATATGAATAATCTCCTATGGATATTAACAGCCTATTGACTTTTCATGTTTCTGGAGTAAAAGCAGAAAAAATCCTCAGGAGAAGAAAGCTTTAACTAGCTCTAGCAATAAACTGAAAACATTGAGGAAAGATGAGTTAAATATTTTGAAGAGAAACAAGTATTTTATTATAAGCTTATTTTTTTCATTAGTCACTCCAAATTCAATTTCTCAAATCCAAGAGAGATTTCTGCAACCTCAAGAATCTGATGTAGGTAGAAAGATATATTCTTACCTCCTTTCTTAAGAAGAAACAGTCACTTTGATAAAGATCTCCAGGTAGTAAAGTAATTCAAAACCAGCATTCATAATTTTAACACATTTTTAAGGCAAGAGTCACATCTCAGCTCTTTATTGAAAGCACAGAGAAATGGAAGAAGAAATATACAGCTGCAGCAACAGTAACAGGAAACCAGAAGAGAAAAGGGGGTGTGTTCTACCTCTTGATCTTAATATAATCAAGATAAAAGTCAGTTTGACTTGCTTTGAGAAGTAGTTGAGTAACAGGTGTCCTGACATTTGGAAACTTTCCCTTCCCCCCCTCCCCCAGGGTATCTAATAGTTAAAACTTGGGTTCTTTAGCTCTTTGGCAATTTTGGAAGTAATTTCTCTGCTATTTAGACCTGGTCTGATTTAGGATCCTGAGTAACAGGACTTTGAATTGAGAATTGAAGAAACAGCTGTTGGGAAATCCTATGAAATTACTCAGTTTTCCTATGGCACCAAGACAGCAGAATCCACCTTACTCTCCAGGAACCATAGACATTAGTCTTTCACTTAGGAAAGAGATCTCCTGTTTCTTCTCTCCCAGATTGTCAGTAAATTTAAAATTTAGATAAAATGTGGTGTCACACACTTTAGGAATTGGATTAAATATTAGAGAAGTAGTTTATGTTTCAAAGAAGGAAAGAGGTTCTTATTAAGTTTGGGAAACTTATCATTCACCTGAAGCTTTCCTTTTCTATTAGGAAGCAATGATAGTTATATTAAACCATAACACTCCTTAAGTTTAAAGGTCAATTTTGGTTTTGCTCATTTCTCTCAGGCAAAAAAGTTTTTGGAGAATATACAGGAAGTGTAGAGAACAAAAAAGATCTGTATCCTCCACTCCCTTATGGATCCATCCAAACTGTCTTCAGATCGCATGCTCTGTCAGAGATGGAGTGTGTAGGAATGTGTAAAATATTAATACTCTTGCAACCTGAGAATTTTGTCATAAAGAAACATATATTCTGAGATGTAACTGAAACAAACAAGCAGAATACAGATGCCAGAGTATTTCTTTATTTCCTACCATCCCTCTAAATAAACTCCTCAGACACTGAGAACTGTAATAACGAAGGGCTGTGGGATAGCTTTTGTACTAAAGTTAAGTTTCTACATAATGAACAGGCTAGTATTCTTCAGCAGTTTTGCTTAACTTAAAGGGAATATTAATTATTTAAATTATTATACTATTTACTGAGTCATCCTTGAAAACAGGACCAACTGCTCGCATACTGTAGCTATGGGCAAAGAGGGCCTAATTAGATTAAACTGCTAAAAGTGGCAAATTAGATTTTTCTTAAGGACTCCAGAGGTTCCATGAAGTGTTAAAACATTACTGAAAGTAATGTAGTAACTGATATTTCTGGTATGGTTTCCTTCAATCTCTTTGGTGGTTTTCTTTTTTTGTTTGTTTGGGGTTTTTTTTTCTTTTTTTTTTTTTTTTTTTTTCTTTCCTCCCTGTAACGTTCGCTTTTTTTTTTTTTTGTATATGTGGCTATTAAAGACAGGTAATTTAGTCCCATATTCTCTTTCATTAAGGTCACCTTTTCCACTTGCAGTTCTCCTCTAAGTTCCAGTTAACTTGGAAGCAACAGCAAGAAAGAATTCAGTGCTAGTATTGAAACCAGTTTTTCATTGTTAATTTAAAACTGCAGTTTTTAAAATAAATGAAGTTTACTAAATGAAACACCACTAAAATATCAGTACTAATTTTAAATATATTTGTCTATCTAGGAGATATTGCTATTTTGCTTTTTCATGTTGACTATGAGATTGAAAAGATTTTTTTCTGAGGCAATCAGAACACTTATAGTGTAACAGGTGGCAAAATAGTAAAATATGGTTGGAGAATGGACAATGTTTCAGTGTTCTGATGAGTGAAATGATTATACATAGAATTTGAGCATTCTGTTCTTTTTTTTAAACTTTATTGTAGTAACAGAAGAAGTGTCAGGATGTCTTCTGACTGCCTTTACCAGAGCAGATACTTTTGGAGTGTCTTTAATTGAACTGAATCAAAAAACTGACACTTTTTTCCTCCACAAAGAGGAAAGAAATTGGCTTTATATTATGAAAAATGATGACTACAGTTGTTTTAAGTAAGTTGGAAGAAGGCCTTCCATAATTACAGACACACAGTGAGGGCATCAGTGAAGGGGACATTTTACAGCAAATAGTGTTCCAGAGAAATAGTGACAGTGCAAAGAGAAGGTGGCAAAAAGAATGTGAGAAAGACACAGAAGAGAAACCAAAGACCAAAATATATATTCCCATGAAGCACTTTGAAGAAAACTATTCAGAGACAGCAAGAAGGGTAAGATTGCTTGTGGTGACATAGAGGGCTGTGAGGCAAAAAGACCTCATAAATTACTTGGAAGTCTTGGGAAGAAAGTTTTAGTCAGAAGAATATTTTAAGCTCTTGGCTGTCACTTCTTTCACAGGAACTGTGTATGATAGCCATTTATTTATTATCAAATGGTTAATTACTATTGTATTTGGATTTAAATTTTAAAAAATATGCTAAGCTATATTTAGTATGTCAAAAGAAGAAACATATGGACTATAGTGAGTTTGCTTAATTTTGTGTATATAAATCATGCTAACTCTCTTATTCTTTCAAATCACTAAAATAACTGATGAGGCAGTCAGAGGTGCCTTTGGAGACCTTGTGTAATAACACAGGTTTAGAGATGAGGTTCCAGCAAGATGAAGGAACATCCATTGCACTTTTTCAGAGTGTGCTTTAGTCACATGCTACATGCCTATATACATCTTCTTATGAAACATCAGTGGTCTCACATTTATGGTTATTACCACGACTAGCCAATATTTAATCTCAGAGTAATTCAGTACTGGAATATAAACCAGCTATTTTCTTCATGTTTCTCTTCATTTGTACAAAATACGGCAATAAAAACAAAACCTTTTTTTTTTTTTTTTTTTTTTTTTTTTTAAACGAGTCTCAGTAGATCAGTATCACCTTCAGCAAAAGATGATTTTACACCATCCCTATATATCCTCCTAACATCCTTCTGGATTCTGCTAAAATAATTGCATGGTTGTAAGTGCTTTCCACTAGGCATCCCAGTCTGGAGGGTGAAGGATCAGGATTTCAGAGCACATCACAAGCCCAGTTCACTTTAGATACAGCTGTAATTTCTGTATGATAATAACAACACAGGATGAAATACAATATGCATATGATATATATATGAAATATATGATATATATTTTCTAAACAAGGCAACAATATTATGGAAAATTATAAAGAATCAAAAAATGTGGCAATTCCAGCTTTTTCAAAACTGCTGGCAGGGCATGTTTAAGCTAGCAGTATACCAAACTAATATCAACCATTTATAAAAGTGCACTTTATTGTCCTCTTGTTGAGGTGGCTCCTGTGTTTGTTAAGGTCCATAGACCTGTAACATAAACTGTATCTAATCTCTAACTATACACAAAATCTAACAATTAGAAAAAAATCTATTTTAGATAAATTGTGCCTTTTGTTAGCTTCACAGGCTTCCTGTTTGTTTTACAAAATGTATTATCACCAGAGAGTAAATCTCTGTAAGTCATCTAAAAAACAGTTTTCTAGTTTCATTTGTCTTCTTCTTTATGATGTTCTCTTGAAGTATATTATTTACCATCTTCTGTCTTAAGTTTAATTTCTTTATTACTTACTCAATATAGTCGTAATACAAGAAATCAGTAAAAATTTAGACTATTTTTTAGCTTTTTTTCATTCCCTCCCCTAATTTTTCAGGTAGCACTACTACTAGCTACAATTTTTTTTCTCACTGAAAACTCCCATCAAAGGTAATTTTTTAATACAATTTTAGACAATTAAACGTAAGAATTTATTTTAGCTGACTTCTAATTAAAAGTGAAAGCAGAATAGAATTCATTATTTATGACTACATTATTTTCAATTAGGAACACCAATATTTATTTCAAACAGATGCTGAAAACTTTCATGAAGCCTTTGCTACAGGTTATTATTGTTATATCATTACTTTAATGACTACTGATTATCTTATAAAAAGAACAGCTTTAGGTAAAGTGAGCAAGACATAACTGAAATAATTTAATATCTAGATGCCATCTAATTGCAATTCTCATGTTGGCAAAGGAAAGGTTTTATTTTCCTTGTTTTTAAATGAAGCCTAAGTGTTTGAAAAATCATCCAGTGTAGTCTCTTGCTAAACTGCTTAGATGCACATTTCTTTGTGGCCTGGCTTTTAATTTTGGAAGTAAAATAACTTCAAATGCAAGGAAGCAGTACATAGACATCAGTTCTTATCACTTTGTGTTTTTCATGAGCAAAATGACCTTTAACCAAGCTCCTTGCTGTGAATGCATGATTTGCTTTATTTCCTGACAAAATATAAAATTATACCGTATATTGCTTGCATTGCTTTGCCCCAGTGAAAGAGAATTTAATAAATTTTCAAGGTATGTCTCAGAAGGAAACCAGAAGTGAAAATTAGTGAGTTTTCCACCCCCTCTGAGAGAGATACTGAGACAATAATAAAAAGCAGAGGAGGGTGAGGTTTCCCCCACTGCCAGCACTTGTTGTCAATATATATATTTTTCCCTTTTTGAAGTGGCAGAATGCCAACTATGTGTATTCATATCACAGAATCAGAGAATAGCTAAAGTTGGAAGGGACTGTTGGGACTGATCAGGTCCAGCCCCCTGATCAAGCAGGGTCACCTAGAGCAGCTGTGTCCAGACAGCTTTTGAATATCTCTAAGGATGGAGACTCCACACTCTTTATGGGCAACCTCTTCCAGTGCTTGGTCACCCTCACAATTAAAAGGTGTTTCCTGATGTTCAGAGGGAACCTCCTCTGTTTCAGTTTGTGCCCATTGCCCACGGTCCTGTCACTGGGCACCACTGGAAATACCTCTTTTCAGGTATTTATACACATTGATGTGACCCCCCTGAGTCTTCTTCAGATCAAACAGTCCCAGCTCTCTCAGCCTTTTCTCACAGGAGAGATGCTGTAGTTCCTCCATCATCATCTTTGTGGCCCTTTGCTGGACATTTTCCAGTATATCCATGAATTGTACTGAGGAACCCAGAACTGGGCACAGTACTCCAGATGTGGCTTTACCAGTGATGAGTAGAATCATAGAATCATAGAATTGGCTGGGTTGGAAGGGACCTCTGAGATCATCAAGTCCAACCCTTGATCCACTACCGCTGCAGTTACCAGACCATGGCACTGAGTGCCACATCCAGTCTCTTTTTAAATATCTCCAGGGACGGAGAATCCACCACTTCCCTGGGCAGCCCATTCCAATGCCTGATCACCCTCTCAGTAAAGAAATTCTTTCTAATGTCCAACCTAAGCCTCCTCCGGCACAACTTGAGACTGTGCCCTCTTGTCTTGCTGAGAGTTGCCTGGGAAAAGAGCCCAACCCCCACCTGGCTCCAGCCTCCTTTCAGGGAGTTGTAGAGAGTGATGAGGTCTCCTCTGAGCCTCCTCTTCTCCAGGCTGAACAGCCCTCAGCCTCTCCTCATAAGATCTGTGCTCAAGAAGGAAAGGATCACCTCACTGGACCTGCTGGCAGCCCTCTTCCTAGTGCACCCCAGGGTACCTCTAACCCTCATGGTCACAGGGCTGTCTCACTGGCTCATGTTCATCACAGTGGCCCCTAGGACCCTCAGCTTCTTTTCTGCCAAGCAGCTTTCCAGCTGTTCAACCCCCAGCCTATACTGGTCCCAGGGGTTATTTCTCCCATTTATATAGAAGTAATTCAAATTTTGCTTCTTTGAGTGAGTTAATACAGATATTTTTTATATTTTTTTTAAGGTAAAAATTCAGTCTGCATTTATGTGCACTTTAGGAATATGAGATAAAGAGTGCTTGCAGTGGAGTATGCTACACGTGAGTTAGTTTGCAACTATTGACCTCATACAGATTCAGGGGTTTTACACTCAGTTTGCTATTTTCTTAACATGCTCTGTTATACTTGAACATATTTTTCAATCATTTAAAGCAATAACTAGAATTCTTAAATGTATTTAAGGTAGTCACATTTATGATCAAGAACATCAGTTGAAAATAGAGACCAAAACTCAGCAAATTATATAGATACATAATTTAATTTCGAGGCCTTGATACTCCAAATTAATTCAGTGTGTAAAGTGCTTCAGTACTACACACTTTAAATTTCTATTACATGCTACATGAGTGTCAGAACTCATACATAACACCCTCATTTATCTCTATTAGACTTGGATATCACATTAATTTCCAGGTACAATCAGGTATGTAGCTATACAGCTATCCTGCAATTCACCTCATTTATTTCTGTTCATCTAATCAGTAAATTTAGTATTTTGGTGCCACTGTCTGAAAGGACTGCTTCTAAGTTTTAATTAGTAGTTCAGTTATAGATTTTGGGTTCACAAAGGGAATTATTTAGAAACACTTTTATTTGTTGCAACAGAATAAATATGCCAATAACATTTGTTTGGCTGATATATGTAAGATTTGGTTACATATAGTATTCAACATATGCATTCACATTTATTATTGCAGTTTTTTGGCTTATGCATTTATGTCCAGCTGATTTGGTGTATATGGCATCTCACTGCCTCAAAACCACAATGTATTTTTTTCACAATGAAGTATGGGAATTCTAAATAACACCTGAACCGTTCTATTTATTTTTCAGCAACAAACATTTTTTCCTGTAGATGGCAATATATTGCAAGAAATATTGTCAGTCTGCTTGCAGTACTTTTAAACATTGAATTTGGGTCTCCAGAAGGTATTTAAAGTGAAATTAATCTCTTTTTGCTTGATTTTTTTTTGAGAGTTGAGTGTAACACACTAAATAAGTAAATAGCTATAAAATTTGGTGAACTAAATGAGGTAAATAAAGCCATCGGTTATGAAATACTCAAATTCTTAAATCCTTACCTATAACCAATGGTCACATGGACTTGTATAGCAAGATAACCTGTATAAGTATTTCCCAAGCAGATTAAGATTTGCAAAATGCACTACTGTAAGAAATAGGGCTTTTACATATGAAGACTTCAAAATTCCATATTAATACATTAATTTTTCTGCTTTGTTCAATAATTAAAATACAATATAGCAAAAATAACATTCCAAAACTGTGATTAATACTGGAAAGTGATGTACAACATATTAAAAATATCAATGTTGTTGTAGGTGTGGTGATTAAAAGATATAGCAAGAACTAATCTGTCAGGTAGTACGTTTCTTACACCAGTTGATATAAAGAAGGTGTTAAAATGGACATGTTTCCAGGCATCTCAGTCAAAAATAGTAGTATTTTAGTTTCCCTTTGTCCATATGTTTTAATCCTCGCTACTATTTCTCTATTCTAGCATACTATAATAAAAAAGACTGTATTGTCTTAAAACACCAAACAGAAACTCACAGGTTTCATGACAGCAGTGCAGGAGCATAGAGAAATCTGGAACTTTTATATTTACAGGTCTGCTTTTAGAAAATGCTGTGTAAACCTTCTGAAAAATAAATAAAGAAAATACTTGACTACAACTATACTAACCCAGTAAAGATACTCTTTTTTATATATATGTGTTTGTAAAAAAAAAATAAATACTGATACTACACTGGAAGATTTTCACTATTGCTCATTTCAGCAGAATCTGACAGAAGAGTAAAGCAGCCCAGCAGTTTTATTCACCATTTATCTTCCTCTGGAACTCCTGGTACATAAGAAGGAATAGGGAGGGACAGAGGGCAGGGAAAGAAAGCTGAAATGCAGTTTTATGGCAACAGGTCTGCAAAAAAAAAAGTCAGTCACATAATTTGCCTCAGGAAAATTGTGTGGGTTTAGGTCTAGATTTCTCATCACTGTGTGTTTGCTCTCTTGAAAAGGATGTGTTTAAAAACCTTGTGTTGAACCAGTGTTGTTTGCCTTTTGGGTCTGATTAGAAGGAATGGGTGACACCTGAGGCTGATAAGTATGGGAAGGGAAGGCACAGATGAAGGTGGCTGTGAATTGGTGGATACTGATAGTGGAAAAGCTGGGGGCATTTCCTTTGGGATGGCAAAAGGATGAAGAGGACCTGACTGTAGACTCTACAGATTTTAAAACGACTCGAGCAAGGAAAAGAGTAGAAAAAATGACAGCTGATTTCACTGTAGGAAACAGATAAAAGCTAAAGATTTATAAGAGTTATGAGTGCAGTAGAGGAGTTTTCTGGCTGGTTTCTTTGAGATAAAAATCTGAAGGTTAAAAGACTAGTGAAGGAGCTGAGCTGTTCAGAGTAAGGCATAAATTGCACAGGGAGAGCTATATATCTTTCTGTGGACAAAACACTGGTGAAGCAAGGAAGTTAGTGCAGGCAGAAAGAAAAAAAGACTCCAGGGTTTCTCTCAGCTATCTAGACCACGACCCGTCCCTTTAATAGTAGTAGTTTTGGAAACAAATATAATGAGTAACTATGGTGTACTCAGATTTCTGGAATCTACCTGTGATGGGGCTGAGCTCTGCAATGAAATTCTTGAGAATTATGTAAAACATAATTTACAAAATGTAAAGAGAAAGGGTGTGACTTTGCTGCAATGGTGTGTATTTTACAGGTGTTGGTGTTTGGTTAGCAATCTGAATATACTTCAATTCTTCTTTCTTAAACTCCTGAAAAGTTTAGTGCAATGCCTTAGCAATACCATACTTGCCTTTCTTGGTAGCCTAAGAAAAGTGTACTTGAAAACCTGCTTTGCTTTGGTGATCTCCAGCTATTACACCAAGCCTGTAGGCTGACTAGAAAGTCTCAGGCTTCTCCTGTCAGTACTGAAACCTCATCCCCTTTTTGTGTCTCTAGAATTAGGGAGCTGTGTAACAAAAGCATTAAACTGTCTTTCTCACCACCACTGCTTATATAGACTGTATCAGGGACTTATTATGCCAAAGTGTTAAATAGTAAAAATAATTTTTAAAAAATATTTAAAATTTACCTGTAAATCACAGGTGGCTGCATAGAAAGTCAGGATTCATCTGGCTAAACCAGATTTCTAAGGGGTTGTCACTTGTTGTCAAAACTGTCTAACTCAGGATTTGATCATTACTATGAAAAAACAGGAACTATATGAAATTTCATCTTAAATTAAGCATTTTAGACAGACTTCACCACTAAGGGACCATTTGTCTCTGTTGTCTAGTTTTGGCCACTAAAAGTTAGGCAAAGCAAAACTCATTCCATGGCTGCTCTGAACACCCCTAGTCTGACTTGGTATGTTTTGTCAAAAAAATCTAATTGCTCTAAGGTCTACATATATTAGGACTTTTATTACAACTGTAATGAGGCTACATTAGAGTTACAGGAGTTTAAACTGGGGAAGACCCGGCTTGCAATGTTGTTGCAATGCTGGCTGCATTACATGAAGTCACCCTGTTTCAATTGGAATAGTATTAATTAGTAATATATTCTTGTTAACTTATTATAAATCGGGGTTTGCTCTAGGTTTGCAACCACTGGATATGTTAGATATTTTCATATGCAAATTTCTCTCATGAAGGCAAATCCTTAAAAAAAATGGGTCAGCTTTCTGTTTTGCTTTTTTTTTCCTTTGAAAATAATACCCCACTTTTTTGAACCTTTTCAACTCATTTCCACCTGTGCTAAGCTGGAATGAAAAATGCTGTAAAACAGCAGTATCTACTCAGTGTTTGTTTTGAAGAGTGGTAGTAAATGAGAAGGAGGACAGGAAAGATAACAATAGTGATATTCTCTGGCTGTAGAAGGTTGTACAAAATTGAATTAATTCATTAAATAACTGGGTATTTTTATATACAGAGGTGAAATTACTTCTATGGACTATCCTTTAAAAATCCAACCTTTTGTGTTAGTGTCAGAATAGTTATAGAATCATAGAATAGGCTGGGTTGGAAGGGACCTCAGAGATCATCGAGTCCAACCCTTGAACAACTACCGCTGCAGTTACCAGACCATGGCACCGAGTGCCATATCGAGTCGCTTTTTAAATGTCTCCAGGGACGATGAGTCCACCACCTCCCCAGGCAGCCCTTTCCAATGTCTGATCACCCTTTCCGTGAAAAAATTCTAATATCCAATCTGAACTTCCCCCGGCACAATTTAAGACCATGCCCTCTTGTCTTATTGAGAGTTGCCTGGGAAAAGAGACCAACCCCCGCCTGGCTCCAGCCTCCTTTCAGGGAGTTGTAGAGAGTGATGAGGTCTCCCCTGAGCCTCCTCTTCTCCAGGCTGAACAGCCCCAGCTCCCTCAGCCTCTCCTCATAGGATCTGTGCTCGAGTCCCTTCACCAGCTTGGTTGCCCTCCTTTGGACCTGTTCGAGGACCTCAATACCCTTCTTGAACTGAGGGGCCCAGAACTGAACACAGTACTCAAGGTGTGGCCTTACCAGGGCTGAGTACAGGGGCAACAGTTATCACACAGTTATTCGCTGAGAAACTTATCTTTTTTCCTCTTGGAAAAATCCTTTTTGACCTTCATCCTGTAGATTCCCTTTCAAGAATGGTTTTGTTCTTGTGTCACCTCTGACGTAACAGGGAATACATCATTCTTGAAATTTACAATGTCTTCTCTATAACTTTAAATATTTCATCAAGAAGGCAGCTTCTGTTAGGATTGTAACCTGTACCAATATTCATCCCTGGATTCAAACTGATGCTTAAAAGGCTGAACTGGTTTCTAAAATATTAGGTTGGAAAGGATCTTCCCTTCTTACCCCTTATAGGCTAATTTGACAAAGCTACTGAGCTTAGAAGGGGGGACTAATTTGCTTTTGGTTTTTGACTAGAGTATTTGTCAAATTCTGAGTTTGGAGCAATAATGTCCACAGCTGAGCTGTTTCAGGGCATACCAGCTTCTGAAGTAGAGGTTTACACATGGTTATCCCCACCCAGCAAAGCAGATAGGCTACAGTATGGCCAAATTGATTCGGAGTATGTGTACTCTGGAGACTTAAAATTGAAGTTTGCTTTGACCAAGTATTAGACTGAATTATGAGTGCTTTCTTCTTTAAGATATTTAAGGAGAAAGTGACAGCCTTTCTCCTCCAAAAGTGGGGTCTGTACTCACCTGCTTGCACTATGATTTCCATCCCAATGCCTGAACCCTTGTGTATGCAGAAGGAAGGCAACTGGAACAAGGGAAGGATGAACTTCTCATCAGCAGCTTCAATTTAGTTTAAAGTAACTGTGTCTTTAGAATATTTCAAAGTTTCTCATAGCCAGAATGTTCTTCCCATCATGTTACTAAAACTCCCTGTGGAAAAAGTGTTAAAACTTTCAGAATAATGTCCTTTTCCACATTTAAAAGGAAGATAAATCAGTCAAACATTCTGATAATACATTTCTAATTTAAAGAAAAAAAACAAGCCCAGTGGGTCAGACAGCAACCTCTTCCTCTGTTTTCCCATTTGGGTTTCTGTCTGGCTACTGATACTGATTAGTACTCAGTTCTTACTTTTCTAGGCTAAATGTATGAGACATCATTAGGATTGCCTAGAAGGACTGATGGAAAATATTATAACTTAGGATTTTTAAAGATGCCACTTGCCAAGGGGTTCTGTTTCCAGTAGTAAGAGACAGATAATATTTTCCAACCAGATAAAATTATTCTAACAGTAAATAAAATATATTGGTCTACATTTATTTGCATTGACTTGCTCTCAGTTGCTGCTTACTTGCTTAATGAAGGGGAAAATATCTCTGTTATTTCTAAATCATATTTTAAAAGTCAGAATACTTGAATATATTTCTTTAAGTTTGTGATGATCTGAGCCTGAGTTTCCTCAGCTGTAAAATGGGAATATTTTTTCACAGTGGTATGAAGAGACATAATTAACTAATATTGAGGAAATAACTTTCACATGCACAGATGGAAAATTTTTCAAGTTTGTGTTATATGAATAGTGTTCCAAAGAGTCGAGTATGTTACTCGAATAATATTCTGCCAAAATATTCTGCCAAATCTGTAAGTACCAATCAATCTGTAAAAGTGAAAACAAATTCAGAATTGCTAAAACTCTGTACATCATGGAAACTAATTAAATTAACAGCAAATGGAATGGCATGCTCTTGATATGGAACAGAAACTACCTGACATGTGATTATTATGATGGAAACTTCATCTTCCATATGTTGAGAAGGGATTTTTCTTTTAGGAGACAGTGAAGAAGTTACTTTCTTTAGGGAACAGACAATCATTAAATATGATTTGGAAATATAATTGTAAAACAAGAATTTTGCTTTGATTAGCAAAGGAATGGGCAAAGAAGCATTTTGGCTCTAATAGTGCTTAAATACAGATTGACCCAGCTAACGTTAAAAGAAATGCCTGAGACTGTAATTGTTCAAATCACCCTGAATATGCAATTAAGAGAAATAAATATTGTTCAGGACAAGAGTAATTTTAAATGGGTTGAATGACCCTTTAAATCTGTCTGCTTCTCTCTGCTTTGTGTATAGGGAACTTTTACTCATTCTGTGTTTCACTATAATCTTAACATGTTGTCTCAGTTACTAAATCTATGTCATGAAACATATTCCCTATTAAAGGAGAAGAAAGCAATGCTAGCAACAACTCCAGCTGTTCTACCTGCTTTTAAGAGGCATTAATAGAGAAAAACAACATACAGAATATAAAATGACAACAACAAACAAAACCCACAACAAAACAAGGCAAATGTTGGCTTTCTGTGTATTGACATCTACTTAATTTTTATAACGTTATCCTGTTCATGACAAGGTAAATCACAGACAGAGTATAAGCAATGGATAAAGTGCTGTGCCAAAATTCTACTTGTGTTTCATTTTATACATAATGGCATAACACCACACGGCCCAAAATCACACAGATGAGCCCTCAGTTTGTCAGAAATTCAGGAAACAAAAAAGCAGCCTGCAGCTAGCTTTCTCCACCTATGTCTGGCGCAAACACATTTGTTCAATGCTTTAGTTTATTGTTAAATAGAAAAAACCTAACAGGGAAATATGAGCATCAAGCAGGAGCTAAAGCTGGCAAAAGAAAACCAATAGTATTCAAACAAAACAACAACAACAAGGAGGGAGTAATATGGTCCAAAAATGAATAAAAGACATGGGACTACATCCAAAGCCAGAACAGGTTATAAAACATGGTCAGACATAAAATATTCCCAGTGGAGGTAAACAGGAGAGGCACCATATCTCATATTGTGGCCAAGTAGAGATTTCTGCAAATCAGCCTTTATGCTACCACCAGGTATCACTTTATGCATTCACTGTTATTTATGTTTTGCCATTGTACGTATTTCCTTGCTTTTTTGAGGGTATTATTTTAATCTTTTTTATGCCTTCGTTGTTGGTGGTAAATTGTTATCAACAAAGGTTTGTAGCATGTGCCTACTGTTGGCCTCATCAATCAGATCACAGCAGATTTTGGATATGTTCATGTGCACTGAATGAGATGTGTGAGTGAACCCTTCATTTAAAAGGGTTTTAAATCAAGGGCCTCTTAAAATCCACCATAATTACCTCCCCATAATAAAAGAGAAGTAGCCCACAGCTCAAACATACCTGCATATCAGCACCCAGAACAAACAAAACTGTGACATTATCTCACAGAGGTGTAAATGAAGTAGGCATAGAGACTGTAAATATTGTTCTGGTGAAAAGCTGCATGTTTATAGACACAGGTCAACAAAATGGATAGTGTAATACACAACTGTCACCAAGGGGGGACAGTTCTACTCCTGTCCTCATCCTTTTAATCATCTTCTGCATCCACTCTAGCACTTATCAGGCATGCTGAACAGATAAATTGATAAATTAACAGAAAATTAACATAATAAAGAAGACAGTAGCTTTCAGCTCTTTTAGAGGGTGAAATCAGACAAGGGGATGCTTCCAGGAAGAGCCAAAGACATGGCAGAAGAGGTATGTGAGCTGCACAGTTGGATATGCAGGCAGAAGCCAAGGACATGGACTGGGTGTCTACAACCACCTCATGTAGCAGTGTCTGACTCATATTTGTCACTGAATTGTACCCATAGAAAGAGAAAATCCTCAAGAGCATAAAAGAAGGAAAAAAGCACAACTTAAAACCTCTGGTAATGTGTATGCCATTGTGGAAAAGCTTAAGAAAGAATGATTATGTTGAATGCTAACAGTTCCAACTTTCCAACTCTAAAGAGGAAGACTTGGTACATCCTTTCTAAGACAAAAATAGCATTACACAAAAGAACTGACTGATTCTATCATAGGTTTCTTTTCTGAATGGAAGCAGTTTATGTTTTGTGATTTTTTTTCTATTTAGGTCACAGGAGGGATAATGAAAGTGTCACTGATTGGACTTCTTCTGAAAATAGACCTGGAATTAAGTTCTGCTGAACAAAAATGGTTGAACCAGAGGAAATGCCTGGGAAAATCTGAAATGTGAAAAAGAAGCTAAAAAAATTCACATGGAGAGTAAAAGGAATTAAAGTCAATCTGAGAGTTCCTGACTCCACCTGCCGTTCCTCCCTCCTCTCCCTCGCCGCCCCCAAAAGAAAAAAAAAAAAAATGTCTTTGCTGAAACAGTATTCTGAGTGGCATCTGCTTTACTTGTTTACTGGATATATATTTCATGCTTTGTCAAAGAAATTTCTCTGGGTAGCCAGAAAGGCTGAATTCCTTGTTTGCCTTGTTTGGACTGGAGCAGAATGCATCAAAGCAAATCCCAGGATAGCAAACCAGGGAGCACCACTCCTGAGGAGCCACTCACTAAGACAGAATATGTTTCATAGACTCATAGAATCATAGAATATGCCAAGTTGGAAGGGACTCATCAGGTTCATCAAGTCCAACTCCTGTCCCTGTGAAGGGCATCCCAAGAATCACACCATGTGCCTGAGAGCATCATCCAAACTCTTCTTGAAGTCAGGCAGCCTTGGTGCTGTGACCACTTCCCTGAGGATCTTGCTCCACTGCTCAACTGCTCTCTGAGTGAAAAACCTTCTCCTGATATCTAACCTAAGCCTCCTCTGATTCAGCATCTTACCATTTTCTGGGGCCTGCCTTTTAGTCATGGGAATGAAGAAATCAGTACCAGTAATGTGGGAAGCATTTTCTGTAGAGTATTATGGAAGAGCTGAACAAAAGCAAAAATATAGTGGGATGCCTAAGAAGGGAACAGATGAGTTGCCAAACTCCAGTTTTCAAGAGGCTTTTCCTAATGATGAAGATCGTAGATGAAGTGTGCAATTTTTTTTTTCCAATCAACACAAAACACTGAAAGCTGATAGATTGAGAGCAAGATGCTGTATGCAGAATGCTTTTCTGCACTTTTCCTCATCTGTTCTGGTGGATGGATTTTGAATTTTCATGAGTTATCTTGTTCAACTCGATGTTCCAGTGAGACTGGAGATTAATTTTCTTTAAGTAAAAAATTTCTAGGAAAATCTGGCCCACTGTGTGTATTTTCTCTAGCTGGCCAAGGAAGCAGAGTCAAAAAACTTCTGCAGTGAAGCAAACAGATAAAATAGGCAGCAAACAAACTGCTATTTAGAAAAGATATTTTTCCAAAGAAAACTGGTCAAATAGCTAACAAAGATGAGCTGCAGAAAAGACTGACAAAGTTGAAAAATAAGACAGTGATAGACCTACTAGAAAAAGATCTACTCAGTTTTACTTTTGGACCACCCAAAAAATTTACATGAGATCAGGCTTTTTGCAACTGCTATCTATTTTTTGCAAACTAAGACCTTGCTGGAGCAGGTTTAGTTTTCAGTGAATCAGTTTTAAATATTTAGGTAGAACTGGAATTCTACTTGAAGCTGACTGAAAATAAGATTAAGTCACTCTGAGATGTGAAATTTGCTAAGCTACAAGCCTTAGAAATACTGCCCCATAACAGAAAATTATTTTGGCTTTTTGAGTAAGTAGACAAATCATATTAAATTTTATTTGGGGAACAAGGAGGTAACATTAGTGAAAGCATAATAGCTGAGCGTTGGTAAGTGATGAAAATATATCTACAAAAAGGGCTGTTAAAAATATGGAGTTCATTAGACCTGAACATCATTACATTTCAAGAAATGATACAGCGGAAAAAAATGGGGGACCACTGACTGGCCAAGAAATTTCCTCTGACGGAATATGGGAATATGTAGAGACATCTTGGAAAGATTAAAAGATATTGAACAAGTGTGAAAACTGAAAGGTTCAGATCCTGCTTAGTTAATGAGATAGTTCATAATAACTATGAGAGAAAACCATTCAGTTGATCATACCTCGAAAGAGCAAAGATAGAACATGGTCTGTCTGAAAAATCATATTTGAAAGGAAATTAAGCAGATAAGATCAACTGTATTGTTTCCTCTGGGATCTTCAGTGGGATGTCTGAGTATCTTACTATATGCTGGAGATTGTCCAGTCCCTGGCACAGCCACAGGAAGACACCCATGGTACAGCTGATATGAACACCCTGTGTGCTACTCTACTCCCACTCTATGAGTTTGAGTAACAAAATCTATCAGCTCCCCTGTATGAGGTACTAAAGATCAGCAAGGGCTACATTTCTCAATGCCAGGATGCCAACAAGTCACAGAGTGTTAGAAAACCCTAGATAATTTTAAAAAGGGAATATAATTGTAAAGATTGCAAAAAGAAAAAAAGAAATGTTTTCTGATTTCTTTCTATGATTACCTCAATTCCTTCTGAGTGAGGAAGCAAGAAACAGCTGCTGAGCTGGATATAGCTAAAAACTCCTTCTAGTTGCTATCAGTCATGTAGCTACTGCTGAGAATCTTGCATTTTCACCTCCAGTCAGGAATTACAGCTCTCTGCCATGCAAGAAATGAGTTGGCAGTACTCAGCAGCACATTTCTGCTTATCCCATCTTACTGATAGCAACACACCAAACACAGGGTAATCCAAGAGGGTGTCATGTTAGGGCAATGCCCTAGATATCATAGACATCATCATTTTAAGAATGAAGACAAGCTGGCTTGTAAGAGAGGAATAAAAGATTAAGAGCATGTAGCTGTGTTCTGGGTTGCCCCCTGCCACCCCAATAGTTATGTGTTGGTGCTCCTTTTGTGGGGCCACAAACCAAAATAAAGTGTTTCTGATATCTTTTATGAGTATATAGCATATATTTTTGTCTAAATATCTCTCTATAGTCATAATATTTTTTGTTACCTATAGAAAGAGCTTTTCATGATTCAGTTTGTAGAAAATAGCAAATGTCAACATGGTATTTGTCAGTGGGTTTTTTTCTTTGTTTGTTTTTTTCTTCAGTCAGATAATCTTATGATTTTCTTGGATCCAGATAGCTCTTCCTCAAATGAAAACTGCCCTTTTTTTTAGTAGGCAATCCCTTCGATCACAGGGAAACCGGTTATGATGAACATTACTATTTAGAGTGAGCAAGGGTGTTGCAATCTTGTCCTTTGATGTGTATCTTCTCTACAGCTTACTGAAAGAAAGATTTTACTGCCTTGGGAAAAATGATCAGAGGAAAAAAATTTTAATTGTGTATATTAAATTCTTCATGATATAGCTAAGGAAGAAAGTAAATTTTCTAGCATTATTCCCTCTTTATATGTTTAATAAACACAGAATTTCGTCATGGGTTTTGTTTGGAAGGTTTTTTTTTAATCAGTTCTTGATTATAATGTATTTAGTTGATACAGTAGTTATTAAAGTCCATAATAAGTGAAAATGTTGATGTTTTCTAATTGACTAACCAGAGAAAAGGCAATAACCATTAGAGTTAAAGCTCCCACACTGGCAGAAAGGATGGCAGATATTCTGGAATGTGCCAGTACTTCAGTTAAATTGAAATGTAAAGAGTGCAAAAGAAGCTTTGTTAGGTTTTCAAAAAGCTTGCACTTGGGTTCATACCCAGCTGCAATGGCACAGTGCAGTACTGTCTATTATTTGTGCCAGTTTCAAGGCCATTGAAACCAAAAACATCCCTAATATCATTTGGTCTGCAAAATGAATCCATCAGTCAAATGAATGTCTTCTCTTCTTGTTATGAAGACAGTACAGTGAGAGCATTTGCTAATTCATTTCCTTCTGTTCTTCCTTTTTGCCTTTACACTTCTTCTCCTCTTTCCCCTTTGTTTTATACCTGAAACCTAATAAAGCTCAATGTGATAAAATTAAGTGTTTACAGACATTACCTTCAAATTACACACTCCATACCCCAACATCTAACATGGCAGATTTCTGGTTTAGTCATTAGACTGACTGGTGATCTGTGTATTATTATGCCTTTTATTAAAGAAGACTCTGTCTCCAAGCAAGAGAATTGGAATGGGAGAGATATAGTTTGAACTCTAGAGAGTTAGCTGCAACTACTAGGACAGTGACTCAAATATGTGAGTGGATTTAGCTGGGTCAGGTCTAACCCACTTGCTTTTCCTCAAGTCTGCCATTCCCATGGGACTGTGCTGAACAGAATTACACTTGTTCCTGAGCAGATGAGGTTTCCTGTCAAGCACATAAAACACAGCACACACAATTTTCAGCTCAGGTTCACAATTACATACACTGGTAGGGCTCTATTTACTCATATTTTTTCCCTTCATAGGTGAGCAGAGCTAGAAACAGATCATTTGGTGCCAGTGACTCCCTGTTCCAAAAGGCATCACGCCAGCAAAGAACAATTTTGAGTTGCAATTGTATCTCATTGGTTTCAGTGAAGCCTCATTTGTCATAAAACTGGAAAATTCAATTTCAAATGAAGCTAAAGAAACTCTGTCAATGAAAAATTCAAACGTACTGTTGTACACAGTAGGGAAAGATGTGGAAAAGAAAACTCTGCAGTTCATTGGGTGGTATAGTAAGGATTTTAGGATGCTGAAAAAGCAATCACACAGTTATAATATAAAGAAATCTCAATATTTTAATCTGCTTCAGATAGGGGATAGACACAAATCTGTAGTAAAATCTTAGGGTTACATCAGGTGCAGTAATGTAACCTTTTCTGAAATACTACCAAAATACTACAAGCAGTTGCTCAGGAAGTTATGAATAATCTACTTCTGCCCATAGATGGCTGATGATAATGGTAGGTTAGTTTTCCCATGGTTTGGTGTGGTTTTCAATATTATTATCGTAAATTGGAGTCTGTTAATAATTTAAAAACCAAATTACACCAAATTAAACCAAAACAAAACCCATCTAACTCTTGCTGGTCAGATTTAGTTTGTTTTAATGGTAAACTTCAGTTGTGGCTTGAGTGGATTCCAGCCATGTTCACTGTAACATTTCGTATGAAGCCTGACATCAAGAACAACCTAAAGTGTGAGCAAGCTTTAGATTGTAAGCTTTTAGCTTTCAACATTTAGATTTCAGCTAGCAGGGCAAGAAGGAATGTGTGTGTGTCTTTCTGTTAGGACATATTGTAATCTTATATTCAATATACTCATCTGACGTGTGATTTTAGAAACAAACAAACACTGTTGTTGACAAAATAAATACTCTAAACTAGGAAGCTATGAGGTGGGATCTTATTCTTGCTTCTGGGTAATTGGGATATGTTGTATGCTCTCTTCTGTTTTCTTCTGTATTTATTGAATACTAAGTATGTTGAGACTCTGATCTTCTGTTGCTATGTCATATAAACGATTGTATTTATTTAAATAAAAACCATAAATATTTATGTCCCATATAATTCAGTTTGATGAAACTAATTCCCAGCTCATATTTACATTCACATACTTGCATAACAAGCACGGTGAAAGTCAATGAAAATCATAAACTTTTCTGTATATGTACTTTATTACTGCTGTGGGAAAAATGATCAGAGGAAAAAAGTACATTAAAAACTGCTATGTGTATATGTACTTATACACATAGAATAAAAAGTGAGTTTGTATTTTGAACATAATTTTTCTATTATTACTTCTAAACCATGTAATTTTGAATTTTAATTTTACTCACAGATGATTTGTTAGTAGTTGAAGGGGAACAAGTGCTCATTTGTGTGAGAGGCAAGGGTGAAGAAGTTGATAGGAAAAAGTAACCAAAGAAGATACCTATATTAATATATTTTCTCTGGTTATCTGCAGTTTGGACACACTACTGTAAAAAAACCAAACAAAACCAAATCAAAAAACCAATCTAAATTAAGTTGGATTAAAGGCTGATTTGTTTGGAAAGGTTGTCTACCTTTCTTTTCCCTGCAGGTAAAAAAAAATGTTGATTAAATATATTGAAACAAAAATCTTGCCAGTTCCAATGTTCTTTAGAGGAAATCATCTCTGAAATTGTATGACTTGTTTTTTTCAGAACACCCCTAAGTGATACAATTGGGAAATCCCATCTGTGCATGTCATCTGCTGCCTGTTAAATTCACTCAAATTCGATTGGGTTATATCTATCAACTTAAGGCTTAAAGAAATTTCTGAGGAGCAGGTTAACCTTAATATCAGTTACAGGCAATAATTTAAATTATCATTGTTCTTAGGGCACTAGGACAGATTATTTTATAGGAATATTTTAGGTTTAGTCCTGTTAATACTGAGTTATAGTTTAAAAGCAATAGATTTGGAAAGGTACAAGGTCAGCGTAGTTACAGATGGGCAATAAGACAATCTTCTCTGCAAGAGAACAAGATAGAAATCTCTGATGGGATTAGTGTATTTCAAGTATTTCAAAATACATTTAATAACTTTTAGTTGCTTAATTAAAGTATAAGATCAGATATCTTATTACCCACTGAAAAGATATAATTGTTTCCAAGTCAGGAGAAGTCCAAAGATGAACCTCTGGGGAAAGGAACAAAACCATTACTTACTGATTTTATTGAACAGGCAACAACCAGAGTCAGCAGCTAATTGGCTGATAAAACTCCTTGCACCCTCTGAGGTTGAACCATCTTCTTCTTCTGGATAAACCAAAATGGAACTTCATGGCAGACTCTTATTTCTAAAATTGGATGAACCAAAACTTAGGTGCTGATTGACTGGAATGTATTTATTTGTAGATATTAGATGCTATCAAATCAGAAATTTGAACCTTCTCATGACACTGAGGTTACATACAAAGTGCTGGGCCAGGTAGCCTTCTATTTTTATTGTCTTTTCAGATTGTAATAGCCATGAAATGTTAAGAAAAAAAATAATTAGAAGGCAGAAATGGATCTCTTCACATTCTCATGATGTTTTTCTGAATTGCCGAAGGATCATATGACAAAATAATTTGTTAACTTTTTAAATACATGTTAAATATAATATTAAAATATATATGTATTAAAACATTAAAACAATGAAGTTTTAAGACATAATACCAGATTATGAGTAGATAGTAACAGTGCCACCAAATTGTAAAAGGCAAAACAGCTAAGCATAGAGTGAATGAAGGCACGTAAAATAGATTTCTCTGTGGAAAAATTGCTCTGTGTATTTCATCCACCTAAAGGATGACTTAAAGGATGACTTATGGAAGATTATGTTGACTGATTATGGAAGATTATATTGATTATGGATAAAATATATATTTGTGCCATATAAAATATGGATAAAATATTTTTATTATAATTTTTGATTGAGAGGTGTAAAATATGAAATAGCAATTAATTCAAGTTGACTGGACTTCATTTCCAAAGGGCTCTCAAGATATATTAAATATAATATACTGAAAAAGCACTATAGTGAAATTTATTTAAAATAAACCTGCACACAGTTTGATTAACAACAAAAAAATGTAAACATCTACATCAAGCTATGTACTGCTCTGGAGGGAAGTTAAACAGTCTTGAAGCTCACCCAGAAGGATGTCAGAGATGTAATCTGAGGCATAGTAAGAGGTCTCCCTCTGCAGAGGCCTTTGAAAGAAAATGTGTTTCCTCTCATTCTCTCAAGATTATACAATATTTAGAAACAGTCAGCAGTTCTAGCTTTAGTACTTCCAATTGTTCCCTGATGTGGGTTACCCATGTGTTATTTAAGACATGAAATGCTTGTATAAAAAAACTCTGAAACAAATTTTCAAGATAAAAAGTCGCTAATGTATGGAGATTGAACTGTACAAAAAATTCAGCCTGAAACTGAAAATACTTAGAACTAGTCTTTTACTTTTTGACACCTGAATGTATTAGACTGTGGAACAGCCTCTCAAGGGAAGCAGTGAAAACTCAAATACTTGGTATTTTCAAAAGTAGGTGAGTTTGTAGTAGATGTATTACAGCAAGCAATACAGCTTGAACAAGTAGAAAGGCTAAATAAAAGTCAACCAAAATGCTACCCTGTAAGCTTGGGAAGTTCAGTTTTTGGTCCCAACACATATCTTTTGCTCAACTAAGAGCAAATAATGTGTTCCTGAGACTACAGTGATGAGTTTTGCAGTTTCAAAATAGCCTGGATATGATAAACCAAATCAAACAGTGCAAAGAGCCTCTTTACACATTTGAATAAAACATGGAGAATCTTGCAATTTCATTTCTTTCATTCCCTCTGGGTCCTACAAGACTTCTTTTCGTTGTTTGCCCACACCAAAAACCTTGATGTTCCCTTCTGTTCTCCTGAGTTTGTGATGCTTTGAGAACCCATTCATGAAAAATTTCTCAAATGTGGGCTTCCAAGAAATGAACTTTGGCATTCCCATAGTTAGGACCTTGGAAACTTCCTCTATCTGAGAGATAGAGAAATGGAGAGCAATGGGGTTCACCACTGGCACACTTCTCCAGGACTTTTCTTCTACAGAATGAATATCAAATGAATGTGGCAACATAAGTAAGTTGAATAGTTATTTAATATAATTAATTTAGGTGTGACTTGGGAGTGTCACTGTTTCTCTACAGAGAGGCTTGTATGGGAGCAGAGCCATCAGTTTCTTTTTCCTGACAGCGGTTTTTCTCACATGAAAGTATCAGCAGTTTCCCTGTGGTGAGCTGGACTGACAGATCTTGCCAACTAGCCAAGACTTCTACAATTGTTTGACTTTTTTTATGTGTAATGTACCACCCCCCTCGGCTGCATCCTCAACCTTTTTACACCTATTTTTTCTTAGTCACCCACAAATGTCCTCTCCTACAATTCAGATAGGATTGAAACTTGCTTACAGAAGTTTTAACAACAGCAATCAGCTTGGAGTTCTCTCATACACTGGTAATATAGAATACATCACTTCATAAGTCATCCCTGGTTAACTTCTGCAAAATCTCACCATCCCTAATCCTAAATATCTGGCTCTTATGCTTTGTCTCTCATAAGATATTGCTGCCAATGTCTTACTTAATGCCTTCAGCTGAAACTCTGACAGCATCAACAAAAAATAACAATTTGAATGGCTTGTCCATATATTAGTATATCATAGGCAGCCTTAGGTGTCCTATCAGACTCACCAAACGATGCATTCTGTAGTAGAAGCAACAGACTTCAAAGCTAAATACAAGCTGAAGACAGCTGCTCAGTCTGATTTGTATTGATTCCTCTTTAGATTTGTGCCAAATTACTGGGTAACAGTAGCAGAAAAAAAAAAAAATTAAAAAATTCCTTTCCCTTTTTAACAACTCATTTTTATATGTTTTGTTTGGTTCCTTCTTCTGCTTGATCCCACTATCAGCTGCATTACTTATTCCTGCCTTGTGCTGGCTTTAGCATTTTGTGTGATGGCAGCAAAGTCAATTCTTTAACCTGGTCAATCCTCACCCTGCAGCCTCTCTTATTTCTAATTTTCTGCAAAGTTAGGGGTTTATTTTAATTTTAATGAGGTGAATCAGTTTATCTTGTAATCAAATTAACACCAGCACTTGTTCTGAGTAGGTTGGAGAGGTGGGGGGTAGTGCAGATTGAAGGGCAAAGCAAAATTTTCTCCTTTGAGAGAGGGAAAGCTGTAAGCTTCAGACCATGCTGCACAACCATATCCTGAAGTGCAGGCAACTTGCTTTTTCCTCCCGGAGTCAATAGAAACGTTCCTGAAGTTTAGGGTTTAACTTTTGCCACGTATTCAGAATAAATGTAAGAGGTAAATGGTGCATGGAAGAGGTAGCTAAAAAAATAGAAGCCAGCTTTCTGTTGATTCCTTGTGTCTCAAGGTTCTTAGTCTTTATCTTGATATTTGTGGGTAAAAGTAACCTGAGACAAAGCCTGAAGCACATGCTTTTACCTCCCTTTTCTGTGTTCTGTAAAACTAGGCAAAACCATTCCTTTCAAAACCCATTTTTGCCTTCTATTTCTCATCGTCATCCTGCCTTTCAGTTTTCTTGGAGCATTGTGATTTTCTAACTCTTTTTTTCTTTTTTTTCCAGGGAGGAAAAATGGATAGATTAAGTAAGTATTTGGTTTTGTTCTCTATTTTCAGTTTTCTTGTATTGGTTAGTGGACAAAAGAAATAATGATAAGATAGGAGCTAGCTATTCAGTAGGTATATGAAGAAGTTCTGTAATACCTGAAATAATTAATACAGAAAAAGCCATTTTCACTTAGTTCACAAGGACTTGGTGTTTTACACCAGTATATATTCATATCAAAATTTTATACTTTCTTTGAAACAAATGCCATGAATTCCGATTTATGGTGATAATTAAAGAGAACTAAGAAAGTACATGTAAGGGTTGGGGTTTTTTTAATCAAATGAACATTAAAAAAAAATTAATAGTCAGTTGGTTCCATGAAATCAGCAAGCTGAATTTTCTTTTCATCAAAATATCTTGTGAGGTGAATAATTGAATATCTTGTGAGGTGAATAATTGTTCTTAACATAGTGAAAGCCTAAGAAAGGTTTGAATCAATTTTTATTTCAATATTATTGTAGCTTAAGCTTAGTCAGAAATATGAGCAAGTGCTCTAGGGTGATACTAAAATTCTGGTGCATTCTGTTGCCACTCAAACGGGTGCTGCTCTGCCCCCTGGCCCGTCCTGTTCCATCAACAAAGAGCTTGTTTTTTCTTCTGGAAGCAGCTTCCTGCTTTTCATGAAAGCACTTCTTTCAGCTAGCACCTTAATATTCCTTTTTCTGAAATAATCTGTATAGAGTGTGGAGTTCCTTTGAACAGCAGAGAGAAGCCATACAGAGAGCAGGACTGGGAGAAGAAGAGAGATAGCTGCCATCTGCCACTTCAGCTCAACTGAAGCAAATTGAAAAGGCTCTTCAGCACAAGTTCTTCTTTCTGTTTATTTGTTGAAGCCCATCTTAAGGACTAAGAAACAAAACCTCTTCTGTTAAAAATGTGTTTTTTTTCTGACAGGGTATCTCACTTTTAACAATTGGACGGGGATAGTTTTAGGAAAACAATGTACAGTGTGTAATACTGTGTAGCTGGGATTGGGAGCAACAGATGAGATCCACAGCCCATCACTATTATTCAATACAATTTAAAGGTTTGCTAAGTTGTTTAAAAACAAATGCAAAAGCTCCATATTTTCAATTTGAATGCTACAATAATGTGCAGGAAAAGTAGTCCTGTAAAAGCAGGCAATATGCTGTTAGGGTTAATACAATGTGTGAGTGCTCAGAAAACTCTGCAAATGCTTGCATTAACCTACATGAGTAGACCTATTGTAATTATTATCCCTAGAGCAAGAAGGAACACAGAATATATTTATGGCTTTGCAAAAACACGATGTGTTTAGGACTTCAATAAGTCACTAGCTGCAGTCATTGTGTGAATCTTTTGTCTCTGTGAGTCACAAAAGACTAAAATCTCTGAAGGCAAGGCTCAGCCTCATTTCATAGTGTTCTGGAAAAACTGTAGTTTTTACATCATTATCCTTTTCATACCTGTACTTCAGATATGGAGAAAGGAAAGCTAAAGGAAAATCTTGGACAAATGTATGGGTTCAGAAAATAGAATAATGAGATGTAAAAAAGTAATAATGATTTGCAGGAAAGTGCCTAAGAAGCATGATGGTTTTGGTGTATGCATAATCAATTTAGAGTCAAAGAAACATCTGGATAAACCTGCACATATAACAAATAATTAGCATTAGCTGTAACAGTTATGGAGGCTAAAGGGAAAGTTTTAAAATTGGACATCTGTTTCTTAGCTGGTGAAATTTACCTGTTTAGTTCATAAAACGCTTAATGGAACATGCAATTTTTAATGTAATGTTTAACCCAATAAACATCTCCTTTCTCTTATGCTTCAGGAGACTGTACCCACAAAATTGGCAGAAGTTTTAGAACTATATTCTCAATATGATGGTTAGCATTAAACAGAATTTGAAATGCAGAAAAAAATAATAAGAAACTATACCATATAAGCTCTGATGATGTATTATACTGTGACCTTAAAACCATGGCTACCTCCAGAAAACATAGAAATCATAGGAACAGTCTTAAAATGATTGAAAAAAAATTGAACTCATTATATATTGGTTACAAATATTCCAGGCAATATCTCTCTATCTAGGTATTTTGAGAAGGCTAATATGTAGAAAACACTTCATCTGCTTCCCTTTTTTGTTATATATGGTTTCATTATCTTTTGAGACACTGTGACCAAGAAGAAATATAAGATATGTTATATCTTAAACATTCTGAAAAGTTATGTTTTGTTTAGTTTTTAACTTTTTTTCTTTATTTTTTTCCCAGTGCAATTCTTCCCTCATGGAGCCAGGAAGATTAATTTCTCAGAGGAATATTCTCTTCGCTTGTAATTTAAATATATTTTATCATGCTATTTTTGAGAGAGCAAAGAGCTTTAAAAACTGAAGACAAAATACGGCCTATCTTCATCTGTGGGATGAATTCACTTTCAGAAAAATGTCTGAACAGAGGAAAAAAATTACTGTTTTTAAGGTAGTCATTTGTGAGGCCCTATGCATGCACATGTAAGAAATTTGGAGTTTGAACACATTGCTATCTAAATAAAGAATAACTCTAGAAGTTTAGAAATATTTAGACAGTGTGACAGCATGTATATTCATTGAGTGGGGAAATGAATTGCATTTGTTAAGAGATTTTATGGTCATAGATAGCTATAAAATAAAAGAAGGAAAAGGAAGGAAAAATTAAATGAAATCAAATCATTAATGGGCACCATTTGTATTAGATTATGCACTTTTAGAATATTATTGGTACAATATATGCAATCCAATCTGTGTTTCTCATTTCATATCAGCAACTGTGAATAAATTCCTTCAATAATATGAATAGCCTCATACATCTAATTAGGAAAACCTGCACAGAGTAAGTGTTTGCATTTGATTGATACAATGCTCTCCAAAAGAGAACTCAAGCTCTTCTACAGACATTGAAGTCAATCCATTCAGGGCTACATATATAAAGCTACAATATAAAGTAACAATTTTTGCTACATTGAAGTTAGGAACCTGACAATTTTTCAGGTAAAAGATATAGGTAACAATAATATGGTAGGAGCTAAGTCTGAATAGCTAGCAAGTCATTGTGGACTCAGTAAAACTTGAAAATTAAACACATGGAGAAATGTCTCTTAGTCACAGCACACAACAGGGAAATGGGAATTTTCCTTTTTTACTGTGAAATCATTGAAATGAAAATTGGTTAAAACTTTTCAGCTTAAAGGATGACAGTAATTTCTGTGAAGTATTTGCTAAGTATTTTACTCAAGTGGTAGAAGAGGCTTGACACACAGAGCTGAATTTACAAAGAGCTCTTAGTTTTGATTTAACTCATTTTGCCATGGTCTGTGTAGGTATTGTAATTCAGTTTCAAAAGCAACCAACACAAGCCATGGCTCAAGTCTTTAAAAACAACCTACTTAGAAATTTTAACACTCTGTCTAGGTTTTTCAAAGTACTCTGCCAGCATGAGGTTCAGAGGGAAGTGGTGGGTGACAGAGGTCAGAGATTACCTCCTGCAGGAGACTGAGGCAACCATCTGCCAGCCAGACAAGCAGACAGGAGTTTTGTTGCATTGCAACATCTGGGATGTTCTTTATCAATGGTAAGTGAATGGCTGAGGAGACTGGGGAAGGTACCCAATGCATGGGAAAGGTAACTGTTTCACCTATCTTCTAAAAGAGGAAAAGGGATGATATATGGTGTACTAGAGGGTGGTCCTTTGAGAAAAAGACCTTCCTTTTGGTGTCTGGGAAAATCAGGGAGCTCTGGAAGTGATAGCTTGTCTAAACAGTTGTGGACAGCCTGCCCTGTGAGCAACTAGCAACGTGCCCATGTGACTGTAGACAGAAGACTCAATATTCTTCTTTGTCTGCCATTTTTCAGGACACATACAGACTGCTCCATGCAGTTCCTCACCCAGAGTAATTAAGGCATTGTCGGACTGGGGCAAACCTGAAGGATGGACACCAGCATGGCTGGGAGCAGATTATTTGCTCTGTGAGCAGAAGCTCAGAATATAACTGAAGTACAAATATATGTAATTAACTCCTATTTAAATAGTGTTCCAGAAAATTTTTAACTAATCCAAAGTGATGAAATTTCTCTTGACTCATTAAAAATGCTTATAAAAATATTTATTCAATATTTAGATCATGAAATGGTTACAGTGTTGTTGGTCCCTGTGGATCCCTGAGTACATATAGTCTGCACACACTGGGTTACAGGATGCATGTGGGATCATGGAGACCAATTGCTAAATAAACAGCACAAGGAAAGCTCTTTAATTTACGTGGAAAGTGGCTGTTTTATGTTGGGTTAATGATAAAGTTGAGCTGCTTAGAGTATAGGAACCTATCGAGTGTTTGCTACTGCTCAAATGGTTTGTTTTATAATAAATAACATCATGCCTTACAATATTAGACATAGGAATGTCTTTTTCCAGCATTAAGAGCCTTTTAATTTCAGCAGAAATCGGATGAGAGCTTTGGAAGGACCAATATCCAAAGTTTTTATATGAATCACTGACAATTTGTTTATCAATTTACATATAATTAGTTTTCATGCAGAAGTTCAAAAATGGACCGCACGTTTCACACGTGGGTCAATAACTCCTTTTAATAGTTAAAATGAATTGCCTAGGTCAAGCATTTGAGCCTGAAAGGTCAAACTAGCAAAAAACCAGAAAGACATTTCTTTTCTTTTCCTTCAGCAGTTTCTAGTTAAAACCCAAACAGCCATAGATTATTGCACACGACTTTGTCACTTTGCATGCAATTAAGAAGATATTTATGGATTGTGATATAAAAACTCCATGTGGGGCTAACACACATCCTGAAAATGTCGTAGGTAGTTCCTCTTCATGATTTATTATGGCTACCAACAGTTTACCACACTGAGCTGTGGTTTGCATTGAACACCAACTGCCATCTGTTCTGATGTATTATCTGCTAACATCATTGCCTCCAGATACAATAACACATATAGTTAAGAGTGGCAAGGTATTTCCTGTTTGTGATATCCCAAACTTGTGAAATGATTAGGAGAAGTAGCAGGAGGTTAGGTGGAACTGAATTCTAATTGGTCTGTGAATTCTAATGTGAATAAATAAAGCAAAAATACCAAAGATCTGAAAAGTATCTTAATTTGTGCTTCAAAAGTTTTTGTAGATTTCTGAGTTTTGGCTGGAAAACAAAATGTCACTATTAAATGAGAGTTTCACAGCTGTGTTATCTGATTCAACTTAACAAACAAGTCTTTTCTTACAAGTGTAAAAAGACTGTAAGACTTGCATGATACTTTCAGGTTTGGTTCCATGTTTTTATTTAATCAATCTATAATGGTGTTAGAGTTACTTCATTTCTTAATGATTAGTTAACACAAAATGTAACCAGTTTGCTGTGAATCACAAGATATTCTTGACCAAGCCAGAGGCAATGAAGCAAGCTTTGTCTACCCTCAGGCCAAAAACCCAAAGTGCTGGTAACATGGATCAGAGATTTATGATTTTTATTTTTCTTGTTTTGCTTTAGGCTTAAGCTGTCTGTAAGTGGCAGGATACTGTGCTATAGTGAAATAAGTGATTAGGATTTATCATTTTAAATTTTCCTTGAAATTTAGTAGGCATTAAGGATGTGCACTAATGAATAAGATAGAACTACTCAAAAATTAACACTACACAGAAAAAAAAAAAAGTATTTCCTGGGAGCATCACTTCCTAACTCTGTAACCACCTCACCTGCACAGCTAGACTATTTCTTTGAGGATGTTATAGTAGTAACACCCACGAACATCTGGGTCTGCCATATATTGGTGGAGCTACTGTGCACTCTTACCTGTAATTTATCTGAAGTCATGTTGGAATACGAAAACTCCTTGAAAATTCCTGAACAAAATATGCGCAAAAGCAGTGGTAATCTAAACTCAGATTATAGAATTCTCCACAAATTCTGGGTCTCATTTTGGCCATCTTGCTGCCTTTTCAGTGGAATAGCTTTTCACTTTTTTTCAGGCCGCTGTTAGTAACCCAGCTGGCTATTTCTTCTGTGTGCATGAGCCTGTGATTCTTCTATATTTAGAGAAATAACCCCCCCTTCTCTCGTTTTAATAAATTTTAGGGTTTTTTTTTTTTAGTGAGAGAAATATGTGCATTTTAAGAAGGAGAATCCATAAAGAGAAAAACTAATATTTTATGGGCTAACGTCAAAGAAAAGCGTATGAAAATTTAATACTTGCATAGCTTGCTCTAGTAAACCACCTTTCTGTATTTTTTTGGTTTTCCTTTGTATTTAATGGTGCAATAGAAAATGATAGTGTAGCCTATTTACGTTGTCAACCTAAAATAAAAATAAATGGAGCATGCAAATTCAGGTTTTCATAGCAATAATAGTTTACCAGTATTGTAGACCTGAAGTGTTTGCAACTGCTGACTGGTCTACTATTCCCTTCAATGAGTAGCTTATGCATTGATGAGTTAATGGCTCTCTGTAGCTGTTATGGTTACTGACTGTAATGGAACAAATCAGCTCATTTACAATTTAGTATAGTTTTCCAACAGTTTTTCACAGCTGAAAAGTTTCTGGTCATTAAGAATTAAGAGTTTCAGCTTTTTTACAATAGTTATTAGTTTCTGATAGGTTACTTGCCTGTAAGATCTGGCTGTATTCCCCTCTGTGATCTTGGAGACCTTTCTCTCTGTTCTCCCTGTCCCCATCTGTACTTATTGCAAATAGAACTTGTTGAAAAAGCAAAAACTGGTTGTTCTCCTTTGTCCCTGATAAATTAGAGCTAAGTACACTTCATTAGTCTTGTCTCCTTTAGGTTGCTTTTAAATTTTATAAATCTATTCCTATATATATTTATGTATATACAACCAATTTGACCCTCTTAATCATGAAGGTGTTAACTACAGTCTTAGCTGGTTAGCTAACTAGCTTAGTTAGCATCTCCAGCTAAACTAAGTAAATACAAAAGAAGGCTTTTGCTTTAACTTCAGAACCAAACCTTCAAAACCAAGTAATTTTTCAACGTGGGAACTGCAAAGGATGTGGTGAGAGGCATGACAATGACAAGGAGGAGAGCACTGTTCCCACTGGGTCTGATCACTGCTGGCCGTTGTCTCCAGGAGGACAAGGGGTTTCAGTTCAGCTGTATTACATAGAGGTCACATCCCACTGAGCCAGAAGGAAACCTTTTACAACCTCTGGATAGATATTAAGACACTGAATAAAAGCTAATACAGTGGTAGAGATGAAAATGAGAAAATGGGCATTTTAACTTGCAGCTGAGAGTAGCACGGTGGCAACTATTGTTTGATTTTTAATGATGAAGGAACTGATGCATGGACAATAACCTGGACTCATGGAAGGGGTTTTCCAGAGCCATTCTCAAAGCAGGTGTATGGATATTAAAGAGTCATTCTTTTCTTTTCCTGTTTTATGAAGATTTTTATTTATTACTGTGAAGGTCCAAACCACTTCTGGTGTACATATATGAATATTTGACTTCTGTAGAGTAAATGAATACATTATAATAGCTGCAGGCTAGTAATCTACACATGGATGTTTTATAGACAAAGCAAAAATAATTTACTTTTCAAAGTCCTGAATGGTAGGAGGATACCATATTTTATAAAAAAATGGGAGAAAGAAGTTTAGGGAGTTTGTTTTTGTGTTTTTTTGTTTTTTGTTTTTTTTTTTTTTTTTTTTTTTTTTTTTTTTGCTTGCTTGCTTGTTTGTTTGTTTTTTGTTTTGTTTTGTTTTTTCTCTAAGTGAATGGCTTAACAACAGTAATGTGAAGACTTTTGTCTTCAAGTAAAAAAAAAAAAAGGCAAAAAAGTTTTGTATAAGCACTTTGATTTTTCTCTTTTGTTGAAACAATTTTGTCCATCTCCAAAAGTCAACAAAAATTTTTAAAAATACCTTATGAAAGAAATTTGCTCTAAATTTTCCAAAGGAAATAATAAAAAAAAATCTAACAAGTAAAACTTACACATTTTTTTTTTTTTGTCTCTACTCTTCACAATTTCTTAATGGAATGCAGACTGGTGCATTCATGACATGTGAATAGAACAGTTATTTTTACAAGACTCAATAAGAGTTAAGTTGTACTCTCCACACTCAGCTAGCTACTCATTCTTAATAACTGTCTGTTTTATCTGTGCTCAAAATGAAGCAAGACTGCATAAGCTAGTTCAGAGTTGCTCTTCTAATTCAAAAAAATCAGTAACTCCTAGTTCCTGTATATTTAGCTAATAAGAAAAGAATCAACAGCACATTTAGTCTAACTATTGAAAATTAACTAGTGCAGCTTGGATAATGAGTATTCTTGATGAATGTAGCATCCAACAGTTACATACAGTAATTAAATTAACAGTTGTATTTCAACAGTATATAGAAGTATTGTAACTTACTGGTTCCAGTTCCCAAAAAGAAGCTAATTTACAAAAAACCCAAATACAACTGTACATTGTAAAAGCACTGAGAAGTCAGACTATGATGCTCAATGTTTAAAACTAATTTGTCATCTGTGTACATCCTGTTTTTTATTGAGTAACACATTATATATATGCAGAACTGCATATGTTATCAGTAGTTGCCTCATGACAGCAATTTAAGGACCTCCTTGATGTGGGCTACTCCAGTAATTTAATTAACTTGGCCAGAATGCATGATTCTCAAATCAAATTTGAAGTTCAGAAGTAATCCTGAAGACCCAGTGCCACAGGAGATGAGTAGGTATTCGGTCTCCTATTTTACAGACCTAAAAAAAGAAAGTCTTTCTCTGTGTATGCACATAATGATGTATTCAAGGATACAGGAAATGTCTGACAGGGCAAGAGACACACCAGGATAGTTTTAATCACAATTTTATCCACAGGTCAATTCAAATTCCAAGGGATTATTTTAAATTTTCATCACTGAGGGTTAGATCAAATGATCATATGTTCACATGCTAAAATCACCCATACTGATGCAACAATCTGTACTGACCTCAATGCTGCCCTTATTATAGATTCAGTATTGACTGCTAGAAAGTCTTTTAAATAGCTATATATTATTTTTTAAGTCTGATTGGCTCTGTCCCACTTTCAGTGAACTTCTTTGTCCTTCACAAACAGTGCCAGGTTGTGGAAGAGAGGGAAAATAAAATTTAAGTAACAGTAGGATGTAAAAATAAATTAAATGTAGTAATGAAAAATTAAAAATGGCATTGGGAACTGTTAGATAGGAACAGACAAGAGGCACTTCAGAGGAACTTCATGGAGAAAAGTGTGTTTGAGAAGCAGGTTGATAGCCTGATGTAAAAGTTTTCATTGACTCTCAGAAAAATCTATTTAACTGTTAATATTCAATTAGGAAACTCTTACAATAACAACTATGTTTATATAAAGATAAACTTTTTTAAGAGCATGTTTGATCTGTCTGATCTCTGTGTGAGCTGGCACACTGACTCTGGACCCATTGCTGCTCTGGTTTAATAGAGGACATAGAATCATAGAATCATAGAATTGGCTGGGTTGGAAGGGACCTCAGAGATCATCAAGTCCAACCCTAGACCCACCGCTGCGGTTGCTAGACCATGGCACTGAGTGCCACATCCAGTCTCTTTTTAAATATCTCCAGGGACGGAGAGTCCACTACTTCCCGGGGCAGCCCATTCCAATGCCTGATCACCCTCTCGGTAAAGAAATTCTTTCTAATATCTAACCTAAACTTCCCCTGACACAACTTAAGACCATGCCCTCTTGTCTTGTTGAAAGTCGTCTGGGAAAAGAGACCAACCCCCACATGGCTCCAGCCTCCTTTCAGGGAGTTGTAGAGAGTGATGAGGTCTCCCCTGAGCCTCCTCTTCTTCAGGCTGAACAGCCCCAGCTCCCTCAGCCTCTATTCATAGGGTCTGTGCTCGAGTCCTTTCACCAGCCTGGTTGCCCTCCTTTGGACCTCTTATATTGTACATCAATATAAGAAAACAGATTTGTGTCTATACAGGTGCAGTCTTGCTGCACTGCCATCTGAATAGATTGGGGCCCAGATGGGCTTTTCCCTAAACACCACTGAGAAATTCTATATAGTACAAGCACAAATCCAGAGACCATGCCAAGATATCTGGTAATTACTGGCCCTAAAAAACTGAATGGATTGTAAGACTGAATTTTTGGCTTAACTGATCTTCAAGAAAAGAAAAAGAAGAAGAAAAGGCAATTAAATCCAAGTGATGGCATTTTCAAAGAACAGGCAGAACATGCAGTATTTTAAGTTTTTAGAACTGAATGACAAAACTTGTTTGAATGATAAAAGCTGTGCTCATTTTCTGTCAGGTTTCCCTAACAGAGCCATACCATAGATATTATGATCATGGAAATAAAGTGGCGATCACAGAAATAAAGGTCTTGATTTCAGTCCTTGTCAGACAACTCATTTTAAGGGACATTTGCTATGTGTTTGGCTTCTAGTAAGGAGCTGCTTTTGTCACTTGACATAGCAAAGGATTGTGTCTGTTTCTGTATCTGATAAGGTGGAGGACTTACCTTCCCAGAATTTCTGAAGCCCAGGATGTCACAGAAAGTATGGTATTACCTCCAGGTAAATTGTGCAAGTGTGTTGTACTGCAGTTTGTTTGAAGAGAATAAAAAATCAGTTCAGCATCACATGCAAGATACATTCATCTCAGCAACACTCAGAGAGTAAAATCAACTTACTGATTGCCATCTCCTTCCTGATTGCTTCATGGGAATCTGCTTTTTTCCTCTTTCACTGCCAGATTGCTGCTTCTAGTCATAGAACAACTCTCATCTGTTTCCTCTAATCCATTTTCCAGTGTACTCAACTGCAGAGCAATAGAACAAGAGGTACTAAGGTCTGAAAGTGAGGTCATGAAAGTGTCTGAGTTTTATGGATGTGCTGAATAGGAGAGCCAAGCATGTACTAGACTAACTGAAAAAGTGTGTTATGTGAAGGCCAATACAAGAAAAGGTAAATATGTCTCTTGCTCCCTCATTTCTAATTTAAGCATAGTTTAGACTCACTTTTAACTTCCACTTAAAAAATTTGCTGTAAAAAAAGCCTACCTCTCAAAATAGTTTTTTTTTGTTTTTTTTTGTTTTTTTTTTTTTTTTTTTTTGAAGAGCTAGAACATTGGCAAGGAAAAGGTTTCACAGAATCAGAAAACATCAGGGGTTGGAAGGGACCTCTAAAGAGCACTGAGTCCAACATCCTTGCCAGAGCAGGACCAAAACTTGGGTTTAATTCTGCAACTAAGATTGGGCACTGTTAAGACAGTAAAAAAATCAAACAAACCCTAAAAAGCAAATGAGCGTCTGTTGAAAGTCATCTGTGCAAGTAACAGTTTTGAAAATCCAGTTAATAGTTTGGTTTTTTTTTTTATTTTTCCTTTTCCACATGCTAAATAGCAAATTACCTTTTTTTTTTACCTTGTGAGTCCAGATCTCAGTCCACCCCAATCTACTAGCAGACTACCCCATGCAAGAAACATTCCTCCTCAAAAGTCATAAAAGCTTATGAAGCATCATAAAGACAGCTCCAGGACAGCTGGGCTAGGGGTAACATCCAGAAGTCATCAGATAAACCCAGAATCAGAGGCCACTGTCTTCTGCCTAAGTACAGGGACTTGAGGGGTAAGATGGAGACAGATCCATCACAGAAGTATATGAAAAAAATCTGAAGAAAACAGGGACAGGATAGGTGAGGTGTCCTCCAGTTAATGTCCATTCTAGGTACATATACACACCACCACAGTAAATGACTAATTATAACTAAAGACAAAGATATTAAATGAGAGCTAAGCAATGTAACAAACAAACTCCTTCTGGTGCGTCTTCTTCTTCCCACTCTTATTCCGCAAAAGTATTAAAGGACACAAAGGGAAACATAAGATAGATTTTTTTTTTTCATAAGAAAATAGCTGCTTTTCAATTCCAGAAAATTTCTTTTCCTTTTAATTAATTATGGAACAAAACTGACATCAGCTATTTTGTTGTATACTGGCTGAATTTCATATGTGTCTCAAAATAAACAACAGCTTTTAAATACAAGTCTTCAGACAGATACTGCTGAGAGATTGAAATATGGAAATCATGGAACTTAAAGGTATTGCTGCAAATCTCATGCAAGAATAGCTTGCTAATCCCTGTTTTATTCAATATATTTGAGGGTGCAGTTAACTGGTTTTCGTTTATTGGTGCCTGAAACGTAGAACACTTGTGCCCAGGCATAGGTTGCCATTGCAAGTTGTGAACAGAAGTTGGCCAAATAGCTGAAGAGATATTTCTTTTGCATAAATCGTAATGATAACTGCAATATTTAAATTAAAATCCATAAAGCAATGCTTGTGCTCACATATCCATATCCATGTGTAAGCAAGGATGAAGCCAGGGAATTTTTAATTGAGTCTGAAAGCAACTCAGTGGTGAGGGAAACATTGTGTAACTCTAGGCCAGGAGAGAGATGTATAGAGATTCTTTTAGGGGCAGAACTGACTGTAGAAACAGATTTTGTTTTACAAATAAAGAGATGGGCTCCTATTGTTCATTCGTTTTGAAGAAAGGAGGCTGTAACCTTCCTTTGCAATTAAATGGAGCTGTACTGAAGAGATACTTGAAATAAGGTTTTTTTGTTTCTCTTTGTGCATGTTTGCTTGTGTTTTCTTGGGAACAGCCTTGCAAGGTGATTAATATTTTTTCTTTTTCAGCAGCAACAACAGCTTAGCTGAGAAGTTATCTTTGTAAATAGCTTTACATATCTTGAGTTTATCCACGTACATATGGGTTAAGAGGCAAAGGTACTAAACAATACATGCTTAATCATTGCTCTTTGAATCAAAGCACATTCTTGTGTATTATAACAGAATGCACAATTTCTTTAAATACACAGACTTTTGTCTCTGTACCTTGTCTCTGTACCTCTTTCTTTTCCACTCTTACGCAGATCCCACATCATGCTCATTATGCTTCTTTAAAGAGATATTTTGGGGTGGTATAAATCTTCCAGCCTAGCTTGTGTGATGGCCTTATAAATATCTACATGGGAAGGTGCCACACAATAAGAGACTGCCATCCCTTCTGAGCCATGCAAGGGACATCAGTCAAGGCTTTAAGAGGAGGGATTGCTGACTCCTACCTGCCTTCAGGAAACAAGATGAGCAGAGATAAAATTGTGTAGTATAAGGACACCTGCATACAGACATGTAAACTAAGTATAACCACATAAAAGTTTTGGAAAACCTGTGGTTGCTTGAAGACATGACTACTTGTAGATGATGAAGTTTGTTTCTTCTGCTGATAAATCTAGAGCTACCACACAAAATAAAACCATAAAACAAAACCTTGGCATAATACCTTGCTATTGATACAGGATTTTCATCCACTCTAGCCATGCAGCTTTGCTGAAGAAAGTGTTGCACAAGGTGTAGGAAGATGTGAGACCAAGGGACAAGGGACATTATAGTGGGAATCTGCTACAGGCCACCTGACCAGAAAGACTGAGTGGGTGAGGCTCTCTACAGGCAGACTGGAGCCATCCAGAGGAACTTTAAGTGGCTTAAGAGGTGGGCCTGTGAAACCTTCAATAAGGTCCAATTGAAGATCTTATACATGGGTTGTGGCAATCCCAAGCACAATTACAGGCTGAGAAGAAAATGTATTGAGGAGAAAAGACCTGGTGACCTGGTGAAAAGACCCTGAGGAGAAAGACTGGTGTCCTTGGTTGACAAGAAGCTTCATATTAGCTGCAATGTGCACTCACAGTCCAGAAAAGGCAACTGTATCCTGGGTTGCATCAAAAGAATCATGACCAGTAGGTCAAAGGAGGTTCTCCTCCTCCACTCCACTCTTGTGAGACCCAACCTGAAGTACTGTGTCCAGGTCTGGGACCTCCAACATAAGGACATAGAGCTGTTTTAGTGAGTCCAGAGGAGGAACATGAAAACAATCAGGTGGATTGAGCACCTCTTCTATTAGGACAGGCTGAGGGAGCTGGGGTTGTTCAGCCTGGAGAAGAGAAGGCTCTAGGAAGAGCTTATGGTAGCCTTCCAGTACTTGAAAGGGGCCTCCTGGAAGGATGGAGAGGGACTTCTTATGAGGGCATGTAGTGTTAAGACAGGGGCTGGCTAACAGTTCTAAACTGAAAGAGGGTGGATTTAGATGTAAGGAAGAAATTCTTCCACATGAGGGTGGTGAGAGACAGGCACAGATTGCCCAGGGAAGGCCAGGTTGAATGGGGTTTTGAGCAACCTGGTCTAGGGGAAGGTGTTTCTGCCCATGGTAAGGGAGTTGGAACTAGGTGATTTTTCAACCCTAGCCATTCCATGATTCTGTGTTTTGATTTCTGTGCAACACCCTGTATTATGGGATGGAGAATCATGATTCAGATAAAACTCTTGGCTCAGGCTGGCTGAGGGTGATAGGACAGTACTTTTCTGCTTGAACAAGCAGAATCAGGCCCCCATCTCACTGATAATGCCATGAATTTTTGCTGTCAGTTGTGGTACTCAGTTTTAAAGTAGGCAACAGGAGACATCTGAGCCATGACCATAAATATTAGTACTTTTCCCAACTGAGCAGTGAGCTATTTCTCATGGTAATTTTTGATTTTTGCATCATTTTTAAATTCAGTGTAAATGAAAATGTTTCACATCATGGGAAAAAAATGAAAGAAGATGGTGGAAGCACGGAATCACATAGAGCAGACAAACTGAGATCTGTTTTACACATTATTAGTAATTCTTTATTTAAATTGTGTTTGCTATTAGCTACCACAGTGCTAAGTGCTTTAGATAATGTACTTTCCAAAGAAATTAAAAAAAAAAAAAAGCAGGGGAGTGTGTGGGTAGCTTCCATTAGCAATAATGGGAGTTTAGGCCCATTCACAACTTACAGAATCCTCAGTTTAAAACCTGTTTATCAGATAATGGTAGCAAGCTCAGAGTAGCAGCATGGGAGCACCAAATTAACACAACATCTCTTCAGATCCACAGTCTTTGCAAGGTACTAATTTATTAACGAACCTTTGTTTTGAGTTCAGATATGTTTTCAATGTTTTTTAAATCCTGAATGGTATTTTTTAAATTGATGTAGTCACAGTGAAAAAAACATTTTTTTTGGTATTAGTTTTTTCCATCTCAGAGAGTAGCCACAGTTATTTTTATTCTTTTGGTGTCATTCAAGGCAACTTTCTCTACCCATAGGATTGAAAGCCTTTAATAGAATGTTGAAAGTGCCTGTAGTTATTTTGAGTGATAGACTGACTGTTTTGTGTAAGACATAGTACAGACTGTGTCTTTTGCACAGGATTTGTGGGGTGGACACGTGCCAAAAATCCACCAGATGTAATATGCTGTCTTGAGAAGTTACGTTGTTAAATAATTCACAGTAACCTGAGGCTGAGTATTCACGAATTGGTTCAGCTTAAGTGGATGTCTTAAAAAATAATTTACATGTGGCTATTTGAAGAATTTTTAATGTTACAACGAACATTTCCCTTGAAAAGATGATCCTTTCAAACCAGAGACACTTGAGTCTGACACCTGGTGAGACAGAGGGAAAACATACTGAATCACACACCAGGGGCATCCATTACATCAGTGGTGTTAACTCTTAAGTTTCATAGTTCAAGACAGTTTAGGTGGATTCCTCCTGCCATAAAATTCAAGAATGAATTCTGTGTTATCACAGGTGAAAATCTATTTCTCATATCCGGACTCTAGATTTTTTTAGAAGTATTTCCAAATAAGTGTATTTTAGAATTTATAAATGCTAGTAAGAGATTATTTTCTAGACTTGCTGAGTTATACATGAAGGCTGAAATCATCCTTGGCAGTAATAATTACAATTCAGGCACTGCCTGCATAGACCTTCAGCTCTGGGGTCCCAGGGTCAGGTTTAGATACTAATAGAGGTGGAAATTTTGGTAGATAGCTGAACAGAACTCACAATTAAGTAGTTAAGAGAGATACTACCTTTCCAGTTATCATGTGGAGAATAGATATGCCTAATAATTCTAGATGGGTTTGATTGTTTTGTATGTGACAAAATACCTAAGAAGTAGAATAAAGAAAACAAACAAACAAATTGATTATGTAAAAACCCACAAGATAGTGTGGTTCCGAGATTTGGTTCACATGGATTAGAAAAAAAATAATTGTCACCAAAGTTTGACTTTAAATCTTTAGCAATTAAAAGAATCTTAATTACCAAAATTAGTGAAAATCATCAAATCAAGAGAAACTTGAAGATAGAATATTAACACAAGGTATTGATAAGATGGTGAAGTAAATGCTTAGAATTTGCATCCATTCCATGCTCTTTAATGTTTTCCTGACTTGTCAGAGTTTTTATAACTTGCAATTTTTTAATATAATTTATATATTCTTTTACAAAGAAAAATTATATCTTCAGTGCTTTTTAGCATACAACTAAAACAACAAACAGAAGAGTGATTTCGATGTTCAGAGATCTGTCAATGCACAAATCCATTTTCATGGCACTGAACACGATGCATCACACACAGCACAATGGACAAGTTATCTTAAAATCAGAGCTGATAGTGGCAGTGTCACACTAAGTGTTCTTTATTTTGCAGATATGTACCGTATCTTCTGAAACTCAACATCCCAGTGATAGAATCTGGTACTGTCTCTTCATTAGGACTGTACAAAGATCAAAAAAGGATACGTGGTTTGATTTTTTGGAGGCCCTTTGCTTCCACTGAACTCCTTCATTGCAGCAGTTGTTACTTGTGACCACTGCTGTGAAGGTCACAGAAATTTCCATGTTATCCCAGCATTCTCAGAACCTTCTGAATATTTCCCTTTGGAGCTGAAATATTTAATGCTTGGTCTCTGTAGCAAGAGCAAATTCCCCTTAGTTAGTTTAAAGTTCTGGAACAATTAGAAGAAACACATTTTCTTTGTAAATTGTCCTTTTTTAACTGCAGACCAAGGAAGTTAAACTATTGAGAGCTCCTGAAAAGCTAGTCCTGCCTTCTATGGAGTAAATATCCTATGTTATTATAATTTTATATAGATATTAAGTGTCATAGAAAATTTGAAAGCATCTTCTGTAGATCAATTTACTGCTCCTATTACCATTTTATAATCTTTTCAAAATTCATTTCTATCTTATAGAAGGAAACAAAGAAAACATGAGACATCCTGTGGAGTTCCTATGAATGTAGCCATGTCCTTTGTTAGCTGGCACTTGGTGCTAGCAGTCCTGAGATAACTGAGTTCTATTTTATTTCTGAGACTTGGCTTAATAAATTTCCATTACTCCTAAAAGATAGATCTTTAAATTTTTTTTGTAATGTGGATAAAAATAGTCATTGCATCTGTCTATTGATTAATTTTTATGTTTTATCTCAGAGGGCTTTAGAATCACATTTCCAGGTGTGGAAGGCTTGTATAACAATTTAAAGCCTGATCTGGGTAGCTGTGGTTGATTGTGTTGGGCATAATTTCCAAGTGTTCCAAGCTGTAAATAAGAACTGAAAAGAAGCTGAGAAAAGGAGGTAATTTGTCTTTTCCAAGCCAAATACCAAAAAAGTTAACCCAACTTGCTGATAGACATGTAAACTCATGTATACTCTCTCATATATAAGTCAGGTCACTGACCTGTATTTTTTTCTGGCTACATTTTTTCTAGACAGAACAAAAGAGGTCATCAAAGAGAAACTAATTAGAATGCAGCTCATCTGAAATATGAGTGCAACTGAGTTGATTCATGTTTTCTTTAATTTTCTTTCCTCTCACTTACTTGTTTTTTTAACATTGACCTACCATTAAAATGTTGGAAAATCATACAAAGGGAAGACAGTAATGATGTAAATTAGATAGTATATTACATTTTACATCAATTACTGTTTTATTAATTAGCATAACACCAAAACTTGAAGGACATGGGGAAAAAGGATACATCATAAGCTCTAGTACAGTCAGCTCAGAACATCAAAATGTAAATAAGTTTCTCATTTTTTAATTTTGCACTAGAGGTGGAATCTTGAATAATTTACTATTTAATAATTTAATTACAAGATAAAGGAATCTTTTTTCCTTAAATTTCCTCCTATTAACCAGAACATACTATATGGTTAAGAAAATCCCCACACTCAAAATGTTATTTGTCTTAAAAATCTAAAAAAACCATACCCAAAACAGTCAACCAGCATCTTAGATCAACATGAGATGTGAATGTAAATCCATTTGGGCTGGTATCAGAAGCACAGCTAGACTTTAAGTTCTTTAAAGGTAGGGAGCTCATGTTTTTAGGGAATTAAAAAAGCACATTACTAGCCCTATATGATCCATTTTGCTGTCTCAGAAGTGTTCTCATTAAAAAATCCACAGCATTCATCTCGTGAAATGCAAGGAATGAAATTGCTGTTTTTTAAATATATGAGGCCATTGTTAACCAAGCAACTTAAGGGATATAAGACAACTGAATATTGTAATTTATGACTTTCACATATTAGATCAACACCTCAGCTGACATAAACAAATGCCTTGTTATTGATCTCAGAGAAATTACATGCCTGGGATATTTTGGGTATGGAGATAAACTGCTCTACAGCAGTTCAGAAGTACCTCACTTTGATGTATTTTTTTTATTTTTTGATGCACTTCAGGCAATAAAAGGCAATAAGATGCCTGAAATTCAAGGAGCATAATTATAAGAATAGCTGGGTTATTTATTAGAGTATTGTATATTTTTTCAATTAATGTATCATAGGTGACTTGGGTAGTAACTGTGTTCACAAAACCATGACTTTTCTTTCTGAGGTTCATTGGACAGCATGAAAAATTAACTCAGCAAAAATTAATTGTCTATGGCAAACTCGTGTTACTCAAAACAGACAATAAATTGTCCAAAATCTGGCTTTACAACCCCCCAGATTTCTGAAGCAGATAACCTGGAGTTACCCACTTAATCACTTTTCTATATATGTATATGTATATGTATATGTATATGTATATGTATATGTATATGTATATGTATATGTATATGTATATGTATATCTTTATCTTTTATCTATAGGTATGTGTAGTTGTATATGTTGATTTCACAGTGATATTATGATTATTTTATTTTGTACTCAATTCAGAAAAAAACAATGTGAAATGAGAATTCCAGTGACCTACACTTTTATGCACAAAAGAACAGTTACTAGCCATGGATAATTCTTAGAATATTAATTGACTATATTTTTCAGTGTCATTTTTTAAATTCATCTTCAAGTTGATTGACAATGGTTAATAGCAGGGGAAAGTTTTCATTTATTTGCTTGAATGTCAACCCGCAGTCATGAGCATTGTTGTTTACATCCATCTAACAAAAAGAAGTTAAAATAATTTATGATCACAGCTATAAACACACAAAAAATGTGCATGCCTTTGCAGTCTGCATTAAAGAAAGAAAATATCAGAAGCATTGTCTGTATGTAATGGGCTTGCAAGGACAGAAGGTGTCTAGAAAGGATGTTAATTGGGCAGTATTCATTCTTGTTTATCAGAGTGTTTCATGGTATTTCAGAACCAGTAAATGGTGAAGGCCATTGATTTTATACGATGCTTCAGGATGTCAAGCTGTAAACAAAAAATTATAAAAGTCAAAATATCATTTCAAAATGCATACACAGCTTCATTCATTGCTTTAGATTTGCTGATCAATATAAACTGATTTCAGTCCTACCCTCATGATGATAGTTTACAGTAATAAAAGGACTCCCTCAATAATTTTAGTTCTTGCACTAACTCTGGTGCTAAATTCTATCCTGTGAGAACTGCAGATACCACGTGCAGTTCTTACTGTAGTGTGTACTAAATAAATGGCTTGAACCACAGCTGACTTCTTTCTGCATCTCTACCACAGAATGATTTTCAGTTTCAGCCTGGAGAAGAGGAGGCTCAGAGGAGACCTCATCACTCTCTACAACTCCCTGAAAGGAGGCTGGAGCCAGGTAGGGGTTGGTCTCTTTTCCCAGGCAGCTCTCAGCAAGACAAGAGGGCACGGTCTCAAGTTGTGCCAGGGGAGGTTTAGGTTGGACATTAGAAAGAATTTCTTTACTGAGAGGGTGATCAGACATTGGAATGGGCTGCCCCGGGAAGTGGTGGATTCTCCATCCCTGGAGATATTTAAAAAGAGCCTGGATGTGGCACTCAGTGCCATGGTCTGGGAACTGCAGCGGTAGTGGATCAAGGGTTGGACTTGATGATCTCTCAGGTCCCTTCTAACCCAGCCAATTCTATGATTCTATGATTCTATGATTCTATGATTCTATGATTCTATGATTCTATGATTCTATGATTCTCCTGAGTCTGTGGTACCTGGAGAGTGCAGTACTCAGCACAGCCCCTGTTTTAGCACGTGAATGTTAGGAATATAGAATGAGATCCATCTCACCTACTACAGCTCAGAAGTCTGTGCCTTAGCTAATCATTCAGCATATACTTCTGGGGTGCCATTTCTTTGATGTTGCAGCACAGATCTAAGATAAGGCAGATAAATTGTGCCTGTAAATCCCACATCTTCCTGTTGGTAAACAGAGCCTTCAGTGCCTACCTGAGAGATCTGCAGTCTGAATGCGTGGCATTAGTCTATGTAATTAGACATTTACACTGTGATTCAGCTCCTGGTAGGCACAGCTGAAGAGTGAAAACCCCAAAATCCTCGTAGTACAGTGTAAAAAATAGCGTTATTAAAAAATCTGATTAATTTTAAAGTCATGCTGGGTGGAATGATCGCTCGGGGATTATTCCATCAGGTGAAAATACTGCTCTTTTACTTCCTCTATTCCCCTTGAATTATCTCTTCAGTAGAAGATAACACAGCAGAATTGACAGTATATATCTGGTTTTAATCACAAGGAGTGACAGGTCTCATGGCTCAGTTTTTTTTTACCAGTAGAAGTAAAGGGCCATGAGCTATATCCTTTCCCAGCCTTTGTTTCACTAAACTAGGCAAACTTAGTCTTTGGACTTCTTTCTTTCTCTTCTTAAGTCCACTTGATGGCCTTTGTGTCTACTTGAAATTTTGTTCATCTTTTTTCAATGGCTTTATCAGAATTATGCCTAGTAGCTCAGATTCTCAGTAAGACAGCAGAACTAATAGTTTTTTAGATGAAAAGTTTTGTATTTGCTTTGGTTATAGCACACTGGAAACTCACAGGATCCAGGAAAACATGATATTTTTTTCTTCCTATGTCATTTTAGGCTGCTAAAGGAATAGGAAGCAATTAGGAAGGAATAAAACCACATGTATGAATGAAACCCTAGTTATTAAATGCACTGAACTATTTTTTTTTATTTATTTTCTAGAATCTGTTTAGCACAATGATAGTGAATCAGGGTATTATGACTCAGTCTAAAATTATCTAGAATTGTTAGGCTTATAGCTAAGTTAATCCATGGTATAGTTCTATAAAATTTTTCGTTGTCTGAAGTGTATGGAAACAAGGCTTTTACAAAAGATCCCTGTTACAGTCCACCAGGAAAGATGATTTTTTGATGATAAGCAGCTCCACTACCAATATATATGTTGTTTACTAACGTGGCAATTGGAGTAAAGATTGGATTTGGAGACAAGTCATCATTGAACTGTAAGAGGAAGACCAATAATGTTCTTACTATTGGCAAACTTTTGGAATGAACAAGTGATGACCTCTTCAAGAGGATAATGAGTAGGTTCTGTTCAGGCTTTTCATATTCATTAATTCAGACATGTAATATATATTTTTTTTTTTTATGATCACTCAGTCCTTTTGTGCCCAAGAAGAGGTTCAGCACTTCTATCTCTCTTCACTCAACTATCTGCCTTCTAACCCATAGGCTGATATAAAACATATGCAAACATTGCAGCACTGGTTGGTGGGCAAATGTTCTTAGTCTGACAGATCCTGTAAAATCAGTCTAACAGGGATTCTGTTGGAGGAAGGCACTTCAATTTTTAGTACCCAGTCCTCTTAAAGCTGTGTTTAACTGTCTATCAAAATCAACGGGAAAAAGGCTCCTGAGGGATATTTGTTCAGTATTCTAACTTTGAGTATAGACATGAATGAGGTTATCCTGGGAGAAAAAGAATATGATTAAAGAATTGGTAAGGTAGATGTCTTACCATGAAAATTTGGAAAACTCATGTTTATGTGTGTCCTAAAAAAAAATCTAAAAAAAAAAGATCTGGCCTTGATCCCCTGAGATCAATCATATTTATCAGGTTGTAGTTTTGGTTTGGTTGGTTTTTTTCCTCCACAGATTATTTAAAAAAAAATATTTCCTGTATAAACGTATGGTAGGAAAGATAGAAATTAAAAAAAAAAAAACACCAAAAAAACAACCCCCCCAGAAACCAAGTATATACAAAGTGTTAGGATAAACGTACTCATATACTTGTTAAATAGCAAGTTGTTGATTTCTTTTATTCTCATTTTATCTCTATTCACTTATGGAAGAAACCCCCCAAAATATTTATAATAGCTGCAAAACCGGAATTCACCACATGAAACCAGAATATAATGTTAAATGACAGTTTTGGAGCTAATTCCTTTCACATTTCACTGAATGTCTGCTCTGAAATAGCTGGGTCTAGGAAAGAGCAAGATAGATCTTCAGCAGATCAGGGAGCTGGAAGGTTCTGTGTGTGTGTTTAATTTCTCCCAGAGACACCAGATGGCAGCATCGATCAAGATATTCCAGACGACACTACATTACATTATTTTACTAGGGAAAAAGACCCTCAGAATTTACTTGTTGGTCTCCCCATTTGAACAAAGAATTCAGATTAACAATTTATTGTAAGCATATGAAGGTTCCAGAGTGTATGACTTCATAACATAATCTCTGTGTAATTGATACAGGCAGGGGCAAATAGTGATTCCATGGTGGAGATGAACAAAAATCTATGAGATTAAGAAAGAGAAAAGGAACAAAGTCTTGATATAGAAGTGATATAGGTGGAAGGAATAAAAGATATAAAAATATAAAAAATTTAAAATAAGAAATATAAAGGTTGGAGAGGTGACAGTGAATGACAGGAAAAACACTGGGAATAAGTAGAAAAAAAATCATAGGATTTTGAGTATTTTGAATATCTGAATTAAGGATGTATTAATCACTTAACTGACTTGCCCTTAGTGACTATTTTTTTAAAAAATAAATTAGTCTTTTATATTCAAGCTTCATATTGTTTTTATCATCCACAATGATGAAAATGTAAGTTACTCAGCCATTGCCCAGTGCCTGGGTTTTCAAAATACAACATTAAAATCATTAAAATTTTTTTTCTTGACTCATGAAATACTAATGACTGATGACAAAACAACTCATCCATCTGAGTCACTCCCAAATCTTAGCAACACTTGCTTCAGGAGAACATTTTTACCTTGGGATCCATCCAGCTGTGTACCCGACACAGACCTGCAGGTCACATTTTAATTTCCAACAAGATAGCAGAGCAAGTTGCTAAGCCATCAACCTCTGAGCATCCACAGCCTAATAAAATAGTAAAAATATCCATTAATTTCTAACTGCAAACCAGGGTAATATATTTCTCTGTGGCCATAACCGGTTTGTTCAATAGAGGGCAAGCAAGAAATGCCCTGTCTCAACCTAAAAAGGCTTTTCATCCTGATTTTTCTCAACAAAAAAAAGTAAGTTGTGGTGATGAATTAACATTTCATTACATTGTTGAAGTTGCCATGAAGCTTATGTACAATGTGGTCACAAAACCATAGACCAAGAGCAGGTTTTGGTCACTTCTGGCCAAAGTGGGAGTTTGTTTTAAGTGGTACTGTCAGCAATTGTGTTCCTGGGCCCAAGCTCTGAGCAACACCACTGCCATAGCCACCTGCAGAGGGGTCTGCAGAGCTCTGGGGACAAGTAGGAGGAGAAAGGGCTGACAGAAACTGGTGAGAAATGGAGGTGCTTCCACTTCCCACTTCCACTTCCAAGAATGCTTCCACTTCCCACTCTTGGATGCTTCACTGGAGCCACTGTGCCTCTCTCTGCCTGGTCTTATTCCTGATAACTGGGAGCCTGACCACATCTTGCTGATCCTTTCTTTGCTGATGTCCTCTCTTGACATTGATTTGTCCCTGTTGACAGGGAGGTGCTTGATGCCCAGGGCTGGAGCTGCCTTGTTTGCCCCGCAGCCTCCTGAGAGGGTGGCCCCTGGATGGTGAAGCCCCTACCCCGAGGCCCAGCCTAAGGGAAACCTGGATTGATAGCAATGCTGGGGAAAGCAGTTTTGAACTCATACTTGAACACAGATTAAAAAATTAGTCATCCATACTGTGGGCTTCAAAACTGTCTGTTCTCACTCTGTGATGCATTAGCAGGAATATGAACCATAGGGAGAAATTCATTATCACACTTTAGCTAAGACAGCAGAGGCCTCAGAAAATACTCTTTCCACTTTGGGCATCTTACAATAACCAAGACATAGGCAATTTAGACAGAATTCAAAGAAGAGAAATAAAACATGCTAAGAGATTTGGAAGGCATGAAAAGGGAGGAAAAAAACCCCACAGTCTGCACAATTTGATCTTTCAGATGTTTAAGATTGTCATCATTGGGAAATATCCAGCTGTTCCCACTATCTAACAGGTAAGTATAGAGAAAAGTTATGCCATTAGTTTAATTTGAAGGAAAAAATATCTTTATATTTAATATGAGACACATTATTCTAACTGTGAGAATGGTGCAGCAATGTAAGACTGTGAAATATACTTCACTGAAGTTTCATACTACAAGATTAGAGATGAATTTGCATCAGTACTTTCTGGTCTTTTGAAATATCTTCCAGACCTTCATTTCTATGGTAAAGCAGATATGAAGCACAACTATATGTATATATATTCATTATCTATATATATCATATCATATCTACCATATTATATATAATTAATTATAATATGTAATTAATGAATTATAATATATAATGTAATATATTATTTATTATATATTTATTATTTATGTGTTACATTATATAATTCCTATTATATGTATTATTTATCTACATAGATTATATATTTTTAAATCTGTATGTATATTTTTCATATTCATCTAACATTAGTCTCAGATCTATATATTAAGGAGGTCCTTTAATAAAAATGCTAGGCTGGAATTTTGTTTTACAATGCAGGTACAATGCATGCACAGCTCAAGCCTTCACGAGCAAGGTTATCCATGGTTACAATTCCTTAAATGCTGTGACAGTTCCTCTAGCTATAGCAACATGGGTATCAACAGCATCGATTCCACAGTATTATTAGGCATTCACTGAGTTACCTGAACCTCTTAGGTTATAGCTTGGAATTTTGTTAATTAGAAGCTCAGAGACATATTATCGTGTCTGGAAATATATGTTGGGTAGGCTATAGACAGCTACCCTATTTTGTGGCTGAAGCTTGTGCTTATAGCTTCATAAAACACAGTCTGTAGTTTTATTACAGGGACCATCCTTCCATCCTGGGTTTTCTTTGTGACTGCAGTTCTGTTTTGACTTTTCTTTTTTTTTTTTTTTCTTTCTGTGGGGAAAAATACTGTGTACCTTAACAGTATGTTAGCATCCCTATAAATTTTTACAGAATTCTGTGGCAGGAATATTAGATTCTATATTGTGGTTCAAAACTCCATAGGAAGCTTCTTGTTCTATTTATTCAAAGCTATTTAGTACAACAGAGACATATATTCCTGCTGTGGAATTCTTGCTTTATATAAAGGTTATTTTTCAAAATAAAATTCCATGAAGATCACTACAGTGAAAATATTGTTGCACAGCCAAAATAAACTTGGAATAAAACCTTGAAGTAAGAACAATCCTCATATGTATATTAAGATTAAAGAAAGAGAGAATAAGAAGACAGAGATCGAGAGGTGTAGGGAAGAAATAAGACTTGTTCAGTTATTGTAATTCAAGTTTTATATTTAGCTGAGAATGTGATAAAAAACTATAGTTCAAAGGATTCTCCCTGTTTTCCTGCTTTTTCTAGACCTCCTCTATTTTCCATCCTGAACTTTTATTTCTAAATAAAATAAATTAATGTTTTAAAAATAGTTCTATTTTTATGGTTTCAATCTTGAAATTGTTGTAGTTCATTTTTAAAACAAATAAGTAACTGTGTGATTGTGTCATGTTGAAATCAAGTTTAAATCTTACATACTGAAAGAATGGTTCCTGAAAAGAAAATATTATATAAAACCTGTGATTTCTCGAAATTATGATGAAAATGCAGGATTCTACCACTAAAAGTAATGTTACTGCTCCTAATAATGTTCAGACAGCTGCTTTGTCTCAGCATGAGAATGCTGCTCAGGAGTTTTGTGAATACTTGTGCCAGCTGATCATAAAAAATCCATTAGATGGCACTGTGCACATGACAACGTTTTTGCAGCGCTCCTGGAGACCTTAAGGCATTGTGTATTTCTATACATTCGTTTATTTCTTTTTTTAAACATTACTGCTTTATCACTTTCCTACTTTTTTTTTTTTTTTTTTTTTTTTTTTTTTTTTCCTAGGCCTAAAAGAAACCACAAATAAAAAAGCCCCTGAGATCCTCTTTCTGTAATGTTGTACATTGCAGGACTACTTCAGAGATGCAGCTTAGTCTTTATTGCTATAGTTTCCCCAATAAACCTTCATTTAACTAATCAGGCCAAGGCCAGGCAAAGCATCAGATAGTGCAGATTTATGCACATCTTAGCTGTGTAATGAGGCATGAGGCTAAAGCACATCACCATCTCATCTGATTTTTCATGTTGCAAACACAATAACCATTAAAAAAATGAAAAGGTGGCATTTTAATTTTTAGATCACAATGTGATTGAGCTTTAATACTCTTTGGGGTTTTTATATTTAAGAAATGTAATACCAAATTGCTATTAATCTCATTTCCTTGTATCTCTGAAGTTCTTTAATTCCAATTTATTCTTTGTGGATATGCTTGCATTATTAATCCATCAGGTTTTTTTTTTTAATAATAAACCAAAAATGTTCTGTCTTAGATTCATATACTGCTTCTTTCTACTTTATATGGACTATAAATTCCAAAGATCTTCTAATGCTGATATCAGTATTCACACTGTCTTCACTATAAGGATATTACAGTAGAACTTCTGGAAAGATTAGTGGTCATGTTAAACTGCTTAATTGGGTGTTGTCTAAGGCTCAGCCTGTGAGTTTCAAAGAAGGAACTAGCTCATCCACTGATGCAGAACAAACTAGTATTTTGGGAGAAAGCATTTGGGTATTCTTTATGGTGATGAGAAGAGAATTATATAAAAAGAAAGCATTTTGAAATGTTGAGAAAACAAATCCTATATAGAGATATATTCCAATAAATCTTTCTCTTGTGAAACAGAATAGGTCTGCAGCAGAAATGAACAGTTGCAGTATATAATCAGGTCAATGCTGTCATAAGAAGTATGGTCATTTCAGCTCCTCAGTCTGTCTAAATGTGGATGTCTCCATGGATATGTCTGAATTACTGAGTTTAGAATCCTTGAAGAATAATTGGAGAGATAATAGACAAGATGGATTTATGATTAAGGGAGTGGAGCACCTCACCTACAAAGAAAGGCTGACAGAGTTGAGATGTTTACACTGGGGAAAAGAAGTCTTTGGAGGGGTGGTGCTGGTGGTGTTTCTCATTACTGAATCCAAATATCTTCAGGGAGGATGCAAAGAGGATGGAGCCAGACTTTTTTTCATTGGTGCCCAAGGACAAGAGATGATTGACACAAAATGAAACACAGGAGGTTCCCTCTGAACATCAGGAATCAGTATTTTCCTGTGAGGATGACCAAGAATTGTTACACGTTGCCCATGGAGGCTGTGGAGTGTCCCTCCCAGGAGACACAAAAAAATATCTGGACATTAAAAAAACCCACATCTGGGCATGGTCTTGGACAACTGACTCTAGGTGGGGGTTTGGACTAGATGACCTTCAGATGTCCCTTCCAAACTCAGCAGTTTTGTGATTCTGTGAGTCTTTGACACCTTTTGATTTCTCTTTAGCCCATTTCAAATGGCTACTTAGGATAAGTTGAATCTGCAATGTAATTTTCCTTATACAAATAAAAACTTTAATGTATAAATTCTGACACTGAAAATTCAATATTAATATTTTCATTCAATTTTGATTACTCTGGTAAAGAATAATGTAGAATGAGTAGTGAAAGGATGAAGTAAGAATTAAAGTCCTTCCTGCTACTGACTCTGCTGCTTTGGAATTTTTTCTTCTGTTCTCAGTCAGACCAAGAACTCTTCTGAATATACTGTTGATCATAATTCCATTAAAAAGTGCCTAGTCTTTGAAGAAACACAAACCTTCAAAAGAAAAAAAAATGTAAAGGTTTGGACTACTGTACTGAAAACACCAAGCCAAAGCTTCTCAGTAGAAAAATCTATCACTAAATTGCATAACATTGCAAAGGACAGTTGCAGTAGTATATGAAGAACTAAGGAAGATATCTATTAAATAGTCCTTTTTTTTCCACATATTGACAATATTAACATGTCATGCTAAGAAATTTTCCAGTCATTTGAATACATTTGAATATAACCATTTATCTTCGAAGAATTGCAATGAATTCATATGCATTTTGCTGGTATTCTGTTAGAGAAAAGAATTTAACATTTGTTACTTAGGATATTTCCCCTGTCAGAATAGCAAGTACTCTTCTGCACTAAATGCAGTGAAATGAAGTTTTAAACCAAGAAATAAAAAGCAAGTAGATACATTTAGTTTTCTAAACTGATTAAATTTTCAACTCAGAGAATTTTATTTAGTTGTTAAAACCTCTCAAAACATGTTGAAGATCTATCTTAAAGATGAGTCTAGACACGATCCAGTTCTCTTCCTTAAGGTCTATAAAAATTGTTCATATGAGAGAAATCCATCCAGATTTAAGCAAATACAGGGTTCAACCATGCTGTTAGGCTATTTTAAAGAAAAATGTTCTGTTTACTTTAAGCAGCTGCTCTACTCTTATAAACGCTTATCATTATTTTACTTACTTTATGGCTTTGACAGTTACCTCAGTGGACCATTTACAACATAAATTTTGAATGCTGTTATTGTCATCACTAAAATTTTGACATGGAGACCTTGGGCATGGACAAAAGTGATCACCAGAGAGTAAATGAAGAAGACCTGTTAGTCTCCTTGTGATACTAAGCCCTCGGGTTATCATAAATGGCAAGAAATGATTTTTTTTTTTTAGGACAAACTTAAAGCTATATTGGAAAAGTCACAGTTTGTGGTAGGTTTATATTGTGTTTATTGACAATCACTTTTGAGCTCACCTGGTTGTGAAATGCCTGTCACATTCAACCACTAGAAAGCAGTCTTGAAAAAGACAGTCTGACTTCCTAACAGAATCTTTCCTTGGCTGTAACTTGCTCCAGCACTGGATCTTAAGATTTCAAATGAAAGACTCAGACAAGAAGCAGCATGAATTTGAAAGCTTAGTTTTCATCGATGAGAACAACAGAAACAAAAGAAAAAAATAAAGAATTGTGTTTTGGACTTAGTTTTCACAGCACCCTAGCGTGGAACAGGATGGTGGAATCAAGAGAGGGAAAACAAGGGCCACATAATCCACAAGGGCCACACAGGGCCACACAATCCCATGACAGTAACAATTATCAGGAGAAATTATTAACTTGGTTTCCACAGTTGGTCCTTCAGCAATTAAAAAAAAAAAAAAAAAAAGAAAAAAAAAAAAAAGAAAAAAAAAGAAAAAAAAAGGAAATAAGAACAAAATCCCTTGGCTGTCTTTCACCACCTTTTCAGGATATATAAATTAAAGGAGAAAAATTCATACATACAGTATATATTGTACATTTCCTTGATTTGAAAAGCAATTTTTTTTTTAAATGAATCCATAGTAGTTGTAAATGAATGATCTATTTAATATAACTTGCTATTTTTTATATCCATTTTTTAGGGAAAATGAAGATGCAGCATCATAATAAGAATCTTCTATGTTTCCGCAGATGAATGAGGGAAACAAGTGTTATATCTTAGTACTGTGTCTTCTGAATCTATCAATATACTTGTGGAAAAAAAAGATGGGGAGAAGCTTTTTAATATTGCTGAGAAAAATTGTGGTCTGTGGGTTAAAGGTGTTTTTTATTGTCAGTTATTTTTAAGAAATGTCATTTTATTCTTTGTAATGTATGTGATTTGATTCCTGCTGAAGTACATATTTAGAATATTACCAGGAAATAAAAACATTAGTCTTAAAGAATACTTCTTGTGATTCTTCTGTGATTGGAAGGACTGAAACATTTTATTTCAGAAAGAAATGGCAAAAACCTAACTTGGGAAACATTTCTTCTCAACTCATCTACAAAGCAGACATCAAAACATGATCTCGTTCATCCTAGTTGACCCTTGTGATCAATGGAGAGAAAAAAATGTCACCTTCAAAAGGCAGTACATCTATCTCACACATCTGTCTTAAAATTAGATGTATCACCTCCTGAAAATACTTACTTCTCTCATTTGGAATAAGGGGCACATGTGGTGATGAACTGAGACACAGAAGTTTTGCTTTAAAATTTCTATGTAAGGCCAGGTTGCTTATGCCTTGCTAATTGGGTCTTGCAATTGTAATATTACAAGGTCAAGTTCACTTTCAAGATGCGTTTACTAAGGTCAGAAAAAATGTCATTTTTTTGAGGGTTTAGCAGCTGAAAAAAAAAAAAAAGTAACAAATGTGTTTTTCAGGTGCAGTTATCTGTTTCCAAATATATACTGCTGGCTCACATCTGACTGTTACGGTCCGAGGTAACATTAAAATTTATTTTTGTTTTGGATCCGCGAAACAAAGTCCAACCATAGAAGGGTCGGGTGCAAGCAGATTTTATTTGACAGTTGACACAGGCAAAAATATAGGGTCAGGCAAAAGGGGGAGAGAGGAAAAGAAGATATAAGAGAGAGAGAAAAGTGTTAAGAAAGTGGAAAGAAAGAATGAGAGAGAGAGAGAGAGAGTCAGAGTCCCCACCAGGGGCCCAGCTGCCCAGCGAGTTTCTTCAAGATGGAGCTGATCCTGGACAGGGCCCGATGCGAGATGGCGGTGGGTCAAGAGACGACCAAACAGCCCCAGCATGGACAGTCATATATACCCCTGAGTTCCTTTTGTTCCAAAGGGGCAGCTGTCAGTCAGCTGCCACAGCAGCCAGGGGCATTGGCATCAGAGCCATTGCAGACAGGCTGCCTGGAGGGGAGCTGCCGCGGAAGGGTGCAGTCCCCCACCCACTCATCAATTCTTATCTCTTTCCAGGTGTCACTCCTGGCTCTGTTCCAACCACCTCAGCCAGGTACTTTGCAAGTACAATCAAGGTGGCTCAGTGGTGCCTGGAGGGACTTCCCAGCGTTGCAGGTGCGCAGAAAAGGGGAGCAGTCTCCACCCAGTAGTTCTTACCTCTTCCCAAGGTGTCACCCCCTGCTCAGCTCTGGCCAGGCCAGGTCCTCCACCCCAGCCAGGGCTCTTCACTTTAAAATTGCTCTTTTGAGACAATTGCAAATAAGTGAGATCAGACTCTCACAAAAAAATCCCAAACTTTTACTCTAGGGATACCCTGTGATGTGATCCTCTCATACTGCCTCTGGAAACAGGGCTTGCAATGGTGGCAGTTTTTGAAACTTTACCATTGGGGGCATAAAGACAAAAATGCTTGTGTTCTACCTTGCTGCCTTCCTTAGGTGTCCCATCTTCTGAGGTCCCAGGGCCAAGAGAGTCTCAAAATATACTCTTTAGCCTCTGGTACTCCCACAGTACATGAGCAATACATGTACTTCTGTTCTTCTTCCACCTTTTTTTCTGCACAAAGTTCTGCTCAGTTACAGAGGTGAATTATGCTCTTAATCTTTTCTAAAGCAGAATTCTAAAAGCAAAAACATTATTAGTGAGTTCAGGTAGAATATATTTCCATTTTTGAATTCTCATTTATATTCATGCTGTATCATCTGAATTGCATTAATGATAGTAGCAATGTCTTCGCATTACATTTAGGAACATAAAAAAATACCACACTAGTACTTAGTTTCCAGGCACAAAACAAACTTTTCATTCTATAGATAAAGCAATTTCAAATGTACTTTAACAGAACCTCCCCTTCCCTCTGTGCATTTTTTTTTCTGAGGAATATAGACTTTTTTAGAAATTCACCCTTAGAAATAAAACTTCAGGATTTCCAGCAGGAATTTTACAATAGGCTTTTTAAATCACTGTCATTTAAGAATCCATAATAGTACAGTTTACTGCTTTCTATTTACTAGTTTGCTGTAGGGTTACCCTTTCTAAAATATAAGGCTTGAGGTCATATAGTGGTGTGTCACTTCATGAATGTCTTCGTTGTTGTTTTCTGGTATCAGAAAATTTAACTCCAGCTTAAGACAAATTTGAGTTCAAAATATATTTTAGTTCAAATATTATCATGTATGTATCTCAATGGGTCATCAAGCATCATAAAAAGTTTTTGCAGTATGTTTTGCAGTTTTTCAGCATACTTGCGATTTTTAGGTGTGTTCTTTTTTATGGAGTATTGAAAGTAGTGAATCTGCATATTGTAGATATAATAGTTTTGATTAATTTTTGATCATTCTACCTTTTTTTGAGTACTGTTTTAATATATCCTCAAGGAAAAGAAAATAACACCATATTTTGACACAGAAAACAGATCACTCTTGCAAAGCAAGATCATTTTTTTTCACTCCATTAAGAAAATCTATGCTGAAACCTGTTGAAAAGCAAAAGGTCTTTTAGACTTCAGGGTAGTTGTCCTTGGGAAGGTGGGTAGGGCCAGGCCTACTAACATGAGAACAAAAGAAACAATAATAAAACCAGTGCACACACAAAGCAAAGGACATTTTTCTTACTTTGATGCAGGAGAGGCCAGACTCCCTGTGGCTTCCTTTGCACTTTCAATTTCAAAGGCTGAGACTGGAGCAGTATTTGACCTCTCCAGAACTGGTCTGATCACTGGTCTGATCTGCAGTCTTGTGTTCAGTGAAACTGCTTAAGTGAGGATGCTCAGCATCAGGAACTGAGCACAGCCACTATTTCATTGAGTTAAATTAGGTTTCTTTAGCTCCAGTTAACCCTCCAAAAGGCTGCAGCACTGATATTGGAAGTGGCCCACACACTCAGATAGAGCTTTATTTTTTATTACCTGTGACAGTAGACTTGTGGATACCATGGATACTGTGCTTGCCACTGTTCAAACAAACAAGATACCCCATTAGCCCATACTCTGCAATTTTATATTTGAGACTATCAAGAAAACCCAAAGGAAAGGAGAAGCAGAAGATTTTGATAGCACGAGTGGATAAATACTAGAATGAACTTCCAAGGAAATGATATAATGAAGGCAAGTTATTAAGATCAGTAATAAGTAGGTGAAAAATAGTGGTCCACAGCCAAGAAAAGATCCAGTCATTACTTGTGGACTTAAAATCTATGTATGTCCCAATAATCCATTCTGATAATTCAGAATGTTTAAGGACCATTGAAGCATTCAGATAAATGGAATTAAAGGGTACATTACCACAGGAATAATGGGCAAGCAAAATCATGCTGCAAGATATAACCATAGATTTAAGTCATTATTATAATTGGCCATGTATGAACTGTATTTGCCACTACTTTTCACTGTGAAGTCAAATGCATTTCTAGACCATATGTCCTCTAATTTTGAAGAATTTTTCTTGCATGCTGATATTTATGTGTGTGGAAATCTGCATAACCTTCTTCTCTTCATAATCTCTTTTTCACTGAGGTCAACAAAAAGGCTCCTGTCAGTCTTAATGAAATCTTCATATGACTTTCATAGCCTTCTTGAAAAGCATTCCTGTGAGTCTGAAAAGGTTCCAGCTCACAAAAAAAAATCCTGGAGCTGACTAAATAAAAAAAGCAGGGGGAGTAAATTGCAATTGCCATGTTCTGTGCTGCTATATTCAGGATGTACAGAAAAGTAGGAGAGATAACAAGTAGCAGGTAATATGAGATATTATTGTGTTTTATCCTATGAAAGAGGATACTGTTTACTGACAGTTTTCTTGTACCATTCAGGAAAGATCTCATGTCATCTGGAAAAGATAATTTTAAAAAATAACTCAAAGTGTTATTGTTTTGTTATTGATGAAATTTAAAAAAAATAATATGAAAATTTATCCTACAGAAGTGGTAATTGGGAAAAAAAAAGACCTCCTTCTCGTTATACCCAACATGATCATTGCCACTTCAGGATTTTCAAGTTGCTGAACAATTCATATTTCTCCTTTAACACCAGCTGGATCTCTTTTAAGTCCCATAGGGAATAAAACAAGTTATTTGAGGCTAGAAGGGGTTAAGGAGGAAAGTTCATCAGAACAGGTGAAGGTGATGACCTCTAGTGAATTTCATTTGTATTTTCTCAGGTAATCTTTTCTGGGTGACTCCTTCTGTCCTCTGTGATGTATTATAGTCAGTGTTTCATTTTTTTGAGACTACTTTCCTGGAGCAGAGGTGACACTCCAGCAGTGGGTTATTATTTTGTTGGGTGAAAATCTGTGGCATGCCACAGGATACTTTAGCTAAAATAGTTTAATTCTGATGCTCTAAGTACTTAATTCTTCCTATGTTTTGAAGAGAATTAGGTTGGTAACCAAAGGTTATTGATCTTTGTGGTAGAAAAATCTCTGGAGTGGTGGCTGTGTATTATTTTGAATTTGTCTGCTCCTGATACAATGGATTCCTTCTTTCATAACCCCTTAGAGAGATTTTAAACACTTCAGTACTACAAATAACTAATTATATACTCAGATGCATAGCCATCAGAAAGCTTGTAAGATCACAAAAATATTGACTCTGATTAATTTTCCTGTTATGTTTTTTGTTTGGTTTTGGTTTTGTTTGTTTGTTTGTGTTTTTGTTTATTTTCATTTTGTTTTGCTTTGTTTTTTCTGGAAGGTTTTACTGATACTGCACAAATCCCTCTAAATCTGGGCACAAAAAAGAAACATTTATTTCAGAGTACTCATTTTTTATATCTGTTAATAAAGGCATGTTCAAGAAACCAAAGGAATTGTCACAAAAAGAAGCCAGAGTTAATCTTACAAGAAGCCTCAGACAAAATTCCCAAAGAGTTCACTTATAGAGGGTTTGTTGCAGAATCATGCTATTCAACAGCAAGAGATTGCCTAAAAGGACCTGTATAGAAAGCTTCCTGTAAATGAAAAATCTTATCTTTTTCAAGCACACCCAATGACGGATTCACAGAGCTCTAAAACTTTTTAAAAACAAAAAAAAATTTTTTTTTTTTTAATTATTTACAGAAAATGTTTGTATATGAACTCTCCCTAGTCCCCCCAGACACTTAGTCCAAGTTTCAAATCTCCTTTATCTTTTGTAGGTGAGTTGCATCTGGAGCACATCTTTGCAAACTCACGGATTTTGCTCTCTTGTCAGGGGTACAGGGTTACATAGAAAGAATGCCAAATATAATTTCCCTCCTCCACCTTCTCACATAATAGCCCTATCTGCCTACTAACAGTAATTATCATTTTTAAGACACCTCTTTCCTGAAGCCTGTGAGTTGATTAGAAGTTGTTTGGATTAGTTCATTCTAAATTGATGTATTGTTTATTCACTCAAAGGAATACTGCCAATGAGATGGATGAGTATGAGTATGCATCTCAGAGATGTTTGCATCTCATCTGTACCTCCTTAGCTCCCTCCAAGCCAACGTGAATCCCATTACCTCATGTGGCTTGTAGGTGCCATCCCTCTGCTCCTTGCTCTGTCTTTATCAGTGCCTCTCCCTCAAAATCTATTCTTGTCTGTACTGGTAGGCTGGAAATTTTAACCACTTAGTAGGGTTTTTGTTTGCTTGCTTGCTTTTTAATGTTAATCTCTGGCTTTGGAGAGATCAGTTGATCACCCTACTAGTAAAACTCAAAGAAGGAGTTTTTACCCTTCCTATCTCTTAGTTATTGGAGTCTCTGTTTTTTTTCCTCTCTCTGTTGTGGTTTATTTCTGGCTTGTTTAGTTTTTCTACAACTCCTTTCAGTCAAATAAACTTTTTTCACATAAATAATCTGATTCAAAGATACTTTCCTTTTTAAATAACACCGTTTCCTCTCTCCCTGTGGTGCTGTCAAATACATAAAAGTGATCAAAGAGATAGATTTTAGCACCTTGATACTTTTAATGCTATTTTACGTTTATAAATTTAAAAAAAAAATATTACAGATTTTAGAAGGGTATCCTTTTAATGTCGTTTGACATATACAGTGACACACTGAAAACCTAGAGCCTAGGAATATTCTATGTAACAAAAGCAACCACAACAGCAAAAATCTGCATCATAGAAAACCACAAGGGGTTTATGAGTATCTTTTTGGAGGCAAAAGACCTGTGTAGGCGTGCAGGAATTTTGGTGTTGTTTTTGACTTTATTTATTTATTTATTTACAGGAGACAGTACATCATCCTCCCTATCAAGTGATACTACAGAATCTCTGTAAAGAGATCTTGGTCTTTTGTTGATTTTTCTGTTTCAGGTTACAATGGGATGCTTCAAGTGTATCTTATGACATAAAGAATCTTCCCACTTATGTTGAGATTAGCATCTGCATTTCCAGATTTTAAACCTTTGAGAGAACCATTAAATCTTAGCTAACAAAGTATTGTTTTCAAGGATATATTAATGCAAATTGTTTCCTTTGTCTTTTGACCAGATCTTCCCATGTACTCATGCTGGTGAATATGGTGCTTGAGTCTATCTTCCAACTTTTTGTTAAGGTCCAAGTTTTTGCATAAGGGCTCTTCTGATTTAAAGAAGAATTTAGTCATTACTGAAGAAGAATAGATACTGCACTTTCTCATTTTCTTTGAGCGTCTTTTAGAGCCCAGATTGCTGATAAGCTTGTTGAATGAAGGGTGCTGGTAGTAAAAAAATCAATACTAAGTTCACACTTCTCAACAAAGTACTGAGAATAGAGGAAAACAGCAATTCTATTTGGTTTGGTTTATTTAATAGTTCAGGGAGCAGATTCTGGTTTACTACAGCATAATTCAAAAGCATTTCTATTAAAAAGAGATTTGCAGCTTTGCAACTCAGTTTAGAATCTCTGCCTCCTTTATTTTAGCAGTGCTTTGTTTGTTAATTGAAAGTTGGACATTCTTGTCAGTGTCGAGGGAAAGGCTTATGGAAGAGTGGATGCATCCTGCACATTCAATTAGTTGTGCAGTAGGTGTCAGCAGTGGAGATTCGTTTTCTTTTGTTTTGGTTTTTTTTTTTTCTGTGACCATGAAAGCCTCTTTCAAATTGAGAACTGCTTGTAAGAGGCAGGTTCCACCTGAAATAATGGGGTCAGCATTAGTGGGCAGACCATCATGGTTTATGTAGTGAGTGTCTACTACACACCATTTGATCAGGAAAAAATAGCTGAAACCTTCTTCAGAAAAGTGGAAGAAGTCTCCTGTTTGTAGCCCATGGTCCTTATGGAGTACTTGAAACTGCTGGGTATTTATTGAAAGGAAACATAGAAGGAGACAAGAAATTCAGGAGGTTTCTGTAGTGAATTCATGACAAATTCTTGACACAGATGATCAGCTAGTTGATGAGGAGAATTACTTTGCTGCACCTGACACAAAAAACCAAGGATGAACTGGTTGCAGGTAGCCTTGGCACTGACCATGAAATAAAAGAGTTCTCAGGAGTTCCTCATGAGAGGACAATAAAAAGGAAAATAGCAGTATGACAACCCTGGACTTGCAGAGCAGAACTTTAGCCTGTTGTTTGGAAGAATCACCATGCAATGTTCTTTGAGGGAATGAGGGTCCAGGAGATCTGGCTGTTTTACAAAGGCCCAGCTCCTCCAAGCTCAGAGATAGTCTAAACCCTCAGGCAGGAAATCATGTGAAAGCATCACTAATTATAAACATATTCTTGCATTCCTTGCAAGGTCCTGTGAGGACCATCATCCCTGGAGCAGGTTTCTCAGACTCTGTGAAACCTCCATCCTTGGACATATTCAAAACTTAACTGGAAATAATTCTGGTCAACCTGCTCTAGTTGACCCTACTCTGAGCAGGAGGATTAGATTGGATGACCTGTAGAGGTCCCTTCAAACATCAATCACTGAGTGATTCTGTAAGATAGAAAAGAATATTAGTCTTTACACACATCAGTCCTGGAAAATACAAATGGTAGATGTTGGTAAGCATGAGGAAGAGAATCATGATTTCAGAAGTAATAAGCACTTTTAAAATAAAATTAAATTACCTCCATTTTTCTTAAGTGCTTAGAATTAAATAAATGATCTTGAATTTACCTGAATGATCTTATTTAAAAGCTGTTTGACATTTTATGGATTTTACACTATTTTGTATTAGTCACAGTCTAATAAATGAAAACAAAGATGAAATGAAAGAATATAAACCAACAGAATAATAACTTCAGTCATTATTAACTTTAGCAAAATATGGGATGCTTTTTTATCTTGTATTTCATTCCAACTTGACAATAAAAAATGACAGAAGCTCAGTTTGAAATTTTAGAAGCTGTGAATAAAAAACTTTATATCTCTTAAACAGCCTCCGTGGAATAACCTGATTTTCTCAATTGAGGTTCACAATGAATATTCTCACTGCAGAAATAACTCAGGAATGACACTGAGGTTTCACTGGGCCAGGGATCACGCTAATGATGATGGATTCCAAAAACCCAGCCATAGCTGAATGTCTGTAGGACTGTGTGTAATCCCTTGCAAGTTGGAGTAGCTCATAGAATCATGGAATCATAGAATTGGCTGGGTTGAAAGGGACCTCAGAGATCATCAAGTCCAACCCTTGATCCACTACCGCTGCAGTTACCAGACCATGGCACTGAGTGCCACATCCAGTCTCTTTTTAAATATCTCCAGGGATGGAGAATCCACTACTTCACTGGGCAGCCCATTCCAATGCTTGATCACCCTCTCGGTAAAGAAATCCTTTCTAATGTCCAACCTAAACCTCCCCTGGCACAACTTGAGACCGTGCCCTCTTGTCTTGCTGAGAGTTGCCTGGGAAAAGAGACCAACCCCCCCCCTGGCTACAACCTCCTTTCAGGGAGTTGTAGAGAGTGATGAGGTCTCCTCTGAGCCTCCTCTTCTCCAGGCTGAACAGCCCCAGCTCCCTCAGCCTCTCCTCATAGGATCTGTGCTCGAGTCCCTTCACCAGCCTGGCTGCCCTCCTTTGGACCTGTTCCAGGACCTCAATATCCTTCTTGAACTGAGGGGCCCAGAACTGGACACAGTACTCGAGGTGTGGCTTCACCAGCGCTGAGTACAGGGGCAGAATAAACCATTCTGATTTATACTGGAATCTGCAATCATAGAACCATAGAATCGTGGAATGGTAGGGGTTGGAAGGGACCTCTGGAGATCATTGAGGCCACCCCCCCTGCAAAAGCAAGATCACCTTGGGTGGGTTACACAGAAATTCATCCAGATGGGTCTTAAAAGTCTCTAGAGAAGACTCCACAACCTTTCGGGGCAGTTTCTTCCAGTCCTCCATAACTCTTATAGTAAAAAATTTTTTTCTTATCTTGAGGTGGAACTTCCTATGTTCCAGTTTATGTTCATTGCCTCTCACTGCCCTCAGGGCACCACTGAAAAGAAGCTAGCCCCTTCTTCTTCTTGACACCCACCCTTCAGATATTTATAAACGTAAATATGATCCCCTGTCAGTCTTCTCCAGACTAAGCAGCTCCAGGTCTCTCAGCCTTTCCTCATAAATACATCCCTCATTTGTTTGGCTAGGTTGGCCTCTACTTGTTTTGTGCATACCTTCTTCATAATGACTGTGACATGAGTTTCCATGACATATATATATTTCTGCATGAAACTTGAACTGGCAATTTATTAATTTTAATCATTCATGGTTGTTGGCCCATAGAGGAATAAAAAAAACAGACCTCAAATTATTAGAGATTTTAGCAAAAGCTAAAAGTAAGATCAAACACTTTCCATCTTTATGACTAACATGACTATATAATCTTTGGAATGGAATAATGATTTTGCATCAAAAATTTGAGGTGATTTGAGGATGTATGACATTTTTTTTTTTTCCAGGAAAGGACTACAGTAAGTGTTCATTCAATGCCTAGTGAAGTCATGGGAAAGAGAGGAAATAACAATAAAAACTGTTACCCAAAACCATATCTAGTAAATGACAATTTAATCTTGCCACCTGCATAGCTGAACTCAGAAACTGAGTATTGTAAATGTCTTAACACAGGCAGCTTGCAAGAAGATTAGAACAACCGTAGATACAAGAGGTAAACAGAAGTCTTTACAATTAAGGCTTCTATATTTACTCAAATTATGTGAGTCAGAGGCTGAGAGCATGGAAAACAGAAAAGACAGGCTAGAATATTCAGTTGTTCACTTCATTCTGATGGTCTTTGTGATAATGTTTTAGATTTCAATCATATTATTCACAGATTTAGATACATTTAAGAACATATCTGAAAATATTTCAAAATATCGCCTCATTTTCTGAATTAATAAAGAAGTCTTTTCAAATAAACTGAGCTGGCTCATTGTCATGAGAGCCAAGTAAAAACTTAAAAGAGAGGAAGACAAGATGTATAAGGAAGTCAGCATAGTCTTCCTCATATAGCCTTCTTTTCTGCTGTTTTTCATTATATGTGATACCTTTGTCGGGAAAAAACACTCATTAAATTGTCCACTGGGTATATCTGATTTCAACAGATGACTCCTCAGGGACTAATAGTCTGTTAAAATTTTAAAGTTGGAGAAGCAGCAAGAGAGTCAACAGGATGGAAGACAGTAAAATGAGTTACTAGATCAAGAAACCCAATCTCAGATTCATTCTTTTTGTTATGGAGAGTCTTCGCAAAGGCTGTTTGACTTATTACTGAGGATTTCTGGTCAGAGGAGAAGGGAGAGGGATTATATCTGGCCTTCAAAATGCAGGACATGGAATATATTTTATACATAGCAATAGGAGGAAGATCAAACTGTTTATTTCATGTTCAGTCATTTCATGGCCAGCAGGTCCAGGGAGCAGATTCTCCCTCTCTACTCCACTCTTGTAAGTTCTGTGTCCAGTTCTGGGACCTCTAACATAAGAAGGACATGAGTTGTTTTAGTGAGTCCAAAGGAGAACCATGAAGATAATCAGGGGACTAGACTACCTCTTCTATGAAGAAGGCCAAGAGAGATGGGGTTGTTCAGCCTGGACACGAGAAGGCTTGAGGGAGACCTTATACCAGCCCTTCAGCACCTGAGCAGGAGCTATAAGGAATGTGGAGAAGGACTTCTTATGAGGATGTATAGTGATAGGAAAAGGGCTTATAATTTTAAACTGCAAGATGATAGATTTAGATTGGGTATAAAAAAGAAATTCTTTCCCATGAGAGTGGTGAGACACTGGCACAGGTTGCCCAGGGAAGTTGTGGGTAGTCCCTGGTAGTGTTCAAGGCCAGGTTGAATGGGATTTTAACATCCTGGTCTAGTGGGAGGTGTCCCTGCCCAAAGCAGTGGTGTTGGAACTAGATGATCTCTAAGGTCCCTTGCAACCCAAACCATTCTACGACTCTATGATTCTATGATTTTCCTTATATACATAAACTCTCTAATTATAGACTTTGGAATCATATTAAGTTTTATTTTATTTCCACCCTTTCACATTGTTATTTGAAAATACGAGTTCTCTTGAGGTAACAATCCAGTGAAGCACACAAGCTAGAAGTTCAAAAGCTTTTTAAAGCAGCACATGAAAATTCCTTTTACCTTAATTTCGTATTTAGAACTGAAGTGTACTAGAAACAACTGAACTAACAAGGACCTAATTCTGCTTGACTTGTTTGCTTTCCTGTTAGTTCCACTGTGTAGTTTCACATTTCTACATCCTTCTGTCTTACACCTGCATAAATAAATAGTTGCAAATGATACAAATGTGCTTGGAGTAGCAGTTGATTGCTAGATAATCCTTCTGAGGAATGAAAATCTTTCTTATCATGCAGTGGAAAAAAAAGTTAAGAGTAAATATTTGTACCTAAAAATGAATATGTATAGTTTAATATGTGCATATACATATAAATCTGGACAATCACAACATGGCAAAGTTCAGTTAGAGGCCACTAACACCGGTTTAAAATGCATCTGGATTGCTCTCACTGAAACCTCCTTTTTTGCATTGCAAAGAAGACATTTTTTTCAAGCTTTTCCTCAAAGAGCATGCATGAATTTTCTCATTTGTTCTCAGTTGTGATTTTATTACTCATGTCATATTTTTTAAGGGGCATTCTTCTAGCAATCCTGGTCAACAGAATGAGATAAAACAATATTAGTATAATACCCACACTATAGGTGAAATTGATACAGTGCTTTTCTTCCCTTTCTGATATAGCCTTGTAATTTCACATTATATGTCCCTGGAATAAATACTGCAATTTAAAACTGATGAGCTTTAAAATTTTTTATACTATTAACAAACATCTTAGTAAATATTTATCTTTTATATTCCCTTAGTTAATGAAGGTGTTAAATAAGATTATAAAATAATCAAAAAATGATACTTTCTTCAAAGATCACTCTTCACTGTATGCCTTTTCATATTGCTAACCTAGGATGTCTATGACCTCTTCCAACTTTCCTGAAGAAGTTACATCACATATAAGAAAGACCAAAGTTTATGATACGTACAGGTAAAATTAAATATATTTTGTGGCTCTAGGCAAGATTTAAGACCTGAGATGTATATGCAGAAGTTTCCAGTTTTAACACTACTATCTTTTATATACCAAAGATTTCTGACCTTATCGTACTTCTTGTCTCAAAAGACCATCAATGCTCTCAGCCATGACTGAATTTCTTTGTACATCTCTAGACTGTCTCTGTAGGTATATCTGTAGTATCTGAACTGTAGAAAAATGTGCTGGCTTACTTTTCAACTCCATTGGTTCCTAACCTTTCATGAGCACTTAATTCCTCACATAGAAGGAAAGAGTCACTCTGTAGAAGCCTGCAGACCATGAAGGGTAATTGGATAAGATCTTCTGAGAGATTTACAAGCCTGCCAAGGATTATGCCAGCTTTAAAACTGACTGATTCAGTGTGAAAAGATCTGAACAATTCTGACCTAAAGGTTTAAAGAGAGACCTTTTCTGTTAAAGTGTAATTTAGAGCTTGTAATAAAAGTGCATTGAAAAACACCACAAGGAAGAAAACAGCCATAAATTCTAGAGCTTAATATTACATTACAGGACAGTTTTTGGTGACATATCCTCTTGTCTTGCAACATGCCTCTTTTGCCTCAAACTGTTTTAAACTTTTTCTGTTGAGAGTTACAATGTTAACTCATCAGTAAAAGGATAATAAGAAAGCCATTTATTTAATACAGCTGAGAATGTTGACCTCAAAAATCCCATTTAACATCCGTAATGCTTTGAAAACCCAATATGCACCCAGCTGTAAAATTCTCTGTGCTCCTTCATTTCTAATGCTGTGCAGTTCATTATGGATTGTTGTAGTGCCCAGAATGCTGGGCAATACAGGAAGAGGACATTTTCTCCAGTCTTCTCACCTGAAAGGCCCAGGTGGATCACCCCAGCTCTCAGATAAATGTGAAGTGAGGATAGTTTCCCACTAACAAATGCAGAAGATTCATTCCAAATCCTTAGATGACACCTGAGCGTTAAGCCTTGCAAAGTCCCTATTTTGCTCATCTTTGATTACAAAAACTTTCCACGTACAATAAATATGAAGCCTTTCAAACCAACCTGCATTGCATGCAATGAGGCTTATAATATAAATTGTCTCTGTAATTTCTTGGAGATCTGCTTGCACAAACTGTTGTAAGCATGTCATCATAGTAAAATCTCTGCACTTCCACAAGTTTTTTATGCAATATTCAGGTAGCTTATAAATAGAATTACACATAGATGTCATTGTTTTTAAAGAAGGGCATGAATTCTCTGTTTCCTTTCAGATCTGAGGTTGAGTCACTGGCCAAAATGTACGTAAAAGATCAGTGTCTCATCTGATAGCGATTTGCACTGCTCAGCAATGAGTAATAACTTTATGCAGGCTCACAATTACTGAATTTCAAACTAATTTTTGTCCTCAGGCTCCTCTTTGAATTGCAGTGGTGTGAGTAACATGCCTCTAGGACAGCCAAGACTGTGTGTTGTGTATGGGAATGTATCCAGAGACAAGTATGGTGTAGACCTACAGCATTGGCTGAAAAGAAAATCTTGTGAGTGAAGTGCAGCTATGAGATACAGGGAAATATCTGGGACACTTCCAAATGGGGAAAAAAGCATCAGACTTCACCACAATAGTAGAGAAATACTAGGAGAAAGCCAGTTAATCTACTTGAAGAGGATAGACAGAATTTAGGTATGTGCAAACTTAGACTTTGAGATAAGAGAATGGGAGTTACAGAGAATAGCTTTTTATGTATTGATTTATTTATGCTTATTTTTCACAGTAGCATATACTTTAATTTCATTAAAAGCAGTATAGTTCCATAAATGCCACATTACTGGAAAGCAGGTTGGAACCTGACCACAGGGCTAAAAATTAGCTTATTTTTTCCTCAGATAAATACAGTTTCTATCTATATGTCTACCTATCAATTCTCAGGCATAGTTTTCCAAGCTAACTGAAGCTGGGTAAGTACGAAGGGAATTAGGATTAGCTCCATAACAGATCAGATCATCTCCCTGTTTTCACACTCTGATGGAATTCAGACAAAATGGCACATGGTTAAGATGACAGCAGAGCATAATTTATGTGATGTTTCATTTTCTGTGGATAAACCTTCCGAGTGAAGGATTACCAGACTAAAATCCGAGAAACATTTTCATGGAAATAATTAGAGTTTGACATTTTGCAGGTACTCTGTGACATGATGACTGCTGCTTTAGGAATGTTCCGAAGAGCAATTAAATTGCATCTCTTACTAACAGACCATAAATCATTATCTGCAGTTCAGTGGGATATCTTCAGACTATGCATTTTATAAGAATTATTGTGGTTTGTTATATTGCATACCTTTAGGGAACCTTAATCCTTAAATAATTACAGTGATAATTGGGAGGAGACATGTATTAGATGTGCTTAATGAATCAAGTTATTGACACTCTAAATCAAAGGAATTATTATGTACTTTTTTGCATGATGTTTAGGCCTATTTGTAGTGGCAAAAATACATTATTCTCTACAATATTGTGCAAGATAATATTTATTGATCATCTTTTCTCTCTTAAATATTTATAAATAAGCAAACTATGTATCACAACATAAAACCTGAAAATTTTATACTCCATGAATCACAGAAATATATTAATATCATGCAAGCATGCATCTCCTCTTCCAGGTGGAAAATGTCCCCACTAAACCTAGCTACCTTTATCCACCTATGTTATCTTTTTACTATTATGGTGTGTTCTACCCCATTTTAAATGATCCAGAGAAAACCTTCTGTCTCAGAAAATGAAACCTGAGATACAACCCTCATCTAACAAGGGCCTTTAAAAAAATATGTTGAATGTTAAAATATGATTTGATTCAGCTCTCTGTGGAGATTTAAAGATAGTGGACAACTCCACTGAGAATCTAATAAATAAGACCCCTAAAGGTACTATAAAAACAAGCATGGCAGGTGGAGCAGTGAAGGCAGCAGAGTGACTGGTTGCTTCCAGAATCAGACACTGACAGCTGATTTCTCTGCAGTCTCACTGCTGTGCATGATGGAGACTGGAGCAGAAAGGTTTGAGAGTCATACCTGGCATGTTGAACTATTGTGGTAGCCTGACCATGGCTAAGGACCACACTCCAACCCAACCATTTGCTTCCTCCCTCCCTCCCTCTCTTCAGTGGGAAAAAAATAGGACAAGAAAGCTCATGGGTCAAGATAAAGACAAGGAGAAATTTTACCGTGTACTGTTCCGGATAGAAATATAATGTAACTTATTGTGAATTAGAATTGACTTGAGTAGTGAGAAATATAGAAAAACATTAAAACAAGAAATTTTCTCCCCCTTCTTCCCGCAGTCAACTTCACTCCCAACTTCTCTAGCTCCTCCACATCAGGTGGGGTTGTGAATGGGGATTGTTATGCTGCTCCTTCCTCATCACACTTTTCTGCAGTTCTTGAGTGGGATCTCTACACAAGCTGCAGCTTCCTTCACTGAATGTCCTCCAGCTCCAGCTTTAGAGAAATACCTGCTCCAGTGTGTGTCCTCCATGGGTTCTAGGGCAGTCTCTGCACTGGTGGCTGGAGCACCTTTGGACCACCTCCTTCCCTTCCTTCTTGTCTGCTCCTCTTCTCTACCTTGGTGTTCAGTCTGCTGGTAAAACACAGAGCAACTACGTGTGCATTAATTGTTCTTTTTGTTTGTAATAAAAGCCCGGAAAACACCTCAAATTATGCAGAAGAGGTAGAATTCAGATTATCTAGGCTATAATATTTTTAAATAAAAACCTGTTCTGTGTTTTCTTATAGGGATGTGCTGGGATTATTATTAGACAATTGTTATTAGACTTCATTCTTATTAGAGTGTCATTTCTGAGGTATTTCTAATTAAATTGCACCCTTACGCCCAGTCCAATATGGGTCTTCTGCTGAGCAGAACGCAAAACGCAACTGGAAATGCACAGAGAAGGTAGGAAGCACTGAAAGAAAAAAAAAAATATGTTTTACTCATTTTGAAAATTGCTTTCAAAGGCAAAAAGTTACATGTGGATCAATAGAACAAGTCAAGTGAGTCTTTCATACTATGGTCCTTGGAAGCCAGTCAGCTTGCACCTATCATGGAGTTACCACATCACAGGTCTGCAGACTGGGTCTTAACTCTTCCTCTTCTTCTCCAGCAACCTGGTCTAATTTCTCATCTTCTCCCTGTGGCAACTTATGATCAGACAGGCATTTGACATAGACTGATAACTTCAGAAGTTACAAAACTGTTTGAACAGTGTAGGAATCTGCAGATAAGGATGGGGAAACCAGTCACTGCCCGGGAGGACAAGGAATTTATTTATGTTTTGGGGAACAAAAAGGAAAGCCATTTAAGCTTTCATGATTTGGTATTTTTTGGTAGTTACTGTTGTGGTTCAGCTATGGAAAACTGCCCCAAAATATCACATGATGATTTATCTTGATGAGTTACCTCTTTTCAAAGTCAGTGTGGAAATGTCAGGAAACTTTGTCAGATAAAAATATTGAGCATAAAGAGGCAACCAAAGCAGCACAAAAGAAGCACCCGAAGACATTTTTAGAATAAGGGATTTTAATGCTTTTGTATCACTCAAATCATACTTCCTAGCAATTTTTAGGACTTCCATGTGTGTACTTAAAATTTCAGTCTTGTAGACACCTTTTTTTTTTTTTTTTTTTTTTTTTTGTCTTAACATCTTTTTCTGGTGTTGCAACCTTGTTATGTTCTCCAGCTTTGTCAGCTAACATAGTATATTCAACCACAGTCACACATATGCTATTACAGATCTAAGTTTTGATGACTGCCCATCACAAGAAAACAGAGGAAGCCCTGTATTTTGCCATTCTTCAAAGACTGATCTTTTTCTTCATTTCCAGCAGACAATATTAGCTAAAAATGAGCTTATTAAATATTATCTCTTTCTTGGGTTTTGACTTTCTTACTAACTATTCCTGTTACACCAAAACACAGAACAGGAGTTGTTGTCATGATTGGGAATGCTTTTAAAATGTAAATTTGTCTTTCTGTGTATTTCAAACTGTGATTATTGCAGTATAGTCCCCTGCTCCAGCACACCCCTTAGCTATAGCACACTGAAATACAATTTCTTTTCTAGCTTTATTACTGTAAACTATTATTCAACTAGTGAGTTTCAGTGACTTCTAAGATATTTGCATTGATTTTCTTCCTAATTTTGACATATTTGGGCCCATTAATTTTTTCTTCATGACTTGTAGAATTCCATCTAAGCAAAATCAGGTCTGCTACTGTGAGTTTATACTACCACTGCATAAATATGGATTTTTTCCAATATTCATAGGCTTTGTCTCATTCACTTTTTCACAATTATCCAAGTTTCCCAACTAGTAGTTCTATGAGAGTTTTCTTTCTCTCTAATTCTAATGTTCTAATGAGAGTTTTCTTTCTAACATGTGGCTTCTGGTTATATACCCTCCTTTCAGGTAAATCATTGTAACTTCCTATAAGTACTGATCTAATTCATTAAGTTGCTAACTTTGACATTTTTACATTGGTAGTTAATGAGGGAAGATGCACTAGAATTACTTTCCTTATTAGCTGATGTTCATAAAAGTACTACCTAGGTAGCCAAAAAAGGAGTTAAAAATAGCCAATGAGGATGCAACCTTTCAGGACATCCTCTTTATGCTGCAGAGTGAATTGTGACATAATATTTAGGGGGCAGGTATAAGGCAGATCTGAGTTTAGTGAGAGAGCAAGGTTATTTTGAGGTGATAAAAACTTGACATCAGCGAGGCTGACATCACACTCAAAGAGACAGAGTGTATGGTTACTGCTGACAGTCTTCTGGGGTGACACAGCCCCTGTCTGTTGGGAAACCAAGGAAAACAACTGCAGATCTGCTTAGAGCTCAGGCAGCACTACCCTGATGCAGAGTGTGTTTAGTACTGTGCGTGAGGGTTATCTCCCACCATAGCTGATGTATCTGCAGAGATGCTGATGGCACGGTGATGATGTGACTTCCCTCGCCCTCTGCTCTCTCAAGTCTATAAAGCAACAGCTCTTCAAGACACATGAAGGACTTCTTGCTGTTTTGGCTTTCTGGTGAACATGTCAGAAAATACCTTGTACTTGTACAGGACTTGATGCGTGACAACAGAGAGCATTCTTCTTACCCAGGGAAAGAAAACTGATCAAAAAATTCTGACCTTTGCATCTTGCAGAATGTCTCAAGTGGATCATGATAAGAATAATTCTAGGAATACCAGATTTTAAGGCCAACTAGCCTGACCCCTTACACATAACAGATCATAGGATTTTACTCTGTGATACCTTCATGTTGGTGCTGAAATCCTATTCGAAAGATTAAATTTTTCAAATTTACTGTCATAATTTAGGCATTTTCCATCTGAACACTACTGACAGGGAAGGAAAGCATATGAACTCAGACCAATGGATACAATAGGGCTGAGGTAAGAGTGGGGACTAACTTCACTATAGCACAACATGAAGAGTAGCAAACCAGAAATCTGTTATTTTGCTAGCATCCTATTTTGCAGTGTTTCATTGATTTCTATCTAACACTCATTATATGGTATTTAAGATTTTTTTGACTGCTGTCCAAAGCAGGTCAGTTGCTTTGATGTGAACTAGTATTTCTCTAATGCTTTATTTTATAAAACTGAAAGGTTTATACTTTCTTTCCTTTTAGTTTTTAGCATATGAGTCCAGATGCCCCATACACTAAATAATACATACCACTGAATTCTGAACCAGTATAAGGATGTGACTATATAGAGTGTATGTTTTTCTTTATTTAGTGGGCAGTTCATTTTAGAGTATGGGCCACAAAGTGAGCAGGGATGAAATATGAAAATCTTAAACCATGTATGGGAAAGGCATGATGGAGAAGTAAACTATTAGTTAAAGGGACTTTGAATATGTTTGACAATATTTACTTTCAAAAATTTAAAACTGTACAGATTATCAATCATGTTTTGAACTAATCTTGTTTTCTCAAAACGTGTTCTCCCTCATTGAATGCAATTTCTTTTTCATTGGTGGAACACTGGGGCATACACTGAATATATTTGAATTGTGTCTTTTTAATTAAGATTTTAATCCCAATGTTATATATGGAGAATACAGGTAATTTATCAGCTACTCTTGCAAATTTAATTATATTCTGAACTGTCTTGATCAACGTAATTACAGGAAATTGGAAAGGAATCACAAGCCAATTAAAAAATGCACATTGTTCCTATTTTCCTGCTGAATGACAAATCTGCTGGCCTGAAGGTCAAATTTTCTTTTGTGAAAACTTTCTATACAAATCTTTATTTCTTACTGGCTTCTCTTCAGTTATCTCTGACTTCAAGAAGTACTTGTAGTTACACTTCCACAACTATATCGAAAAAATCCTTGAATATCTGATGCTACTGAATATGAAATTAATAAAGAAAATGAGTGATATATGACTTTGTTACTAATAATGGTGTGGGAGAATTTTAGGGCTGCCTTAGTTTTATTGCAGTCCTCTGGACTATTAACATAACTAAGTAGGTCACTATGTATGTGCATGAAGGTACATAAATATCCCTTTAATACCCCTTCAGAATTCTTTTAATTTTGACTTATTAACATGAAAGTGAAAGCTATAATCAGAATTTCTGCAGATTTCCTTAGAGAAAAAAAGCAATGCAAAACTGGTGCAATTTACATGTATCTCTTAAGGTAAATGAAGAAGTAGTATGCAAAATTACATTTGAACTTATACTACTATAAACTTGGACTAATTAGGCGCCTTTGAAAGAAAACAAACTATTTATACTTCTTTGAAATCACTGAAGAAGATTTTTAGAAATTATTTTTCCTTTATAGTTTCCTTACTGGTGACATTTGGCACTTGTATCATCTTTCATAAGATTATCAGTTTGAATTCTCTTCTTTCATAAGAATAAAGAATAAATAAATGGAATTAAACCTCTTCCATAAAGCAAATAAGCTTTAATATACAATTCTCTCTCTCTGATGCAAGTTAGAACTACACTACTTCACAGAAAAAAATACTTTATGAGAACTCTCATGCATTACCTCCCATGTTCTTCAAGTAGTTTCTCTTTCTACCCTACTATTACAACTACCTTGTCCTATCCTCTAGTTCCCCAATATTTTTTTTGTTCAGAACACATCGAACTTGCAAATAGGAATAGGAGTATATTTTTTTCTGTTGCTTTTACTGTATTTTCCCCTGTCATCTCATTGAATGCTTGGCTCTTTGCTTATTTATAATAGCCATCTATCCCCTTTATTAGATCTAAATGTATACTCCTCCAAAAACTAAAAATAGAATCTGAAATTTGATAGAGACACGGGGATGATTCATTCCTAGAAATTTCTATGTATCCTGGAGCAATGCTATTGAAAGATACAAAGAGCTCAGATCAAAAAGCAGCATAGTGATATTTTAGTAGCAGTTAGTGAAGACTAACCAAGTCTGCAAAGTGTATTCTGTGAATCCAAACAGGGAAAAAAAAGCTATACTGCTTCCAGCATTTAGTGTAGTTAGGCATGGTGGTTTATTGAACTGCTGCAAGCAGGTTTTCTGCAATTTGAATGCTCCAAGATGTATGTCTGAGTAAGCCTGGGGAAAGGCAAAGTCTGAGGATGAGTTTAGCAGAGGTCATTATATTGAGGAGGATTTATAGACTGATAATTAGAAAACAATGAAGAGGAGGGGAGGTCCCTCAGGCTTTTCCTCAATGAACCACGACAAAAGGATTAAAGATACTTTTGAAGACATTGTTTTTTCACCAATTTGCAGTAAATTCTTGAATCTCAAAACCAGCCTTCCAGAACTGCTCCCTGTGTGCCGAAGTATAGGGTGTTTTGAGGCAGCTTGTTTTTAGTGCATCTTCTATTCCACTTCGTACAAAATACATATGATCTGGGAGACATGGTTTAAAACTGTATCCTGTGCTCCAGCTGAAGCTTGTCAACTCAAGGACAGACTAAAAGACTGTAAAATGAGTTTTATGTTCCTTTTTCCTTTTCTTACTAAATAATTTAAATAACTTTTTTTTTTTTTTTTTTTTTTTTTTTTTTTTTTTCCCTACTGAGCAATTTCAGGAAAGAATTTTGGGATGGGATTTCTGCCTTAAATAGCCTGTGTGTGGGGGCTGAGGATGTTCTACATCTCCTTTAGTGGAGTAGAGAGTTAAGCCTCTCAATGTTATCACAGGACAACATGGACCTGGCTGCCTTCCCTGGCTGCATGGAGAAGGAAGCTCAGTGCAATGGGTAGAGTCTCACTGACTACATCCAGCCACTGAGACTCAAAAATTGACATCTGGTTTTAGAAGAGGTGTAGCACTGATTCACTCCAGGCTAGTGTGGGTTAGACCCAATGTTGCAGATCTATCCTTAAGGGAGTCAACTGGGGTGGTGCAAAACATGGCCAGGGAGTAAACGACGGGGAAGTTTTGATGCTCAGATGCCCAGTGCTTGATCTGCCTCCCTGTCCCTTAGTAACAAACATACTCAGAGTGACTCTCTGTGCCTCCCAGATGCTTCAGGAAGAGGAGGTAGGATAGTCTATAGTCTCTAAATCTCTGTAGGCTATAGCTGTTAAATAATGGCTATGAACAGGATATTGGCCATGGATTTGTGGGCATTTCTGGAAGCAGAAACTCAGCTTCCAGACTACCTGGTTTGCAGGAGCTGTTTGCATAAGTAATGCAAGAGCCCTGAGGATGCCTGGCTGCAGATATAGGCTCCTGAGGACCTACTTTTTAGTAGCAAGTACTGACAGTTAAAATGGCACTTATGTGGTTTTCTGAGCACCAGCTAGCCTTTCAAGTTACTGAGATCTGAGGCTAGTAAAGTTTCCAAAGAATCTAAAATGGGATTTAGGCCAATACTAAGAAATCACAAGAGCTGCCAAAATATTTGCATGTGTGCTACCTGGAGTTCTTTTTAAAATGTCACCTTAGTGAAGAAATAATTTTTATGAGTCCAGTGCAAAGCACATATTATATTTGTTTGTACTTTGGAAGAATAAAAACTCTAACTGAATAAAAAATAATAAAAAAAAGCTTTTCTGTTTCTCACACAAAGCATTGCTAGTCTGAGCCTGAAGTAGGTGCAAGGTATCCATTTGAGTCTAATTACCCAACCAGGTTGAGCTCAGCCGGTCCAACAAAACCCCAGCTGTAGTTTTTAATTGCCTTAAATGAGCTCCTAAATAACTATGTGGAGTTAAACCACAGCACAGAGAGCACAATATAAGTACATAGAAACTCTGAACACCCAGGGCTCTAGAGTGTTCAATTAAGCCTTCCTTGATTATTCAATAGAACAGAAGTGTGCAAATTAAAGGCTTTCATGATACAGCAGGCTATGACCTCATTCTGAAGTTTCAATATTGCAATGGAACTTAATTAAGATATTCCCCATACAAAACATAACCCTAGAGGTAAGTTTTGTTCCAAATACCTCATATAGGTATCTCTCCTGCTGTTAAGTGAATGGCACTTGGTGAATCAAAATAAATATTGCTCTGGCATAGTCTCACTTTTATTCTGTACACTGTGAGAAAGTAACAGTATGAAATCATTAAAACATTTAACTCACCATGCTGAAATACAGTTGCTAAAAAGCCTTGTTCTCATTGCATTCAGACTGTAAATTGTCTTGAAAATAATTTGAGGAGAACTCACCCTAATTTCTCATTCTGAGATAAAAACTCAGATTGAATAGAAATAAATTGTATTTCTTAAGGTAGGGATAATCACAAGTGTAAAATTTTTGCTCCATTTCGGTCCAAAAATCATCTAGGTACAAAATCAGTTTTCATTAGAAAGAACAGATTAATCTCAGGATATTTGTTGGTTCATATGGTGTAGTGAAATATTTTTTTACTAGCTGCAAATACACTGGAGTCACTGCATGAAAGGCCTTTTAAATTCAATATGTTATTAATTATATGAACAGAACACCAAACATATTGGACATGGCCATGTAAATATAATTTTTTAAATTTATATTTTGTTTAGAACCACTGAAATATATTAATCTGTGTTTTTAAACTGCAGTATTAAGACAGGAGTCTTAGACAATACAGTCATTTAATCTCAGTGCCCAGTCACTTTTCATACCAAAAGATTTTTTTATATTCGAACAATTTGTGCACCTCTAAATGTTTAAATTATGTCTCAACTTGTATAGCTAAACATGTTGTAAACAAAATACTGCTTTGCTTTAAACAGTTATTTCTAAATAATTGTTAAAAGCAAAAAGACCTCTTAATTTAATTATGCATTTTGTTTGAGCACATTATTCTAAGCAGACTTAGGTGGTATGTCACTCAATTCACCTCAGTCATTAGAGAGGCCTATTTTGCTGCCTTAGCTTATTCTCACCTGTTTTGGCATTTCCCTTCTCTTCCGTTCTTTTGTCATTGTCTTTTATCTCACATCCAAAGAGTGACATTAGAAGCTGATTGTTTGGTACTATTTGTTAACTGAATGTCAGTTCAGTTTTTTTTCAGAATGAAACTTTTCATTTCTGGAAATTAAAAAATAAAGCTGCTCAACATTGACATCAGGGTTATTTCCTTTGTCGAAATATTTCATTTGCATGGTATATAAGCTTAAATAACCCCCATGTAATCTAAAGTTTATGCATTGAAATCTCAAATTTTTAGGCACACATGGGCTGTATCAGATCCAATACAGAAATCTCAGCTTAGCTTAGATACACTCCAACAAGATAAGACGAGATATGGATAATTGTATTTTTTCTTCACATGCATGTGTCCATGCATGCTAAACTCCAATGCATAAAAATAAACACATTCAGATATAGTTTTTTGATAGTTTTCTTAAATTTGTGAATAACCACACACACAAAAATGAAACAACTGTGTAAATACATAAGATAGAATTAATGTTAGGGAACAGCTGTTACTTACAAATTGCATCTTCCCCAGTTACAACAATCACCACTTTTACTTGCTAAACACGTCTCTATTTTTATATTTTTAGCAATTTTTAAATTAATTTAATTTTCAGTTTCTGTTCTGTATTTTAAAATGTATTCTTTTCTAATTCTACATGGTTTAATTCTTCTATTTAAACCCAAGAACCCTAAAAATTATTATGGGATTAATTGTGCAGGTAAGTAATATTTCACCTGTTTAGTCTAAAGCAGATAGCTGCTCTTCAGTATTTCTGGGGAAAAAAAAAATGGGTGTTCTGAGAATTAATTTGAAGATATGGCTTTGGTCCTCAGACTACTGTGACTATAACATGTCATTGTTGAGCTTGTTAAAAAAAAAAAAAGCTAAGATGACCATTTCTTTCAATAAAGAGCAGCAGTGAATCAGAATCCATAACTTCTTGTTCTCACTTGTTCATAACATTTTGTTCCCACTTTCCCTCACAAACTGACTGTGAAGTGATTTTGAGTTTTGTATCAAAATCCATGACATGGAATAAAATTTTAGTATTCCACATGAGGTTTTGTCACAGTTTAGACCCAGTGTACAATAACCAGGCATCCTCTCTCCCACTCACTCATCCACACATCCACTTTTCCTACCCCACTCCATCCTCTCCCTTTCTAATCAGATAGGGAGAAGAAAATCCAACTCAAAGTCCATGAATTGAGACAAGGACAGGGAGGGCTTACTCACCAATTATAATCATGGACAAGACAGTCTCAACTTGGAGAACAAATCAGTGTAATTTATCACCAATCAAATCAGAACCCAGTACCTCTACCTCCTCCCCTCAGCGGCACAAGGGGATGGGCAGGGGGGGTTTAGGGTCAGTTCACCAAACGTTGTTTGGGCTGCTCTTTTCTCCTCAGGGTGAGGACTCCTCTCACCCTTCCCCTCCTCCCATGCAGGGTCCTCTTGTGGGGGAGAGTCCTTCAGGAACCCCCCCAACATGAGTCCCTCCCACAGGTGCAGTCCCTCAGGAACTGCTCCAGCCCAGGCTGCACACAGAGTCACGGCTGCTGCGGGAGTAGTCACCTCCTCTGACACGGGCTCCTCCATGGCTGCAGGTTCATTTCTGCTCCACTGTGATCCTTCACAGGCTGCGTGTCCACATCTGCCCCACTGTGCTTCTCCACGGGTTGCAAGGGAGCAGCCTCCCGTCTCAACATGGGCTGCGGGGCAACCTCTTCTCAGGTGTCTCCTCCTCCTTTTCTTCTTCACTGGCCTTGGCATCTCTGCTCAGGCATTCCTCTCTCCTCACCCTCTCCTCTGCCCTGCAGGTCTTAAATCAATTTCCTTTTCCCCTTCTTGAATATGTTAATGGAAGAGGTGCATCCATTGTTGCTGGATGACTGCATCACCACCCCTGTGACCAACCCCTCTACCAAAACTCTGACACACTGACCCAAAACATTATTTTACAAGATTACTTCTCTACTGTACATAATTACTCTTGGGTAAGTGCAGGGGGAAAAAAAGCAGGTAAGTTAGTTATTTTCCCATAACAACAAAATTTAGATCATATGAATGATTAGGATCACGGGAAGTGTCGTATTTAATTATACCTGTGGCACAGTCATCATTCTGACATTAAATCTGGCCTGTCTCAGCTATCTGACATAGGAAATCTATCAGTCATCACATACAGCGTGTCTAAGGGAAAAAGTTTTTCCTCCAACCTCATTATTATGTGCCCCAAAGACTGAAGATTAATATCTGTTTTATAACTCTTGTTTTTTTATTATCTCTGTGGCATGTATGTGCATCCACAGAAACAGAATTAGCAAGGTCATTTCTTTGTATAAGTAACCATACAATAATTAATTGTGAAGATTCACACATCAGCAATCTGAAGACAAATATTGTATTCAGATCTAACATTTCACAAGCTAAAAGATAATTATTAATATCTCTGTTCAGCTGAAAGACTGTTGGATTTCCCATTATAATTTTCATGACTTGAAATTTAAGGGATGCAATAATAGAGATTCACTGGGTACAGTTGTGGAACACTGTTTTCAGTACTGTATGCCTTTTACCTATCACTGATGCCTCTGAAATTCATGCAGGTGAACAACTTGCATAATATTATTTTATGTTTCCATAGCTGCTTGCATTGGATGATCTCAAAGTGTTTTACTGAAAGATAGCATAACTTTTGTATAATACCTGCTACAGCTAAAAAAAAAATGTCAACATTTTTGCTCTAAGTGGAAAAAACTGGCAGAAGGGTTTCTTCTCTAAGCTGAATCATTTGCAGTCCTCATTGCAATTATGAGTCTTCCCAGCGCCAGCTCTAGGCACAGGCACAGAAAGCATTGGCTGAGAGCTGCAAATTTCTGGGAATGGACTGGGCAAGCCTCTGCCAGCCTTACTGGACACACATCTGTGCCACCCCCCAATGTACACTGTAGAGCTGCATCCATAGTTATAAGACACATAAGCAACAGATCATGCAGGACCCTGGCCTGGCCCCAAAGTTGTTCAGGTGCAGCTACAGAAATTCAAAGAACAAAAAATTCAAGAACATGACTGCTTTCATATCTTAGTTTTGTTTCTTATTAATATATGTGACTAAGATGATGGCTTTCACACATTATCAGGGAAAAAGAATATGGAAAGTAATAATTGTTTTCAGGGCTTTTATTGATGTTCTCCTTACCGTAATTTCAAAATGAATATACAGAGTGTTTGTCCCTTTTCTACTACTGGCAATCAGGTTTCTGAGCTCTACTTTGTCTTAATTACTGATATGGCTGTCTTTTTTTTTTTTTTTTTTTTTTTGTTACAGACTTTATTAATTGGGAGAAGCACTGTAAGCTGTACTGCATTAATTGAAAGTTGAGTCTTGGTGTTTTTAATAAAAAGCTTCATATGCATTTCTTCCATCATCCTCAGAAATGGTTAATCCCTTCCAGAGGTGCATTCATTCCTCTTCTGTCCTTCTGTTTAAGATGGCAGTGGTAGTTTCATTATTAATAACTAGGAAATTGCAAAGTCTTTAATGCTATAGTTATGAAAGAAAAGTTGAATTTTTATCACAGCCAGCACTGGCAAAGTCACAATGCTGTAGCCCTGGGTGACTCTGAAAATACCTAGATTAGATTTGCTAATTTCCTCCTCTCTTCATGGCTTTTACTGGTCATAAAGCTGCTAATGAACTGAATAGGAGTTCTCCATAGATAGAGATTGCCAGAGCCAGATTACTTTAACTATCTTTCTCATCACTCTGCTTGTCTAAACCAGAAAGCGACAAATTCAGAGGCTCAGATATTTTACTTTTTCAGATGTTGCAAGGTGATTGCTATATAGTTCAGCACTTACGTATGCCAAGTGCTTCCTTTTTTGAGTAAACTCATCAACTTCTAAAGAATACTAAATTGGACTGTTACCATGAACAGGGCACTGAATAAGTCACCAATATCCTGAGCACTATGTCAGTCATCATGGGGTTTTGTTCTGACAAAAAAAAACCCAACAAAAAACCCAAAATCAACTTTATCAATATCTAAATATGTAGGTAGATGTATTTAGTTATCTGAATATTTTCAGTAAAAAAAAAATCATAAAATATTTCTGATTCAATTAACCAAGAACTTGTGGAATTTTGTGTTAGATTCTTGGAGGATGAGGAGGGGAAGAGTGAGAGGGGGAAGTGGGAGGAGAGACAAGGAGGTGGGAAAAGGGAATAACAAAACCCCCCTCTCAATACATTTTCTCACTCCTACTACTGAGTAATATAGTTTGGCTTTGAAAAGGTGTATTTTGAAAAAGTGCATAATGCTAACTGTGATTAATGCTCAGCAGTAGGTCTACCTAACATTTTTGGGACTGAAAAAATTGAGAAATCTAATGAAAAATTGATGCTGTTGATAAGTGTACCCATGACTCAGAACTGTGTTTATAATAAGAGGTTGGTTTAAGATAATTGAGAAATTAATTTTGCTCTCTGCTGTGTTCTAAGTAAAAATGGTTCCAAAAACTTGCTACCTGCTGTCTTTTAATATAGTAATTATGTCTGGGCAGGGTTTTTTTGCTATTAATCTATGCCTTGAAAAGCCTGATGCCAGTATATAAAAATTAAAATTTTAAACTGGGAATCAGATATTTTAACCATTTCACTTAGGGAAACTATGTGAAATTTAGTACTTGATTCAGCAGATAGGAAGAATATGCTGTCTGTATGTACATAACCAGATAATAGATAACTAAAGTCAATTTCTGCTTGGTCTGTGGTTCTCAGGCTCTACATAACTTGCCATGTCAAGAGGCTGCACATACATGTGTTTAGAAGGAAGACGAAGGTGAAGGCTGGTGGCGCTAAGCAGTCTCTCTTATGAAGAAACTTTATAAAGTTGGGTTTTTTTTATAACTTGTTTAAATGTGCAGTAGTGCAGGGTCTTTAATTTAGCCTGGTAGCAAAGCTAACAGATCAGTATTAAATCTTAACTACATGGCACTGGTTGAAAAGTTCCAGACATGCTGAATGTAATAGAGAAGCTTCACGGTGATTAGATCTCTAACCACCAAAAACATAGAGATCACTACTGTGAAATATTTTATTTTTGTATTCCAACCAAAGCCTGTAATTTGTTGTGGGCAATGAAAACAGTGGAGTGTGTGGTACATTGTCATAGTTTTAAGCATCATTGAGCTTGAAAATATCCTCTTATGTACCTTATAAGCTTTGTGTAGCTTAAAATAATCATCATATTCTATTTAATTAGATTTATAGTGTTTAAAAGAGCATGAAAAAAAATGTCCTAAGTTCACTAAAAAAATGGAAATTTAACAAATTGCAACTATTCTCATCCAGTGTGTACCTAAAACTGGCATATACCAAATGACATACAGCTTCTGATCCAGAAATGAAAGGGAATGTCCTGCAGCTCTCCTCCTGCAATTTATATCCAAGGTGTAGCCCAGACTCTGCTGCACCTGCAGGGCTGTGAAGGATGTACTCAGGTGTTCAGTGCATTTCTCTTCAGAGAAGGACAAGCAGTGGGTTTCTCCCTAGGTTATGAACTAAACCAAAACCTAGCAATTCTTGGACACATCACCTTGTGACTACAGCACCTGAATTCCACTGTGCTTTGGTCCTGTTTTTCAGTATTGAGAGAAAAGTGATGAGTAAAGATATATGGACAGCTTTTCATATTAATGCCACAAGCATTTTCTGAAATCTCCAAGTAGTTTTTTCCTAAAGTGCATGACCAATTTGGGAACTTTTAAATTGAAGTGACCCTATAAGGATAATAACTTAGACTTTCCACAGAGTGTCCCTCTCTCCAAAAGCCATCTCTCTTCAATGCAAGGCATATTATTGTGCCAGCTCCTTGTCTCAATTATTCTTTGGAGAATTTGAAAATGGTTATATTAGAAATTAATAAAATCACACCATGGAAACACAATAAAAAGCCCTGAAAGCAGTTGTATTATGAAAAATGAGTTACCAAGAACAAATAAAGGTACTTATTGCTTGATGGAATGTAATTCAGTAGAAGCGTAATAAAATGATAGCTGAATTATGAGTTTTAAGAAGTACCTTTTATTTCACATTTGAATTACAGGTTGAGAATAGGAAATGATAGATTTTGATAAAGAGAAGATTGAATAATTAAATATATTGTGAATATATTATGAATTTGTTTTGAATAAAATTTGAATAATGTTGTCTCTTACATCTTATATTACTGTTGTCTGTCAGAAAAGCACTGTGTAGGTCTGTCGGGACTTCTTTGGTGCTCTATTTGGGAAGCTGTTGACACATGGGATTCCTTTTTTCACTTTTTTGCTTTTGAACTAGCCTTCTAATATTAACATTTAAGTCAAAGAAAAACAAGGAATAGCCAAGAGATGCTGGTTACATCCCAGGGAATTTCTTTCTTTGTTTCTGCCCGATTAAAATAAAAATCTTTGCTTCCCACAGTCTCCTGTGATATTTCATATTTATTTTTTTAACATATTACTGCTTTTTTTTCCATCTCAAAGTTATGTGAAGCAAAAGACGTGTCTTCTACAGTCCCAGGGAGCATACAGCAAGAGCGAGTCCAAAAAGGATGCTTTGTCATACCCTTATTGCTTATGAAGTCAATTGCATGTGTGCAAAGGGGACAGAAAATGCTGCCATTTTTTTACAAGTAATATAGAGAAAGCACTGGAACAGGCTTCCCAGGGAAGTGGCCGAGGTATTTAAAAGATGAGTAGATGTGGCACTTAAGGACATGGTTCAGTGGTAGACTTGGCAGTGCTAGGCTCTCTGTTGGACCTGATGATCTTAAAGGTCTTTTCCAACTTAAACAATCTTATGAATCTGTCTTCTTGTATCTTTATAATGTATATAACATAATTATTAGTTTCCTGGATAAGTGCTTTACAGGTTATTAAAAATGGACTGTAAAAACAGGAGATAAAGATAAAAAGATAGTAGAAATGTCTATTGATGTACCTTCCATATGTACATAATTAAGCTGAAATTTATATATTACGTCCCAGCAGAGATCTTGAGACCTTGTGATAGTCCTCTGACAACATCAATTCAATGTTCAATAGCAGTCAAAATGCAGTGCAGTATCAGGAATTATTAGACTTATTGGGAAAGAACATCACTCTGCTATGCACCCACATCTTGATTAATTCATGCAGTTAAGGTAGATAGAATTTAAAAAAGACTCAAATGACCCACAATAAAATCAGTGAAGATAAGAAAGATAAGAAATAGAGGTATAGAAGATAAGACATATTAGGAAGTATGGACCAAAGTATGGAAGAGCTTCAGAGAGAAAAAGCTAAAGACAAAAATCTCTTTAGTGAAAATAAAATCAAAGGTATGAAATAACTGCACAGTTTATTTTTAAAAGGCAGAAAGATTTTTTTTTTCTACAGAGAGAAATATATTGTAGGGCTCATCTTGGACAAGATATTCTGGATGCCAGAAGTGTGCATTTGTTAAAAAAGAGCTTTGAACAAACCTAGCTATCATGCATAATGGTCTGGATTCAACAGCTAAACAAGGAAATCCTAACAGGGGATTGCTTGAATTTGGAAAGATGTGCCTGTGGAAGCTTTTTGTATACTTTACCATCTGCTACTACCTACTGTTTAGGAGAGGAGGATAGGCTAGGTGGATGCAATGACATCTTTGTTGTAACTAAATAAAACATGGTAAAGGGACCTTTCTCTGGCCTTGAGGCCAAGCATTACTTGGCTGCAACAAAACTTTTCTTGGCTCTGGGTCTCTCCTGGTCTCCATGCCATGCTTTTTTTGTCCCTAGGACACAGTTACCATTTTGTGGGTTTTTTACTGTTTTATTTTGTTTTGTTTCGTTGGGTTTATTTTTTCTGGGGTTTTTGTTTGTTTTGGGTTTTCTTTGTTTAGGGTTTTTTTTTGTGGGTTTTTTTCAGATCAAAGGCAGCCCACTGGGTTGGTATATCCATATCATATATCTGAGAATATCTTTTGCAGTAGCTGGGGTGTGGCATGAGAGGCAGAATGAATGCTTTAGGTTCTACAAATCCTACTGATGTACAGAGTGTGAGTGAAGCCAAGCCTGGTGCAGACTTGTTCTGACTACATCTTTGGAATGGCAAGTGGCATGTTCTGTCCCCTGTATGATGCCCCTTGCACTGCCCCAGAAACTGATGTGGCATGGTCTTAGCCTGATTTCTGTAGCTAAGAGTTAAGCAGTTCAGGTGATGAGACCACCAGTGCTCAAGTTTCTTACCTTGAATTTTTTTGTTTAGCAGTATTTCACATACACATACAAAATGAAACCTTGCTTTCTCACTGAGGTGATAACATGGCTTCTGTTTGGCTTTCTGGGGATGATAATTTAAAAATGTGATTCATTTACTTTTTATTCAAAAAACAAATCCCTACATCAGGTTTTAAGGTGTGGTCAAGCATGGCTATGTATTCTGTTATTTAAAAAAGGCATGTTTATATTTTGAGATTGTTTCAGGCTAGGGTAAGATAATCATGGAGTTCCCTTTTCCTAATTTTTTAAAAAATTCTGGTACGAAGGATTACCCTTACTCCTTCATTGTTTCTTCAGAACATATAGGTTTAATTTATTAATGTAGTGTTCAAAAGAACCCCTTAAAAATTTATTTACTATGCTATCAGTTCCATTTTCTGTTCCTTGGAGATGTAAAACATCCTGTGCTGTCTGGAGTACCTTACAGTTTGTCTATAATGTCGTGTGAAACCAGCAAGTTGGTGTAGACTGTTTGTGACTTTCCCTGTGGTTTGTATTTTCTGTATTTCTATTCCCCTGCAATTTCAAGTTATTTTATTTGATGGAAGATCACAATTACAACAGTTACAGTTGGGTTTTATGCAGAGCTAAGGTTCAGCCCTAACAAAGAGCCAAGAAATTTAACAGACTGTATAAATGAAGCCATGGACAAAATGAATCATTTGTCTGACCTAGCATAAAAGATACAGTCAGTTATAAAAATGACACAGTATAATATGATTTTGCCTCTTTCCTGAAGATTAGATTAATATTTTTATTTGGCTTGGAGCCTTCAAATGCATTGAGGATGCTGAATGCAATTTTTGGGACATTGGAGACAGCAACAGCTGCATGAAGAAAGGAATCCTCTGCCCCTAACTCCAGGCCTGATGGGGATACTGACCTCACAAGGGGAACTGGTCTTCATAAACAAGTTGCATGGTTTGTGCCAGCAGCAAGTCTTGTGACTTGGATATCTCAAGAGTCAGATCTTGCCCAGGAGCCAGAGACTTTCCACCCTTGCGTTAAGAGAAAGTTGAAATGTAAAAGAAGCAGATGCTTCAGACTATAGAAATAGTTCTGAAGGAAAACCAGAATGCTGCCTCCAGTTTTCACTTGTGCCATGCAGAAACAACTGGGCACAGCCCAGCAAGTGTGTTAGGAATCCTAACACACAAAAGATGAAAAAAAACCCATAGGAAGCTGCAGAAAAGAGGAAAACTGGAGAGACTCTGTTATTTACAAGGTTAAAAAAACGATGGATGGAAGTACAGGAAAAAATAATGCAGCAGCAGCTAGAAAAACAAACAAACAAAACTCCCTGATGTTAAAAATCAGTCTGGGACACTTGGTGTTTTATTGGGATCTGAATAGCTCAGTTTTCAAGTGTAAATGTTAGAATGAAGTGCAGTACACAAAACAGTACCTCTTGCTCCTCAACAATTGGTTGTCTCTGTGGCAGGTCCCTTGAAATCCCTCAGTTCACCCCATGAAATGACTGCTGCATTGTTCTTAGAGCACATTAGTTGTCTGCAGGCTCCATCTCAGCTGTTCTTTGAATTCAGCAAGGCACTGAAGTACTACTCCAGGTCTTTGGCTACTGTTTCTGGACTACAGCAGGTGTAATTAGGCTCAGGCACACTGGTAGGAAACCCAGGACTGCTCTTACAGAATGCATACACTCTAAATGAAGCTCCTGTTGTTATAGAAGAGCCTGTTTTCATCTTCCTGCCATTCCCATTGCAGCGCAGGACTGCTCTGCAGCAGGGGATCCTTTTAGATAAGAGCAATAAGAATTGACTACTATGGGTCAGCTTGACATGCTTTTTGTAGGACCAGAATAAGGAGTTCAAACAGAAAGGTTTTTGAGGGTTTTTGAAGCCATGAATACCTAAAAACTTTTTGATGCTTACAGTGAGAATTTTCTGATACTAAAGCAGCACCAAAATAATTCATTTTAACAATGGGATGACAGGAAAACAGAGTTCATATGTGAACTACTGGACTGTGTGAGTATCCTGTATTGGTGTGCATGGTCCATTGCCTGAAAAACTTGCTTAGTACTGAGCCTTTGTCTGAGGAAATCCTTCGTGCAATGTGTCTGTAGATGTGTGTCTAAATTGTAAGTGCCCTAATTTAAATGAGGAACAATTTCTGGTACTGTTCAATCTACCTGATACGCATACAGATATGGCTGTGCTGTACATTGGAACTAAAATCTCCTTGTATGCCTCCTTAAGAATATAGTTCATTGAAAATTCAATTTTCCTCATGAAAATGAAAGGATTTTACTATCCTTAGAGCAAAACTTCAATTCCAGGTTTTTTAGGAGAGCTGTAATAGTCCACTTATACTCTGTGGACGCAAAATCAACTAAACTGATCTTGGGGAAAGTAGAATATTTGCCTTCTTCAAAACCTCTTTATTCATTTAGGTCCCAGTTCACTAGGGTACTGAAAGGTACATTACTGTAAATATGCTCAAATATTCCCTGTGAAATTAAAGTGTGTGCCTGTGGTTAGCTACCTGATAAAATTCCCTGGTGAATCAGAACAGATGAATATCATGTCTGGATATCTCAGGGAGATCTAACCAAAAAAAATTATTAGTTCAGCATTAGCATCAAATATAACTTCTGATCCTCCAAAAAGGACTTTAATATAGACTACAACTCCTATGTTTTGCCATTGCAGCAGTGGATATATTTCTTCCACCCACTAGAAGTCTGCCTGTCATGCTGTGATTCAGTCTGAGTCCAAAATGACCATCAGAATCCTCAAATCCCAGACTTCTCCCATTTGTTACCACTCTATCACTTTTATGATTAAGGCAGTTTGCTAAAATAGTGACTGAAATGTTCTGAGTCTCACAATCGCAGGTAAATTGCAATCTTAATGTACTGGTTATAGAGGGGTAATGACACTACAAATTGTCACCATATTTGTAATCTTTCTCTACAGCTGTATCAGGAAATGAGCCAGCTTGGAACAAAATTCTAGGCAAAGGCTCTTTGATGAAGCACAAAGAAAGCTTTAGAGCAGAGGTCAGTTGTAGAGATAATTCTGCTTTGTTAGGTTTTTTTTTGGTTAATTTATTTACTTTTGGATTTGAAACAAATTCAGTCATTAAAGTTGGAATCCTTTAATTAAAATTACGAACGATGCTGTGGACACAAAATCCCCCCAAAGCCAGTGTGTTCAGCATATAGAACAGGAAGCCATACGAGCACTATTACAGTTTGCCAGTGTTTCAGCTTCTGCCCTTTGCCTGCCTGCTCTGTTGAGATGATGGGACCCCTGGAGCAGAAAGTGTAGGTGGGGTTCATTTACCAAATGCAGACTCCTGTATCTAATCTAATCACCCTAGGCCCCTTTCTAGGGTGCACTTCATCTTATCCTAATTTGTAGGCTCTAGAATTGTCTATTTGACTCCCTGGTTTATATACACAGCCTGCACTGAACTGTTCCTGCTGTTGGTATCTCTTGGTTAGGCGATACAAACCCTGTCCTTTCTGTTGGTACAACACACAAGGACCAGTTCTCAGTGTAGATTGGGGGGCTACACTGTTGTAGTGCTGTATATAGTAGTAATAAAAATGACTTCTTTTGTGATATCTAGCCATTGCTTCAGGCTGCATGTTTGGGGGTTTTTGTTCGTTTGTTCGTTTGTTTTTCTTTGCTGATATGCTCTCCGTGTAGGTATTTGCACAACAACAACAACAGAAATAATAGCAATAGTAATAATAGCATTTTTGTGAAACATTTTTCATCTATGCTCACTGGCCACATCTTTGTGAGGGAGTAAAACCCATAGGTTTTTGTTTTTTTTTTCATTATTGTCTTTTAATCAGTAATAAAGAAAAATGCTAAATATGGGACAGAAGTGTTTAAAAAGTATCTCCTGTCACATGTCATCATCTTTCTGTTCATTTTAGTACTAACAGTAACTAACATGTCGTGCCATAATTCTTATCTTTAAAAACTTGAAAACAATGACTTCAAGTAAAATAGAATTCTTCAAAGGTTTTAAGGCATGTAAAGGGTTGTGTATTACTACCTACATCTTCTCAATATGCTATTACAAAGTTGGTTAATTTATGGGACAGATTTATGGATCTTGTATGTAATCCATCACCTCCACTCTCCATTCCCACTGAAAGAAGTGGATATGCTACTGCAGAACTATCGACATGAAGCTGTGCACTTACCAAAACCGTATACAGAGAAGACACCACTAGTTGTAGTAACTAGTTACTTCTCAAAATTTACTTTAGTAACTTTTCCAGTGCTGTCCCTAAAAACAAAAGTACAAATTTTCTTTAGTTGAATTTTTCTGACTCCTCCTGCCCCAGTTGATAAGGGCAGGAAGACATTTTATATGGCCTTGGCTCCCACTGGGTAGCAGGTGAAGCCACTATTTTATGGATGAGAGTGCTATGAAATTCAGGGGAATTCAGGAGAACCTGTCCTGTGGTATTTTAAATGCATTTTGTTTTTCCTGTGCTGTGAATTTTCTAGATAGTTTTCTCATTTAAAAGCAATGAAGACCTTTTGCAACACAGATAGTAAACCACAGATGATACATCGAGCAGCAATATTTCAAAGTCTTGTTTTTCCCTTGAGAGTATTCATGTTCTAAAATAAGGGTGTATAATCAGCTGGGTACTCCCCAAAATGCTATCCTCATGAGAAATGAGAATGGTTTTGCAGTACAGGAGTGATTGCAGTATATGTGTGCCATCCATGTTGTCCCTAGGGAAGAGAGGATCCTAAAGGAGATGGATTCACTGACTTAATCACTATTTTGCTCCACAGGAACAGCACAAAACAGGTTTTTTTTTTTGGGGGGGGGGGGCTTCAGGAAGGAAACTGTGATTCATATGTGTGTCTGTGTTTTGCATGGGATAATGCATTTAATCTGAATGATAAAGTACACAGGGATGCTAGGTGAGAAAGTAGCTGTATGGTTTGCTTTATCAATAGATGTGGAAAACAGAGTAAAGTATCCAGCTTTTTACTTTTTAATTTTTTTTGTAGCCTCACAATAAAACATAAAGTGAATGATTCTGCTATATTGCCCTTGTAACTAGGAGCAAGAATGTTTCCCTGACCAAAGATTAAAGACAGTGAAAGGAATTAGTCCATTCTTTGTGATTCTAACAAAGGACATTTTTATTTTCAAAGAACCTATGTCTTTGTTGCATTCCCTAGTGCTAACCCTGAGACCCGGTAATTTCTTAGCAAAGAGTCCTTTTATAACATAGTCCTGTCTTTGTGAGGCAACCACACTCAGTATTTTGATCTATTTCTCATGGTTTGCTCAGTTGTAGTGTAATTTAAGTGACATATTAAAGCTACAAGTCAGTCTGGGATGGAGACCTGAGAAGTCCGTTCCAAAAGTTATTTGCCATGATTTACAGCAAAGTGATGGGCCCAATTTATCCTTTCTGTGATAAAGAATAGGTGTCTGGGATGAAATTAGTAGCAAGATTTATATATGCACACAAGATTAAAAAAACCAAAACAAAACAAACAAGTTCTGTGTGAGAAATAGAGAAATCAAGCCTTGGATCAATATTTGAAAGATAAAAGAATAGAAGCAATTTTCCTCTCTACCTTTTACTCAGGCTACAGCGAGGACTATGTTTCTATGACATCACGAATATTTCTTAAATATATATGATAGCATTTAAAATATTTTTAAAAATAACTGTAAACATCTAGACTCATTGGCAGTTACTGAAATAACTGTAAACACACTTCTTCTAATGAGAAATACATCAACATGTGCTTGCTTTTCATGTTTATCCCCTTCAATTATTAAGAAACTTAGCAGTTGGGTGAGCAAATTACTGCAGCTGTTTGGTTGCCTGAGGAAGATCCTGCAACTGTATGGGAGAAAGAGTGTTTCTGTACTCACCCTGCAGACTGAAGAATAAGAAAACCAAATGATGGGTGGCATTTACACTGAGGTCTGCTATAAAAGTCTTTCCTCATCATAAATAAAATAAAACAGTTACCTTATGTAGTCTTACCATTTTAACCATTTTAACTATTTTGAGGGTAATAGTTTTTTTGGGGAAAAAACCCCAACATATCTTCTCAGTATAGTGTCACTGAAAAACTGACTTTAAACTGACAAATTTCAGTTTCTGTGTGTGTGAGGGGAAGAAAAATTTGGGGATATGTCATTCCTCCCATATGCACTCTTCACTTGAACTGGGAATGAAGCAATCCACTCTTCCCTGGCAAGAATGGTCATTTCAACATCATTCATTTGAGATTTTGAAAGCAACTCTCTCCAATGAGTACTGAAGTTCCTAATGCCCCTTGGTGTAGCACAGGGGTTAAGGAAGGGCTCTTCTGAAATTGAAAGATCAGGTAGAAACAAACTCTTAATAAGGAAAATTGAGGGGGTATTTCTTGGCTGTTACATCTTCTGTTAGAGCAGTTTTTTTGTTGAAATTAGGGTCTAGTACCTGAAATAAACAGGTGGGTACCAGCGTTGCATTATAATGACTGATCTTAACTGTCCTTCCCCAGATGGGGAGAGACAGAGAGAGAGAGGGAAATTCCTCTTAATGTAAAGCTTGGCTAGCAGCCTTATATGCAGTTATACAGGTCACTGCCTTCTGCATTTTTATGGTAGCAAATGTGAGTAAATCATGCTGTGCTTGCTCTGCTGCTCAGAAATGTACAGTAAACCCAGCAAAGGGCTACACTGAATTTCTAGGACAGGTATATCTGTTGCAAAATATGATAGGATTTTGAATATTCTCAAAATCTTCTAATATGTTTTTTATTAACACTGAGCCTTCTCGCACTTGTCTGTATATTCTAGATGTTAAATGAGGCATTGTATTTGCATACACTAGTCCCTGTGTTTCCTTGACTTACTTCAGCTGGAATCCTCATTATTTGGGTAATGTAGCTCGCTGTCATGTTTGGGAGGGATTCTTGTCATGCAGAATTAATTCAGACACTGTTCATATTAGGTCTTTGAGCAAAAGATAGTCCTTTTTACATTAGTATGATCTTTTTTTCTTTAAATTTTTTTTAGCAGAAATTAGTGCAATGGTATGTAAGCGGGGTGGGGATTTTCACTGAATACCTGAAAAGCAGCAGCAAGTGGGACAGAAATGAGCTGCCAAGCCTGAGACTGCTTTTTGAGTCCAGGAGACAGTCACTGCCATGTCCTTATTTTGTATGAAAGTGTCATGTGCTAGGCACACCACCCTCTGCTCTCTTGTTTCCCTGGGTCCATGGAAGAGAAGATGTTTATCTCAGCTAGGAATGGGTGCCAGAATATCCCTGGTTCAAAAAAGTGGAAAACAAGTGCCTTGGAGGATGAAGCCTCCCACCACATAACTCTGTACATGTCCTGTCATATTCATCCCTCTTATTGACAATATTATTAGCAAAAGCTTAAAAAAATAATCCTCAGTTTCTTTTTTTCTTGGCAGGAGAACTGAAGTAAATAATGAAAGTGACTTTTTTCATTTTGGTATTTTAGGGGAAGTCTTAATGCTTGCTGAAAAGACAGCAGCACGATAGTTGGATTTGGAGAGTTGGAACTGAACAAGAGTAGAAAAGGAAAAGAACAGTGTAAATTTTGTTTGATGTAATCCCTCCAACTGGCACATTGTATGCTCACAATTTAAAAGCAGTGACAAGCAATATTTTTAAAAAAAAGAAAAAAGAAGTGTATAAAACTTAGATGCTAATACAAAAATATGTATTCTTTATATATATTCCTGAAAGAGAAGACATTTTCCAAATTAAATACATTTTGTAAAGTTTTTTTCAAAAACACTGTATTTTCCAAGGTATAGGGCTCATTTATTGGACATTCACGTACATAAAGAATGATATAAAAGTCTTAAAACGTGCATAAGAAACGTCTTATGAATTTGGATCTATATAGAGATAGATAAAAACTTTGAAAATGCAAAATATCTTCCCTAGGTAGATAGAGATTAGAAGAAATTTTTGTGATTTAAAATAATTAATTCTTGGATAAGTAATGTGGCATGAATTTAATTGAGGTAGTAGATGGTCTTTCAAGGCATTCATTTGTCAAATGGCAGATTTAAAATTTCTGTTGTGTGGTAAGATGAAGATGTCTGCCTTTGAAAGCTGCAGAGAAAAGGCACTGAAGTAATACCTCTGTGAGAGCTTGTCAGTCTTATTACAGGTTGACTTGATTTTCTTTTAATGCTTTTCTGCAAATGGGATTCAAAAAGTTATCTTTGCAGGCTGAGAAAGTCATCTTGATTTTCTCCAAAGCAGACAGCAAGGAGTTTTTAGGAGGAGGTGAACACTGAAGAAGCTTCTTCAATTTGCAGGTTCTGGGTGTCTTGATGGGTATGCAAGAAAGAGCCTGCCCAAATCTGCCTAGGTAGGCACTAAAATTTGCCTGTGCTCTATAACATAGCACTAATAGCTCAGTGATGCCATCTTCTTTCCCAGTTGATATTTTTCCTGGCTTAACTGGATAAATGAAGATGATTGTGTGCCTCTGCAGTCAGTTCACACAAATTGGGTCTCTGGGGCTAAATAGGGTTGTCAGAGAAAGATCCATGACCTCAAAACCTACAGACCTGCTGATACGTAGTTGGACTAATCCAGCACAGGTCCAGGGAGAAAGGCAAAAGATTAAACAGATCTGAGGGAAATCAGTGCTTAATACCTCTTCTTGGACTTCTTGTACCTCGCCTTGGAGTGTGGACAACTATATGGGGGCTGCCCTATAGCTGAACTGTACAATAACATAAATTTGTCTTTGCCTGCTATTTCAGGAATATGGATATATTAATGAGGTTTAAAGCTGGAATTATATAATACAATATAGCAAGCACTGACCAAAAAGTCCATACTTTCATTATGATGCTAGTAGTGATTGCTCAAACACTTTAAGTAGTGCAAAAAATCTAAAATTTTAAGCTCATTTGCTTTGTGTTGTTTGAATCCCCATTTTTAAATATCCAACAAATTGAAAATGCAGTCTGTTCTTCAAACAACGGTCTATTTTATAAATTTTATGGTACATCTATTTTGAAATATCTTTTTATTAAAACAAACTGTGACTTGACTTCAGATGTAGGTCTAAATGGTAGAGACAATTTAATAATGTTTCTGTTTAAACATTTGGTCAAATAAAAAAGACCTGCATTATTTATATCTTCCAGTAGATGGCAGATGGGGACTGCATATTCCTTTGCAATTTAATTTCGTCAATATCTGAACAGGAGAGTCATCCTATTTTCTAAAAATCTGTATCAGTGTTTAGGAGCATTTACATGTTAAAAATCTGATTTCTTCCTAAACAATTATGTTTTAGGTACCACTAAACTGCTACAATGCTGAAAAGTAACAAATCAGTGGTTCCAAAGAGAGAATGGATTGGAATTAAGTGGTTTCTGCTGCATTAACCTTGAAGTCAAACTTGTTCATTTTTTATTTTCATTTTCCTGGATCTAGGTAAGAGCAAAACTGTTTCTGTAAAAGCACAGCTGCTTTCAAATATACCAAGTGCTATGCTTGATCAAGCACTGAATATGTTGCCTGAACCTGGTTTAATTTCTTCTGGTAGCTTTATGCAGCACTACAGAACCGCATTGATTAGAACAGAGTTGCAGTTGCAGAATTTTGAAGGAAAAATTAAAGTATCACACACATATTTTCAGTGGCAGGTGATGGAGACATGGCAGACACAACGTGTGTTGTTGAGCATTGGATGAACTCATAGAGGCACATAACTCATGTACTATATAGGACCAGGTATAGAGAATCAGGCTGAAAAAAAAAAAGGCTAGTGCTAACATGAATGTCAAGAAAGAAGCATTGAAATTAGGTTTTCAGAAACTTTGAAATAACATTTTTGAAGAGAGATATTAACATTTTTTTGCTGGTTCTGCTTTTAATTTATTCTAGCTTTGTCAGACTCTTGCAGTGTGAGTTGTTTTATTATTTTTAATATGTACTCTTACACTGTGCTTATCTTCATAATACCTGAGTGCCTTTTGGAAGTGCATTGAATAATTAACATCCACTGCATATTTGTAATGTCAGCTCTCACAAGTGTGTGTGAGAGAGGGTTTCTTTTGGCAATTACAAAATGCACAGCCCCACAGTGATATGAGCAAGAGAAGGCACAGTCCAAGAAATATGCCTTGTCATCAGAATGATCTGATGATTCTTTCAATTCCTGTGGTAGACCTTCTAGTTTTCTGTTACCTGTCTTTTCCATCCACTTGGGTCTTTTGCAAAGGGGTGAAACACCACTGTCTCACAATATTGTATGTATTGAAATTTTAACTCATATGTATGAATAAAGAAATGGAGTTTGCTTATTTAATAAGCTTGCAATGGAATAAGTAGAATTAGAGTTGAAACTGGAAGGAACTCCTGTATGGTTCTCTATACAATTTATATTTCATTAATTGTTGAAGTCTTGCTGTGCTAGTATTCTTGAAAGGAATTCTTTAAAATTCTACTGCAGAAATTAGGTTATCTCAAAAATGCATCTAATTTTCTTTTTCAATTTTTTTTTTCTTGCATTATTCCTGTCCTTGCTTGTCAGATAGCTGTATTGTCACATTATCCAAGGGTGCTACACATTCAAATGATTGCTATTGCTGTAAATCAGAGATACATACTAGAATATATATGTATGATAAATTCTTCTTGTTTAGGTAACAGCCTAACCACTTTATATAACAATTACCACTGTGACTAGAATGGATGAGAACTCTTTTCTTGCAACCAAGAACAAAATCCACTAAAGTACTTGTGCTGGATCCTATCCAAACATGTTTTGTATTTAAGTTACATCAAAAAATAAATAACCCCCCCACACACACACTCTCCCCCTGCATAGCTTTCATTCTTCCTCAAGCCTGTTCCCTATTCAAATTAAAGATGATTTGATTTGGTCTGATTATTGATAAGATTTAATATTAGTTGAATGTATTTGCCCATCAATTACCAATGGTTTCCAATGGAGTGGAGAGGAATAGCAAATTCTGTGATCATTTTTATGCCTTAGTCACATTAGAGGGCCATTCAGAGCCTGGGATCTCAATCTAATTATGTTCCTTCAGCTACCAAACAAAGAAGGAGACCTCTTGTTCATCCCTTGTAAGAAAAATGGAATAACTGAATCATTTTTTTGTTTGTTTTCTGTTTTTCTTACATCTAATTATTTGTAGTATCACAAAATCTGAGAACTGCAGTCCTGGTTTTCCTATTATGCATAGTACTGTAAAGACAAAGCAAAAATCATTTTCAGAACATACAATCAGTATATAAATTAAGGAACAAGAAGTGAATTTGTGTAAAGAAAAATAAGGTTACATTTTCAGTATCAAATTTTCTTTATAAACTTTAAATGCTGAATTAGGGGATGATAGCTACTAAATGTGCTTCTAAAGCACATTTTTAATTTGATTGCAAGAAGGCACTGGCTTTTCATTCATTCACAGAACGGAAAAAAGCCCCACCAAAAAACACACAGTAGGATTTATGTCTATAATAGTGCTAAATATTCATCCATGAGGCACTTAGGTTGAGAGGGTGCCTCTAATCTCTGTTTCTTGATACATCTGATGACTATGTACTGGGATGTTGGGGCCTTTATGGGATAAACATTTGCAAGGACAATAGTGAAACAGCTGTAAATTATTGTATAATAATTGTAGTCTATATTTTTATCTAAGCTTCTTTTGTGAGACTTACAAGAAATTGGCCTTATATTTTTCCTAAGAAAGAATAGGAATAGCAGCTTTTTTTGTGTTAATTATAAATTCTAGGTTTCATTAAAACAAACATAATTCAGTCTCTCACTCAGCTGACAGAATGTAGTCTATAGCCACTAGCACTTTTCAGTAATGATGAATTGAAATATGGGCCAAACAATGTTAATGACGTTTTTTAAAATGTTTGCTGGTTTTAGTTGCCTACCAGACAGGGAAAATTTCTGGTGATCAACAAAATCATGTGCAGATGCATTCATGCTTGCCCCCGAGGAGAAACACTTTGATCTGCATTTTTTCTTATATAAAAACACTACTCTTGTGGTGCATTACTTAAATGTGCATTCTGCTTCTTTTGCTATGAGTTTCTGTGCAATGATTTCTCATTTTTTTGTTTGCCTAACTCCATTAAGGCTCTATGTTTAGGGGAGTGAATATGTCCCCATTTATATTCGTATTTTAAAATGTTACTTCCAGCACTAATTTGAGATTGTGCAAATAAATTTGAATTATACTGAGATTCCTCTAGATCTAGTCCATCTGCTTTGACTCTGCACAGTCATCCAAATTTAATTCTGCTCACTGTATGTAAATTCTTGAATGCATTTTGTTCATGGTCATCCTTCAAGCAAGATAATTATCTCATGAAGCCAAAAGCATCTTGGGCTATCATGTTGAATTAGGTCTTGGAAAGTCCTTCAGATGTTTATATAGTTTGCTTTGGTTTTGTTTTACTTTTGACATTTTTTTATTTTATTTCATTTATTTATTTTATTTTTTTAAAGACATATTATGCATTGATATTCTGGGAAGGACAATTGCTCTGAGTGGATGTCTACTTAATATAGTCAGTTCAGCAGATTGTGTATATGTGTCTAGATTGCAGCTAGAAATAGCCTTTGACTTATATTTTAAGGCAGAGTGAACCCAAATTGCCCTCTGCAGCTCACAGGGGACTCTGGGCTTGCTCTTATGTGTTGTGGACATGAAATTAATTGAACAGTAGACACGACCTGATAGTCACATACAATCCAAGTCCAGGACCTCAACATGAGCCTGAATTAATATTTGATGCTTGTGTACTTTTGAAAGGACACGTTATTTTTTTTTAATCATAAAAAACCAAAAAATATGCTCATCCAAAAGTTGTTTCAAACAAACAAAAAAAATAGTTATACTAATAAGAAGGAAAAATGAAGATCAATTTTGAGCATAACATATTTTTGTTATGATCCAGATTTGTCCTACTTGCATTTAGACAACTACATGCTGGCTGTCAGGCAAGCATGACTGCTATATGGGCAATAGAGGGAGGCACTTCTAGACTTCAACTCAGCCTGAGTGAAATCTGAATTGACTTGGGAGAAGCTGCCTGCACTTTCTTTTTGGCACAAGGTGAAATTGGTTGCAAAATTCAAGTCAGAAGAGCTACATATACATGCTAGCAGAGTATTCCTCAGTTTGAAGCTGTAGTGGTGCTCTGTAAGGGTTTTCAGGTGACAGCTTATTTCCCTCAGTTTTCATGTAAATGATGCTAATATTGCTAAAGGGACTGTTAAATTCTTGATATTTACATCCATTAAATTTTAAGCAGCTCATGTAGATTTTAGGGCACACAAATCTTCTAAGATATCAAGTCCAACTATTTGGAGTTTAAAAAAAGAGTTGCATTTTCAGTCTCAGCAAAAATATATTTATAGATTTTCTTTAGAAGTAGAATCTAGACAAACCATTTTAGTTTCTATTATTCTTGTTGTTAGTATTATTACTAATTATCATTGTTTTAAATTTAAAAAATGGATTGTAATAGTTTCCTGAGTTCTTGCCTGTATAGAGATCCCACTGGTGTTAATTATTATCTGTTATAATTGTCATAAATGATTATGGTCAATGATATGTTGGTTGTAAAAACATTTCAAGAACATTTGGGGTTCCCAGCTGAGCTCACAGGCTCATTTTGCCAAGCTCTACAAAAATACACAGCAACAGGCTATACCTCTCTTTCAGTATAAACAGATGTGAAGCTTATAAAGCTGCAGGCCTGATCTGATTAGGAGAGGCAGACTTTTGGGCAGTAAAAAATTAATTCTTTTAATTTACTACAGCCATGATTTAAAAAATGCAAGTCATTCTGGCTTTAATTCAGCTTTTAATTCAGTCTTTTCTGCATTGCTTCAGAATACAGGGGATAATTATTAACTTGTTTCATATTTTACTCACTTTAAAATACATTAATTCAGCAACCTTACTTTGGTTTGAGTAGCTCTAAGGGTCCATTGCTACAAGATTTAACAGTTGTCATCAGTCAATCTATTGATCAGATGATAGAGAAAACCAAGAAATATTGGAATAAAATATATTAACATTTTCTGATCATATCCTCAAGTGGTACAGTACCAGTTCATTAGAGCTGAGTGAACCTGTAGAGATTCTAGCTCAGTGTGGTTATTTGACAAGTTAATGACCTTTGTTGGATCTTTTGTGTTTGCAAAGAATATGAAAAAAATATTTAACCTGTAATGTTAGTATCTATAGTGTAACTTCTATTCAGAAGCACAGCATGAAACAGCACTAACTCAGGATTTTTGTTATAAACCATGCCTAATGAAAGCAAGATGCCTCATCACAAACTGATCATTGAAGATATAAATAAGTTGTTTTTCTGACTCCCTGTAACATACGAGATAAAATGGAGCCACATCCTATTAAACATAAATCAAGAAATATTTCCTTTCCCTTTTGCTCAGAAAGTCTTCTCTGAAGATTTAAAGAAACCTCAGGTTTGATCTTCTATTTATTTCTTCCTTTGCAATGTCTGCCTAATTTTTTTTTTCCTTTTTCATTTCCACCAGGCTCCTGAAAAAGAGCAATTGCAGTTTTTATTTTTACACCAGGCTCGAAATAATCTGTTATGCCCCACATTAAATGGAAATAATTTCCTGGGTTATGGTACACTATGGGTTGCTTTAATGTTACTTCTTTATTCAACCTCATGGTCTGGGAAAGTTAAGAGTTTGAGATACACTTTACATTTCAACAGCAAAACGTTGCCATCTGTCTCAGATGGGTAAAGCTTGCACAGTGACCCCCTGCAAGAATATGTGTCTCAGCTCTGGAAATGTTTCATTTACATAGACATTAACCTTAGTGATTGCAGAGGAAAAGACAATGCATAATAAATGTGATAAAATTCAGTGCTGCTCAAATGAGGACTTGTTTTTACCCTGCATGAAAGCTCAGTTGGAGTTTCTGTGACAGGGCTGGTCTAAGAAAACATTTATGTCTCACAAGCACTTTCACAGAATCACAGAAAGTTAGGGATTGGAAAGGACCTCAAAAGATCATTGAGTCCACCTCCCCCTGCCAGAGCAGGGTCAGCTACAGGAGGTCACCTAGGAACATGTCCAGGGGGGGTTTGAATGTCTCCACAACCTCCCTGGGCAGCCTGTGCCAGTGCTCTGTCACCCTCATGGTAAACAACTCTGTAGAAAACCTGCATGGATTGATACAGAAACCCAAAGGAACTCACAGGTTTATATTCATGACAGTATGACAGCCCTGTAATTTTGGAAATGTTTCCAAAAAAAATCGGAATGTACTTTCCTTGATCTGACATCTTTAAAACATTTTTGCTACTGTACTTTACAGAAATCCTGGCGTGCCACATGCATTTTTAGTGTGTATCACAATTTTACTTTTCCTGCAGGTTTTACAGCATTCAGACAGAGATTGTGCCTTTCCCTATGCCTTGCTGGCTTTTATTACCTTATCTGGCAACTGAAAAGAGTGTCTCATATTGAATCTCATATTCACATATTGAATCTCATATTCACACAAGAAATCTTGGAGGATATGGGATAAAATGTTTTTCTTAAGGGATGTTATCACCCTTGCCTCTAAGATTCCTAATGGAAGGAAAGTAGCATTTCTAGGAAACACACTTCTGAGGTGTTTCTATTGTAACAATTCATAGTGCTAATTAGAACCATGGATGAATGGGATTTGCTTCCTGTCCTCATTTAAGCATCTGAAAGTCAGATGCTTAAAAGGGAGCTAGTCAGCCAAGACTGTTCTGTCAGCCAAGGAAAAAGATATGTTCCTCCTAAGGATTCCTGTGGAGAGTCTAAGGTAGAACTCTTCAATTGCCTAGAAGTGTGTCTGTCTCCCAGCGAGGGAGCCTCTGGCATCAGATGTGAATGCAACTTTTTCAAGTCTGTAGTTATGCTGAACTTGTGCTTGAGTGCCTCTGGACTGAGCTATCTGAAGACAGCAGAAACTTAAGGTGGTACAAGGGCGATATGAACACTCCTTTCCTACTTCATGTCAAATACAGCAGAGTTCAACCAGCTGATAAAGATTATTTTATGCTTTGGTTACCTTTTTTTTTTTTTTTTTTTTTTTTTCCCTCAAATTGCAGTAAGGACCTGTCACAAAGAGCTCTCACCACTGCTCTTGTAGGGCTGGGAACTGTAAATGGGTGTCTGCAAGTGGCAGTGGCTCGAGTGCTTACTGTCTAGAGGGGATCTCAAAAGAATATTTTGTGGTAGGTATGTGTGAGCACATGCTTCTGTGTAAGGCACTGAAAATATAAGAGAATAGTGACACAGAGAAGAGGAACAATGTAAATTACGTAAATCAAGGAGGATGTTTAATGGGTATATGTTGGAATCATCCAAGGAGACCAGGATTGAGCCTAATGGACATTGCTGCTTTCTCCTCTTTGCCTCTTTTCATGCTCAACCTGCTACCGCCTGCCTGTTTCTAAGCACTCAGGGACAGCCAGGACTAAGCAGCACTCAGGTCTACAGCACAGGTGCAAAAAAGCATGGGAACTCTGTAATGCTGTCACTGAACTTGTTTTTTCAGCATTAAAAATCTGTCATTCAATTTCTTCACAAAAAGGAGGGTTAAAGCACACAGTGACAGAATAAAGTCTCACAAATCACCTGATGCATAAAATCACTGGGTAAACAGAGTCGCTGCACCAAGCAGCTCAGCCCATGTCATTGCATACCCATGTTTGGGATTTTGGAATTTTGCCAGGGGAACCTCATCTGAGGTCTTGGCTCCATGTGCTGCTCTCTGCTCCTTCTTGTGATGTGTTGTGGTGCTAACACTGGTACTATCACATGCCACCTGGACTTAGCCTGAGAATAAAAGGAAACTCCAGAAGATTTTACTGAGGGCTTTCAACTTCTGATGGGGAAGGATCCAAGATAGGAGTCTTATATATATACCAGAGATATAAACCATTCAGTGGTAGAAGCCCTTTTGGGTGCTGCACCTGTTTCCAACAGACTGATTTAAGTGCAACTTTGTCCTGGACAAAACTGTGGAAGATGCATTAAATGGAAAAATGGTAAACAGAAGATTTGTGAGGCTGAAGGTATCAGCACAGTACAGTTCTCTCAGACTGAATATGAAGGACCTGGCCCAGGGCTGATTCTTGAGACACTCTGGTAGAATTCACTGGAGACTAGATCATAAACAAATTAACAATTTTATGAGTAGAGAAAGAAATTAAATTCAGCTTTTCTAAATTTCTAGTGTCTAAAACAGACTTATTCTTCCTTTCTGATTAAATATCTGGTTTCTGCAACAGGAAGTGCATTTTATTGAAACCTATGAGAAAAGCTGGTAACTTTCCAACACTTTTCCACTAAAATAAAGCTGTGAACAAGATATTTCATGCTTATTTTCTCAAGTTGTCTTACCCTTAAATATACAGCTGCCTTATGGTAAAGTAAAAAATTAAATAACATGGGATCAAAGTCTTAACTATTTGCTCTGCATCAAGGGAGAATGCTCACATAAAAAGTAATCTTTATTTTTACACATCTGTCTATCTCACTGTTCTGCTTATACAACAGACTGTTGAAATGGAAATAGCACTGTTTGATGTCTAAAAGCAAAAGTAAAGCCAAGGCAAAGTACTTTTTTTTTTTTATTCTTATCAAGACCTGATAGCCTCAAAAGAGCTATTACCTTTTTTCTGGAAGTGTTTTACATATTTCTCATTATTTTTTTCCTAGTCTGCATGTTAGGAACTCAGAGTTGAAGCTTGTGATTTTAAAACTGCTGTAAAAATGACTGGTCTTAGGTGTCACAAAAATGAGTAACACAATAATGAACAAATTAATTATGGATTGCTCTATAAATATGAGAGCTATTACAACTATTTAGAATGTGATAAAAATCTGTTCTTTTTTGCAAACAGAAAATGCAACATGTATTATAGATTCAACATCAAGTGAGTTCATTTAATGTTGAGCTTCCTCGAGGTTCCTGCAAAATGTTATCTTTTTTGACATTAAGCACCATGATTAGTCTAAAAATAGTTTTCTTTAGAAGTAATCTGTTAGTATTTATGTTAACATTAGCATGTTAAAATGAAGGGCAGTTAGATTTATTATTAGTAAATGAAAATGCTGCTAAATACACATTAATATTTTTCTTGGGACCTTATCTATTTTAAATATTCTGTAACATAATTATAAAAAAACAAATTCAGTTTTAATATGTCAGATAGTGTTATCGTCTTGCAGGCAGCCCTCCAAGGTTAATAATGTCAGGAAATATAAGTGGTTTTGACTGTAAGATTAGACTTCTTATTTGGCAAAAAGGCTTTAAATTTAATTTCAAAAGTAGATTTCATGCCCCAAGAAATTTAAACTGTGACATTTAGAAAACATTCACTGATTTATAATGTAGTGAAAAATTACAGTGCACATGCTTCTTGCTCAATCCATCAAGACTGCTTCTGGAAAGACTAGGATTCCTTTTGCAGGTAAAAAAAATGTGGAGTTCACTGAACAGTCAATGCCACCAACTGTTTGTCCTCGGGAGACAAATAGTTAGGAAGAATTACTCCTTTAGCTGTGATCACTGGAGGCTGAAAACAAGACCTAAAAAATATTCAAAAATTGTTTATGCTTTTCCTGAAAAAATTAAATTACACATAAAAATTCAAGAAATATCTGATAAACATTAAACAGGTAGTGCTAGTAACTCTTTCCATATAGTTGACTGATTGTACTTGGCTAGATAATGCCAGTCCCACATGTTGTCTTAGACAAGAAGGATGTGTACTTACTCTTTAACTTCACCTTTATCTTTTGATCCTTCACCAGAAAAAAGAAAAAAATAGGTTTACCATTTCGTATTTGTTATTGTTCCCAAAATTATTTACCTTAACCTTCAAACAGGCATGTACTGACATGTCTTCTGTTTTATAATCACACTGAATTCATGACCACAAACTGGATTATTTGTTAAATTCAGATTAAGGCCACAGATTTTTCCAGATTAGTCTTCAGTGTTTGTAGTTGGGTACCAAAGACTGGAGGGCATGCAGAGCTCACTTCTACTGCAATCTAGAGGCAGACCAGGTGTGACCAAGATAAAATTTGTAGGAGAGACAAACATCACCAGGTAAAATATTACCAATGGGACTTTTTTTTCACTGAGGAAGTGTAGAACACAGGATGCAACTATATCGGTATAACAAGTCCTTAGGAAAGAATAATTATTGGAAAGATGTAGGGGCGGATTGCTAGGACGGTATAAGAGATATGAGAGTCAGTCTAAGAATATATTTTCTCTAGTGGAGATGGAAAACAAGACTGATTGCTATCTATATATATATATATATATATATATATGAGGCATATTAGGGAGGGGGAAAACCTACTTAAGCAATGGCTCAGAAGTAGGGTTGAAAACTGTCATTTCATACATTTAGAGTGAAGATTAGGAAGATTCTAATTATAAGAATGAAGTCTTAGAACAACCTTCTGCTATAAGTAGGAGCTTAGCATCTCGACAATCCAGAAGCTTGACAATATTTTCCTATTAAAGATTGTAAAGCATGAAATCTCTCAGAAGACATAAGGCAGCTAATGGGAGACAGAAGCAGAAAGAATTGCCACTAACTCTGGAAAAAAAGCAAGTGAAACCTTCTAGCCCTGTGCTCAGAATCTCTATTGGGATGTCTCAGTGTTCTTTGTTTCATAATAGACAGCCTCGAGAGTTATAAAAACTGAATCAAAAGTAAGAGTTTTAGTTAACTGGAACACCACAACCAATCTCCACCAGAAGTGGAGATTAGCCCCCAGCTAAATTATGGCCAGTGCTCTATGCAAATATGGAGGAGATGAGAGAAGAAGCAGAATCAGAAAATTAGTTCAGGGGACCGTCTTCAAGTACCATTGCCAAAAAGAGTTTGGTTGGAAGGACCTGTTTAGTGCTTTTTGGATTCTCTGGCTGCTCCTCACATAGCAGTGAGTAGTAAAAGCAGCCACCCCTTATGTTCCCTGGTTGACCTAATAACAGTACATTTCTGTTAAGCATAAAGAAGCAATTCAGCTGTAACCTGTGATTCATAAGTACTGCAGCTGGATGGATATAAATGAATCATACTGCTCCACTTAACATCAGCCAGCAACTGACCATTAATTTCATCAATCAATTACTCTGCCTCAGAAAGTGGTTACAATTAACATTAAGAAAATGGTGTATAACAGCGTGTATGGGCCCAGACAGATTTTGTGGTTCTCATTGGCTTTGTCTTTTTAAAAGAAACTGCTTATACCTCAAAGAACTTTTTGATATATATGCGAAAAAATAAAAGGTGGAAGAAAGATATCTTCATCTTAAAGCAAAAGTTCAAGATCCAGAGGCGATGCCATTACATATGTGGCTGCCCCCTTGCTAACTTTTTGGTAAAAGTGTTATAAAAAGCAGATTACTATTTCAGAGAATAAAAATGTGAAGATTAAGGCAAATTTGAAATCATCTTCCTCTCTTGGATACCCAACTACCACTGAGTAGAGAGCCACGTAAGACTGGATTCATCTTTGGAACTTATTGTTGCACTCAAAATGCATTTTTTTTAACCTGAGCAATAACTTCAGTCTTCTATTCTTAGACAAGTTTCTGATAGTGTTCTTGGTTAGCTTTTTAATAGTTTCTGACTTAATGTAGTCGGAAATTTGGAGAAGGTGAGAGCTGGAGAGTTGAATTCAGTGTTCTCCTTGGCATGAAAGTGTCTGAAGAAGTCTTCCCTGACAGTGCTAGTTTAGTGCCCTAGTTTAGTACTAGATTATCAGTTAGTATGGAAGATGCCACCTTTCAGCTCTTTAGCTGAAACATTGTACAAAACAGAATTCCAGACTAGTAAGGCCCCAAAAGTGGAAGACGAGAGGAGGAATCAAGTGAGAATGATGGAAAGGTCATGAGTTCATTGAATAAGAATCAGGAATGTAGTGGACTATCTGGCTACAGAAAATGTGTATCAAACAGGGGGAAATCACTGTGCTGATTTGTCTTGGCAGTTTAGGAGGAGGCTTTAAAATGGCTGAGGAATTTACAAATTATTTATTCTCTGGAAAACACCCTGTGTAATCTTCATAGAACCAGTTCAATGGAGCATGTTCTCTCACTTTCCCAAAGGAAGGAATGTCCCCACAGTGTTCTGCAGTTTTCTTTGTATTATCCAGTCAGATATGTTATCAAGTGTAAAAAAGAATTCAGAGGTTCTGAAAACAAGGATAAAACTTACAGGCATAAAGCTTTAGCAAAGGAATGAAACCACATGAAATGAAAGTGAATACTAATTTCTAAGCACAGAAAAGCAAAAAAAATTGCCAGTCAAATGTATGAAGTAACATGAACTGAAAGATGGTCTGTGGAATTTCCAACTGGGAGTTGGAAAGATGGTCTGTGTATTAACTGGCTCTTCCTAATGAGGTATCACAGAATCACAGAATCAGCCAGGTTGGAAAGGACCTCTGAGATCATCAGCTCCAGCCCTTAATCCACTGCCACTGTGGTTAACAGACCATGGCACTGAGTGCCACATCCACTCTCTTTTTAAAAATGTCCAGGGATGGAGAATCCACCACCTTCCTGGGCAGCCCATTCCAATGTCTGATCACCCTCTCTGTAAATAATTTTTTCCTAGTATTTAACCCAAACTTCCCCTGGCAGAGCTTAAGTCCATGCCCTCTTATCTTACTGGGAGCTGCTTGGGAGAAGAGACCGACACCCCCCCCCCCGGATACCCCCTCCTTTCAGGGAACTGTAGAGAGTGATGAGGTCTCCCCTGAGCCTCCTCTTCTCCAGACTGAACACCCTCAGCTCCCTCAGCCCTTCCTCAGAGGACTTGTGCTGGATCCCTTCACAGACTCCTTGCTCTTCTCTGGACCTGCTCCAGGACCTCAATCTCCTTCCTGAACTGAGGGGCCCAGAACTGGACACAGGACTCGAGGTGTGGCCTCACCAGCACTGAGTACAGGGGCAGAATCCCTTCCCTGGACCTGCTGGCCACGCTGTTCCTGATCCAGGCCAGGATGCCATTGGCCTTCTTGGCCACCTGGGCACACTGCTGGCTCATGTTCAGCTTCCTGTCAATCCAGACTCCCAGGTCCCTTTCTGCCTGGCTGCTCTCAGCCACTCTGTGCCCAGCCTGGAGCTCCCCATGGGGTTGTTGTGGCCAAAGTGCAGGACCCGGCACTTGGCCCTGTTGAAGCTCATCCCATTGGAATCAGCCCAACTCTCCAGCCTGTCCAGGTCCCTCTGCAGAGCCCTCCTGCCTTCCAGCTGATCCACACTCCCCCCAAAGTGTCAATGATTAGGAACTCAATTATCCATACAATTAGCAGTTGATTATTCCCCTTATTTATTTTTCATACTGAGTAGACAGTCAGTATAATTTCTCAAATCATTGAAAATTCTTCCATAGAAAGAAGGTTATTATACGATCAAGAGAAAGTATGAGAATGAATACTCAGAAAAATGCAAGAAACACCACAACTACAGAGTGATTGAACAATCAGGATATAATCATGCTTTATAAAAAAAATCAATCAATAAAATAATGGTAATAAAGCACTGGAAAAAAAATATTTCCTATGCCTAAGAACTTCATTGTTTTTTTTAATGTATCTTGGATTAAAATTATGAGTGATAAAAGCATGGTTCCTGAAAAAGTTGCTGAAAAAGAATGCACTTACATGCTTGTTCTGATGCAAGATGTAACTGAGTCAGCACTATAGGTTAAGGTTTCCAGTGATTTAAGGAGCTTAAAAAGCTCTAGTGAGAATAATTCTAATTGTATTGATTAATTGATGGCAAGATAAGATTTAGAATTTCTTAAACTCTTTGCCAATCTCTTTGGTTTATTCAAATGGAAGTCTAGCTTCTAACTGACTGGATTTCATTTTCTTGTACTTTATAATTCTCAAGTTATTGAACAAAATTTCTGTGAGGACATCTTTCCCTGGATATGAAATGCCATTACAAACATATAACATAACATAACATAACATAACATAACATAACATAACATAACATAACATAACATAACATAACATACATAACATAACATAACATAACAACATAACATAACGTAACAACTATTACAGGAATTATCCTGCATAGTTGACTTCTGCATCTCAACTTCCCAGGTGCTTTCAAGAAAGTCGCAAATTCAAAATATTTTTAATATTAATATTCTGCCATAGCTACATAAAATTACGATGCACTGATCATTCTTGTATAAATATTTGATTTTAATTTTTCTCTCTCATATAAATACAAAGCAGCATAATCTAATATTAAACCATGGCTATGTACACTGCTGTTTGTAAAAGTTACTAAATTGGAACACTTTACGTCTTGCTTTTTTCTTGTCCTCATTGCAGATCTCTTAATTTGTTTCATTATTTTATTAGTGTTGTAACTTTAGTAAGCTTGGTATTGTAGTGGTATCTGACAGTATTTAGACTAAATATCTTGGGTACAGAAGCAAAGAGATTAAATGACTCTCCATTAATGTTATACATTAATGATATTAATGTTAATGAGAGAAGTTGCTGTTCTCTCTGAATATCTATTATTTACTTGCTCATTTTGGTTTTGTTATACATCAGTGTTTTAGTTGACCTTATTTCTGTGCCATGACCTTTATCTAGTATAATTTGTAGCATATTTTTCTAATATCCTAAAAAATTCTCTTCTATGGCCTTAATGTAGACTTTTCATCTACAACAGAAGAAGCCAGCTAAAGTATAGACTACAAGAGCAACTTCAGCTCCTCAGCTGAAGCCTGATTTATTTTATTAAAAATAAAAATAATTTTACCAAATATTCTGATTACAAGTATAGAACAACACAGTTTCTACCCATGTGTCCTAAATACTGCCTTGGAAATAAAAGGACAGAGAGGTTCATCACAATAGATGTAAGAAATCTAACCTCTATCTCACAGATAGCCATAACTGAGTTGTTGTTTTTTTTCAGGAAATCTGCTTTGCAGGAAACAAAGTTAAATATTTTTCTCCAGCAATCCATTTTCTGAGTACTAGCTGAGGATTCTGTTGCTTTTTTGATCCGTGCATTTGTTTCTCACTTTATTATATTTTCTCTCTTGATAGAAACAGTCACAGTTATCACTTTGCAAAACGAATTCTTCTTAAGCATAGATTAATAAAATATTGGTAAAAACTATTATTATGTATGTATGACTGAAGCAATTTTATTCCTCTAGACATTTTAAAGCTGCAGAGTTATTGTCTATCTCAGTCTCATCAATTTTCCTCATGTAAGTATATGGGGCTTTTTGTAAATAATGAAATACTGTTCAGTGTGGTGCATCTTTCATTAAATCCGCAGTGATTGAATCTGTTTAATAATGTGTATGAAATTCTTTTCCCCTCCTTCAACTTTCACCTGGGATAGAGATGTAATTGAATTGTTTTCCTTTCATAGGTTCTTTAGACAGGGAGTAAAATTCACAATATTTCTAAGAACTGTGGAATTCTAATTTCTTGGCAATTTGGAACTTTGCTTATACATATATATTTGCTTCTAGCAATTATGAAAAAAGATTAGCAAAGACAGCTATTAAAACAGCAGATTAGCAAACAGTAAAACAAAAAAGGAAAACCTGTATCCAAAAAAAAGCATATACTCAGCCCTCAACACCTCAAAATACTTAAGCTTATTTATTCTTTTATACAGGAGAGTAGTTTCTTTGAAGTTCATGGGGTTGTTATAAATAAAACTAAAGCTTTTCTTACAATCTACAGTGGAATGATTATGTCTGCAGTTTCAGTTATATTGTGAAAAAGAAAGATTTTTGTAAGCTCTTATCTTTATAACAATGGGTAATAATTCATCTTATTATTGAGTGCTTGGAATAAAAAGCTATGCTAAAACATTCAAGTTGAATTTATAAAGCAAGATTCTGAATCTTGGTTCGTACTTTAGATCATTAATCATGTGTTATAGACAACTGAAACCAAAAAGAGTGGAGAAAATTGCCCTTTGCACTGCATCCACAAAATATATTAGTTCAGAGAGAATATTTTTGGGGCTAAAATACTTGAGCTTGAATTACACTTTTGTCTAGGATATTGATAAATTGCATATAAAATTTTAAAATGTTTTTCTAAGAGTAACTAAATAACTAAAGCATACTTTCTCTTTAAATCTTGGTCATACTGGCTTATTAAACCTGACATTCTCTTTAAATTATAGTTAGCTTTATTCCCTCAGGTAATGATGCTCTGCTTGTAGAGTACTGTAGTACTGTCCTATGAACTTTTGTGTCCGTTTTTCTCTTGATGAGGCTCATAAATACAAAACTTCTTTCTACACTTTCCTTCTACCACACAGAGAAAAATTTCATATTTAAGCTACACATTGGTACTTTAATATTTCAAAGGCCCTGTAATTCTATACATTGTCATGAATAATGGTTATGGGTAATACCCAGCTCTGATAGGTGACATATAGAGATCCAATACTTTGACTTGCTCTAGTTTGAATCAATTTATTTTCCAGTATCTTCAAATATAGACCCTCTGGTCTCGTTTCTACCTGTTGAAAAATTTATTGGAGTGATATAGGTCAGAAAAAAATGGACTTGCACACATGGTGTACATAGGAAGGAAGGATAAACACATGGTTTAATCCTAGAAAAAGAAAGCTGTTGTGCTGCTGTGGTTTTAAGGGGACAGCAAGGGACTGTGATACTGCACAGCTGAAACGTTCAAGAGGTGGTTTACAACTGTTTTTCAGTTACTTGAAACGTTAATAAAGCAAATGGTTACTCCTGTCATGTGGCCTCCACAGGGTATATGTGTATTACTACATAAAGAGTGGTCAATGAGTAGACCCATGACTGCCCTCAATACTTAAAAGCTTGATCCTTGGCTTTGGGCTGGCTCTGTCTGAGCCAAGTAGTGACAGGGTGGTACAAGGACAGACCAGCAGACATAAGTAAGCAGGAGATTCCATTGGGGAGCATGGACACACCGAAGTCTGTCTTCTTCAAGTGATAAAGTCTCAGGTGCATAGGGTTAAGGTAAGTATTCAGTCACCCACCCTCTTCCTTATTACATGCTTGAGCCTGAGATAAAAGCATATAATATATAATTGTATGTACTCTCTTTAAGATATTACAACCCCATTGCCCACAAAATGGCACTTGTGTCTTTTAAAAGTGGGCTTCTAAAGCCATGATGCAGCTGAAGGCAAGAGCGTGTATACTGCATGTATCCATACACTGTAACTATGCTTTATTCCTTTGTAATAGTCAGGGCACGTTTGCTCAAAAATAAGTAGAAATACTTGGAAGCCATTTTGTAATAGTTAAGAAGTCTTCTCTATAACTTTCTATTGTTAGTATATAATAGGCCTGACTAAGGTTTAAAGTAATTTCAGCTGTTTTCAGAATTTTGCCACCACTAGAGTAGGCCAACTCCACATTTTTTTCCTATAAGGCTTTTCTCTTAATTGCCTGAACAATTATTATAACACCCTGAGTTCTTGTATTACCCGCTCTGTTCCCTACTGTTACTTTTCCTTTCCAATAAGCTCTCCTCAGAGATAAGTAGAAAACGAATAGCACTTATAATTCAGTGGGTTTTAGAAGAACATTTCATTAATTTCTCTTTATTTGTATCTACTCATGCCATTTGTGCACTCTACTATTGTGCACTCTGCTCTTGTTTGCTTTATTACTCCTCTGAAGTCTCAGTGTGCAGGCTTTAGGGATTTCTTCTTTCTGCTGTGTGATGCAAGGCCACTTAATATGCATTTCCTTTCCTCATCCTTGGTTTCTTTTTAATCTTCCTTTCTTTTTTTTTTTTTTTTTTTTTTTTTTTTTTTTTTTGATACTTATAAGCCACTTATCTGAAAAGTCTGAATGTATTTTTCCAAACACAATAATGCTATACCTTCCTTATACTTTGAAGAAACAATGAAAAGAAAGAATCTGGTTAAAACAGGAAAAAAATAAGAAAAGCAGTGCTTCTCTATGTATAGGGTGAACAGCATGGTTAAATAGACTGGAAAAGTAAAATCACAGTTCAGTATTTTAACCTAAAACTCTTACATTTCGTTGGAATAAAAATTAAAGGGCCCATTACTAAGACATTTAAAGTTCTGCTGGTTTTACTGTTTTATTTTAGAGACTTTGTAGGGATGACACAGAAATTATCAGCTTTTATACATACCTCAGACTATTCTTTGCTAGAAATAAATCTAAATTACATCTTATTTCTGGTTTAGGTAAAATCTGATTGTAGATAGAGAAGAAGAATTATCTGGAGGAACAACCTCATACAAATGCTTTAGCAAATCCATATTGGCTGTATTATATCCAGTGTAATTTTGAAAATTTGAACTCTTGCTCTTTTTCCACTCTAGAGATTCACATTTTTAATGCACCACAATTGAATCACACATTTTGGAGCCTTTGCACTACACACCAGTGGTACAGATTGGACTTGATGCATACAAGTTTATATTTCCATAAAGCTTAAAAATGGCTTCTGAAAGAATCTGGTCACTTACAGAAAACTTCACAATACAGAGGACACTTGTAATATGCAGCTCATGTGCTGGACAGAAATCCCACTCAAAAGCTCCAGTAAAATTCTTTTTCACCAGTTATCTAATTGTCAACAGAAGGAAAACTAGGGGAAAGTCCAACTCTGTTCCAAAAATTTATTCTGAAGTATTGTTTGTTTTGGAGGTTCAAACCTCCCTTTCTCATCATCCTGTGTCATGATTCTTCTTAAAGATAGATTTATTTATAGTCAAGCCACATGAACCCTGACTCAACAAAGGGTAAATCACAGAACAGTTGAAGCTGGAAAGGACTGGGGTCCATACACTCACACAATGATCCATACACTAAGATTTCAACTTTTGGATTAAATGTGTGGATATAAGGGACATTGTTGTACTTGGGTCCAATACAGTCATTGCCTTCCAGATCCTGGGTTTAGCTCTCTTCAGTGTGCTTCATTGCTTTGCATTTAGGTGTCATTTGAATCAGAAGAGACTGTGAATTGTTCTTAAGATGTAAATTTTGGAGAACAATGGAGCAAATAGTAACAGTTCACAAGAGTAAAATAATAATAATAAAAAAAGATTATACCTGGATAAAGGGAAGATTTTCACACGCTGCTAAATGGAAAATAGTTGTCAAATTCACAAAAAACTTCTTTCCTTAGGTGAAATTTAGTTTACCCATGCAGTCTTAAGAAGACACTAGTGTCAATGGGCAGCAAAGATGGTTAGAAGAAATAGGATCAGACCAGGTTTCAGCATTTTCATGAGGGATGTAGAATGATAAAGAACGAAGAAAGCGAGATGATATTTTGAAATATCATTTTGAAAGTGAGAGATATTTTGAATGAAATCATACATCATTTCTTTGAAAAGCTACAGTTCATATCAATATTTATTAAATGAAAGTAACTTTTCTGACTTTTGGGACATCGGATGTAGCTCTAAGCACTCTGTTATTAGTAGGCATAGTAGTACTGTTGGGTAGTGGATGGTTTACATCTTCTTTGAGGCTACAGCAGAAAAGGCAGAAGGCCAAAGAGTGTGCTCCAAAATGCTAGCAGTTTGATTTAATATAAACCCTCTTTAGCAATGGTACAGATGACCTTTTTATGCATTACTAGCTGCCCTCATAGTCTATTCCTCTGGTTTAACTGAGCCATTCTTGTCCTTTGGCAAAGAAGCTTGACTGTTTATAATTGATTATTGCTGCATGCTTGTGCATTAAATGCCAACACTACTTGTGTTTAATGAACTAGATGAAAATTAAAACAAAGTGTGTAGTTCATTGTCAGAGGAGGAAAAAAAACCAAATAAGACACTCAGTCTATGGGAATTGTGTATTGAATATAGGCAAAAGAAAGCCAGTGTTATAACTTATGAAAGAGGAAAAGAGAAATGTAAAGAATAAGTCAAGAGATGTGCTGTTATTGAGCTGAAAAGGAAGCCATTCTAGTTAATAGGGCCAAACTGTTCTTGAAATATGTGCTACTTGTTAATGTTGAAAATCAAGCTGAAGTAAAGCAGAGAGATGTTAGAGGAAGATGTTCTAAGACGTCTGAGTTAATAATGAAAAATCTTCTGGGAACACTAAATAAAAAGGAAAAAATATGGCATACTACGTTAAGCATGGATAATGCAAAGATTTGATTTTCCAAATGACAAGGACAGTTATTGCAGAGGGAAAAAGATTTGGTGATAAAGACCTGAATAGTGATAAAGAATGCTTTTAGAGTCTGCAGAATCTCTACATTAAGATTTGAAAATTAACGTTGAACTTTTTAGGAGGAGTGAAAACTTGCAATGATATTATGGTCATCAGTTCTCCCATCTTCTAAAAAAGCCTAACAGAGCAACGAAAATCAAAGGTCATTTCTAAAGCAACTGCTAATTTAGCATGTGATGGCAGTCATATTGACATATGAGATACATTAACACAAGGACAGGGAGCTCTTGGACCAAATCCAGAAGAGGACCGCAAAGATAATCAGGGGATTGGAGCACCACTCCTATGAGGATAGGATGAGAAAGATGGAGTTATTCAGCAGGACACCTTATGGTGGTCTTGCAGTACCTGAAGGGGCCTACAGAAAATCTGGGGAGAGACTTTTTACCAGGCTGTGTAATGATAAGAGAAGTAATAATGGTTTTGAGATGGAAGAGGGTAGATTTATCTTAGACATTAAGAAGAAATTCTTTAGTGTGAGGGTGGTGAGGCACTGGAACATGTTTTCTGGGGATGCTGTGGATGCCTCATCACTGGAAATGTTTAAGGCCAGGGTGGATGGGGTTTTGAGTAAAATGGTCAAGAGGGAAGTGCCTCTGCCATCGCAGGGGGCTTGAATGATCTTTAAGGTCCCTTCCAACCTAAACCATTCTACATGTATTAGATCTGTACATCAGCTCTTTGTGAACTGACTGCATCAGTCATAAAAGCTTTGAAAGCTTGAAAGATCTTCTTGTTTTCAAACACTGTATGGTAGAACCTGTACAGTAGTGAACCTGTTTTGTAGTGAAGGGAACATCTATGTAATCCCCACAGTTTGTTGAAATCCAAATGGAATTTACAGTCTGGAAAACTTTTGCACACTACTTTTGTTTCAGTGTTGCATGGTTTTATATTGGCGAAGTTCACCACACTTAAGAGAGGGTGGGTCTGAGTCTGTGATCCAGACCAAACTATTTTCAAACAAAGTGTACAAAAAAGAGTACAAGTTTCAGTATACCATTATGGGGAAGAGATTACTTTGGACCTATGGGACTTCTTTGCATTGAATCAACTCTGTACCCACACACTATGAGGAAAGGCCAGCTGCTAATGTCTACACTAGCTACCTCTATGTATCCAACCCATCCTCCTGGTTCTGTCCTATGGAAGGTACCAACCCTTTGGTTAAGGCTGAAAACTTTACTAGATCAGCAAGAATTGCATTATTTTTGACATAAGAACATTATTGTCTTTCCTAGTTGAAATAGGACAGCTCTCACCAGCTTCTTTTTGTGACTTCAAGCAAACCCTTGCTGACTACGTCTCTGTTAAGAAAAATAAAATGGCCAGAGGATGTTTTTTCAGCACTCACCTGAGCTTGTTTTGACTATTTAATTCCTAGTATTATCACTGCTACAGTTTGGGCTGTGCCAGAGTTCTCTCAAGTTTTGTCTGAACACAAACTGAGGAGGATAGATGCTAAGGAACACTCCTAAAAGGTATTATGGATACCACTGCTCTGTGTTTGGGTCCCTCTGCTCTGTTTACTTCTCTAGCACTGTCTCAGTAGGTTTTGGACCCTCAAGCTCCTTCTCCTCATATTTGTATATTATGCTACAGATCTTCAGTGTATGTATCATTTAACCTTCTGAGTCATCTGCAGATTTTTTTTCCCAGAGCTTTTGAAAGGATAAAAATAGACAAAAAGTAACAACCAGGTCTTCTTGCCAGGAATGCACCACATAAAACCTGGGAAAGACCTGGAGCCAAGTTCTGTGCTGTGCAGAGGTGGCTTCATGCCCCTTGGCCTCAGGGTCAGAGAATGACTCCTTGTTCTGCTTAATTTACTAATATCTACATGTCAACGTCTCCTGGGCACCTTAAAGATCATTTTCTGTGTGACAGCTCTCTGAAGTGGAAAAAAGTGTTCAGCAAGATCCCAGCTCATTTCTTACTGCAAAACAGAAGCATATTGTGTTGTCACTTTCTGATATTCCTTTCTGGCTCCTGTACGACATCACTGCCGTTTTTGGCATGGTGTAGGGTAGTTTTTCCTGCCAAACACCTTGCCTTCCCTCCTGATGTAATATACTATCAAACATAAATAATTGGTATCTTCAGTTTAGAAACATTTGTCTTAAACTATAACAGAGCAGGTACACAGTCTGATGCATCCAACTAGCTGTCTTCACGGGGGCCTCCATCTTTTCTAGAAGCTCTAGGGCCTTCTGCTACCACTCTGCCACCCATTTAGTCAGAAGCACCAAATTCAACTTTCCTTTCCTAAACACTTCACAGACATCATCAACAGTCCTTGGAGGGGGGATAAAAATCTAAGTGTAATTTTCCACACAGGTGGATGCATATACTCTTGGTGAAAGAAGAACTTTTGTAGTGCTTTTCAGTTGCCTTTAGCTCAATAAATCATCACTTGTGCACAAAGTGAAAGTCATGATTTAACCCCAGTTGCCTATTACACACCACATAGCACCACATATATCACTCCTCATTGGAATGGTGGAGAGAATGGAAAGGGTAAAATTGCAAACACGTGTGGGTTGAGATAAAGGCAATTTAATAGGTAAAGCAAGAGCTGTGTTTGCAAGCAAAGAAAAAGAAAGAATTCATTCATTCCCTATTTTCCATTGGCAGGCAGATATTCAGTCATCTCCAGAAAGCAGGGTTCTGTCACATGTAATGATTGCCTGGGAAGATAGATTCTCCCTTCCTCTTCTTCCTACCCAGATTTTATGGCTAAATATGGCATTACATGGTATGGACTTCACTTGGTCTGTTGGGGTCAGCTGTGCCAGCTGTGTCACCTCCCTGCTTCTTGTGCACCCCGAGCCTACTCACAGAGGGGTAGTGTGAGAAGAAGAAAAGGCCTTGACTGTGTAAAAAGTGCTCAGCAATAGCTAAACCAGTGGTGTGGTATCAACACTGTTTTAATCACAAACCCAAACCCTAACACCATAGAAGCTACGATGAAGAAAATTGATTCTATCCCAGCCAAAACCAGTGCAATCAATCAGACACCCCACTAAATCTGAATGCTCCTAGCTGGGGCAAGCTCAAAAGAAATGGGAGGCAGAAACATCAATCCTTTGAGGAGGTAAAGCAATTTAAAAAACTGTGTACAGCATGCTGTATTCAATATAATACTTTTCAGATTGAGCTTCTCGCAGAATCTTAGGAGACTCAGTTTGTGGGGAACAAGTATTACAAATGAAATACATGTGAAGACTGCGGGCTTGCAAAGAAAAAATACTAGAATTGTGGAATTTTAATCATAGAATTATATACCTGAAGGTTTACCTAGGAGCATGAGGATTCAAATCACACTATGATCACATTATAACCTTGATCTAGTTCTAGTTAAGGGGCTAAACTTAAGCATTTAGGTGCCTAGCTTCCTTTATGAGCAGATACAATGACTTGGCAGGCAAAAAGCATATTCAAAGAGGAAGATAAAGGTAACCCTTTATTGGTTTTGAAGCAATAGATCTTCACACTGAAGAATACAAAGACTATGGAAATTAACCAGATAATATTTGTGGAACATTTGGTTTAGGCTAAAATTCAGTAATGGATGCTGAACTCCCAGGAATGAAGTCTTATTTATGGGTTAAGGAAAATGAATTAGACTGTCTGATTTTTCATTACATGAAAAGAAAGGATTTAGGAGCCATTCATGAGAGAGCAGGGATTTAAAATCTGTGTTTAAAGCTAGGAGTAAGTTATAGAGCCATAGCTATATAACTAACATTTACTAGTAGCAAAGTTGTTCAGGGAAATTAATGGTTAACAGTTCCCTGTTAACAGGGAAATAAAAGTGTATGGGATGAACAAACTAGTGGCCTAGCTTTTCTGAGCCATGTATCCAGTCACAATGGCACATCTAAATGCCAAAATGGTTTCCTTCTTGGTTCTAGCTCTTCTCTTGTTCTGTGCTATTAGCAACGTTCCACTCCTGAGAGATTAAACAAATGTTAGAAAGTTTACAGACACAAAAGGACCATGTAATTTTATTCTGAGAATTCACTATTTGAGTTACCCAAATCTTCATAGTAAATAGCATTACTAGCAGAATGATATTTCTATAATGTAATAGGGAATGCATCAGAGAACAAGAAAGTTAATAAATGTGTTGTGGGGTTTTTTTAATCCAAAGTCTGAGTTAAATAGTGTTCATGTTTCTACTCATCTAACCAAGATGTTCTTGTCAAGCTCATATTGGCTGTAAGTAGTTGTTCAGATAGATTATAATTTTGCACTTTATTTTCTCGTTCTTGGAGTCTGAATAGGATAATTATCCTTGTCTGCCTACTTACAAGACCACCACATGCTCTTTCTATTTACATAATAATACAAAAACAGACAAATGCACAAACAAACCACTAGAGCTTTTAGCTTGTAAAATACCAAGGACAACATTTTAACATCCTTATTTATAAGAAACTACATCTAATTTTGTGGTTATTTCTCCTGGCTTCAAAAGAGAGTGAGGGAAATTAGATTTCATGTGATTATGAAAATGTGAGTCCTGGGTACTTGCATGCTACGAATATTATGAGTACCAAAGGCAGACATAATAAACTTTCATCCAAAGTTTCAGAAGATTATGGAAAAATTGCCACAGGTTTCAATGGAAGCAGGAATAAATCCCCAAATAACTGGGTAAAACCGTACAATTTTTTCCTCATCTTTCTCTTATGCCAGAGTTCAGTCTGTTGGATTCACAGTGATTTCCATTTATGACAGCTTCCTTGCTTGTAGATCTACTTGACTGAGGTTTGTAAAATGTAACATTGTGTGTGAACCAATGATGAAAATTAAAAGAGAATTGCATAATTCTGTAGCTGGCATTTTAAGAAGGTAATCTATCCTAAACTGAGGGAATATTGCTGAAATGAAACATAGTTTATCTAATATAAATAATGTACAACATAGGGGAGAAAAAGTCAAACTCTTGTGTAACCTGTGTTCCTCTTTATTGCTATTTGTTAATACTGTGAAGTGTCATTATGATTAGGTTTTTTCAGCATTGCAACTGCTAACACCAAACTTCATCCTGGAATGATGCTGTCTGGAGTGAAGAGACTGCAGAGTGATGCTGATAATATTTTTGTTATGCAGGTAGCACAGCTACAGGGGATCAAATTGAGTTTGATACTATTGCATGCTGCCTCTGCTCCATATTTTCTACCTCTTTGAAACCTGGGTTTGCATTTCCGTTCATTTGCATCTATTGGGGGTTTGTTAGTGCTGAGTAGGTACATTCTGAATAATTTTTTCTGATAGCTCAATACACCACTACTAAATGCCCTTTTGTGGACTGAAGAAGATTTATGTACCAAAAATGAGGGTATCCAAATCTGGCTTCTGATGTATGTCTTGTAAGAGAACCAGTACGTAAATGGTAAATGATGAATTCACAGTTTTTATGTTCCACTTTTTCTATGTAATCTTTTGGGTAGGTAAAACCTTGATGGACCTTTAATTTGATTAATGCCTAGACGAAAATATTGCAACTACTTCTGCACTATGTATATGTATTCCATGGAGATGAACTACAGATGTTTTTCACCCTGTAGTCCATTTTTTTTATTTCTGGAGAACTTGAAAAATGAATTTATGGCTAATAGGAAACACAGGAATTAAATTCAAACCATGTGGTAAATAAAATGCAATGACTTAACATGTACTAACTGCTCTCAGACTGGGGAAGTTTACCATAATAAACCAGTGGGCTTGCTCAGGGTGAGGATACTCCATTCTGAAAGAGAAGTAGTTGCTGACAAAGATGTTTAATAATGTTTTAGGAAGGTGAGGTAGGATATTTATGTGATGCAGTAAAGCTGGATGGAATCTCGTGTTTTAGTAGTACAAAGAAATTATAGGTATGGATGAGAATAATTTCTGTAAGCATTCTGTTTCTGCTTCCAATAATACTGTCTCCTTAAATTAGTTTGCTGGATTAAAACTTTGTTGTGAAGTGGCAGTTAATTCTGTATGCTGGTGGAAAACTTTTTGAATGCTTTCCCACATGTTAAAGGAACCAGATAGATGTTTTCCCCTCAGTCCCCCCTTTAGCTTTAATGAAAGAATAGATTTGCAAAAATTTACATAGATTTGCAAAGCCAAGGCATAAATGTGAGCCACATATATGTGGTCATTGCACAATTTTATACATATCAGGATTTATCTTGGCAGATACTGGGAATTTGAACAGGAGAGTTTTAAAGACAGTAGGATGGTTTTCTGTGATACAAACTAAACCACATTAATCAAATCAGATCTTAAAAAAACCCTAAGAAAACCCTAAAAAAAAATTTAAAAACCCTAAAATTTGTACCTATGACCATGTTCCTATTCTGACTTTGATATCTATGATGAGATTTCTTTTTTTTCATTTAGATTTTGCTATTTGATAGTGCTAGAGCTGCTTGTAACAAAATCTTTCAGTTATTTTTTATTTAAGTTTCCACTACTGATCTGCTTTGAGTAAAATTAAAATCATCAATATGACTTTCTTCTTTTTTTCCCTGTTTTTCTGCTTGATACGGAACATTTGTGAAAACTTTTCTTAAGATCTTTTTGTGTTCTGTACACAAGTAGTTTAGCTTATCTATTCTGTATGAATTTCTTTTGAAGATCATCTGTGCTTTAACATATATTAAAGAAGCAGTTGGAGTCTACCATGAAAAGGATGTTTTCTTCAGGTTCCACAGAAAAGAAAATTAAAGAAAAGTTTCTGATAGATCTAAAAGATTTGTTTTTAAGACTAGTGTGAAGCTAGTAGCACACACACATAAAAAGTTGTTTACTCAGAGCAAGTACTAAATTTGCATCATAATCTTAATTTCTATTTCCTCAAACTTTTCAAAACTGTGCCAGTTGATTGCATAGTCTTCATTAAAAAAAAAAAAAAAAGAAGCTTCTTAATATAGAGAACTTTAATAGAGTATTGTTGATGTTAAAAGCTTTGCAAAATCCTGTATTTGAAAAATGTTTGCTATAACAGAGAGCAGTACTCTAACACTACCTGCCACAGAAGGCATCACTGACCATGATGATTTATCAACATCTCTTTAGACAATTTGCTAAGTTTTATTTCCTTTGCACAAAGAGCATTTCGTACTTAAAAATTAAAAAATCATAAAGCATCACCTATCACCTAATAATTTAATTAAGAACCTCCAGACTGTTATGGGTATACATACATGTGCAATAGGAGATAAAGAATTGATAACGTAATAAAAAATCACATAACTTCTAACAAATATCTTCTTGTAAAGTTATCATGTTTCTTTGAATGTGAGCTTTTTCATGTTTTAAGGCATGTATTTAAACTGTGGCACATCCATCCACAAATCTTCCAACAGGGGACTTCAGAGCTGCTATCTCTACCATCATACATATAACTAAACTGAAAAACTTACAGTTGTTGGTACTCTCAGTGGCATGAATTCAATTGCAGAGGCAACATTTCAAGCTCTTGTTACACAAGCTATTCAAGAATAAAGTCTTGCTTGCAAGATTGCACAAAACAAGGAATTTTATGGTATATAAATGTGAATGGATGGGAAAACTATTGTTGTGGACACAGACAAATGGCAGAAATGCATGAGTGCAGTGGTGATGTTGTTTCTGAAAGCACTAAAACCTCATGGAGACAAAATATCATAAGAGTGGCTTGAAAGAGGACTTACTGAACCTGAAAATATGGTCAACCATATTTATTGTGTTGCATGAAAAGAAACCTGTTTGTACAATTTCACCTATAACTGGCAGGCAATTTGATATTAAGCCAGGCTTTTGTTGCTGAGTGTCAGGTTATGTTCTGAGTGAAAAAAAGAAACTTAGGGGAAATATTGAAGGTACTGGCAAAATTTGAAACATTTATTGTGCTCAGCTATTTTGTCAACACCATGCACTGAAAATTCTGTAATCTAAACAAAATATGGAATCATAGACTCATAGAATTATAGGATGGCTAGGGTTGGAAGGGACCTTAAATATCATCTAGTTCCTACCCCCCTGCATGGGCAGGGACACCTCCCTCTAGACCAGTTTGCTCAAGTCATCATCCAACCTGGCCTTGAACACTTTCAGGGAGGGCACATGCACAGCTTCCTTGGGCAACCTGTTCCAGTGTCTCACCACCCTCAAATTAAAGAATTTCTTCCAAATATCTAACATAAATCTCTCCTCTTCAAGTCTGAAACCGTTTCCCCTTGTCCTCTCACTACACACCAGTGTAAAAAGCCCTTCTATGTCCTTCATATGCTGGGGACTCTAGAACTAGACACAGTACTCCAGGTGGGGTGTCACAAGATAAGAGGAGGAGAATCACCTCCCAGAGCCAGCAGCCTATGCTTCTTTTGATGCAGCCCAGGATCTGATTGGCTTTCTGAGCTGCTGGTAGGCCTTATTGCTACTAGAAAAAGACAATTTACATGTAAGACAATTAACCCATCTTAACTCATATACTAAAATAAATTAACTGTGATGAGAGTTTTAAAGGAAAACAAGTATTCTGTTTTAAGAAAGCAGTAAAAAAGTTCGCTGGTTTTCATTTGGGTTACAAAATCCTTGGGAAGTTTTTGTGTCTAGTCATAACCCTCAGTGTCCAGCTACATGAACAAAAATTTGTTCAGGCACAGGGAAATATCTCTGTAAGAACACTGTGCTTCATTGCTTCAGCCCAAAATGATCCATGGTGATGCTTGATGACTGCTGTAGTGTACTGTACACTGAAAAGATGGTTTGTGATCTGTTTTTTTAAGATATTTTTTCTACATTAAAAAATGGAAAGCACCACTTTGAAATTACTCTTCACACCAGACAAACTGGAGTAGAAATAAAGCAATACTTTATTCAATATAAACTGTATGCACCAACAGTTCAGACTCAAGCTCATATCTACTTGTACCTTATATCAGCTCTGAGTTTCTTTTATTTTTGTTTCATCCAACTAAGAAGTAGTCAGAATGGTGACAAAGACTTCTTGAGGCTGGTAACTCACCACTACATAATAAAATAAATAAATAGTATCTGTCTTATGAAGTCTTTCACTGAATTCATCTTTCACTGAATAAGATCTGGATTTGAAAATGCATGGATCATGGCAATGCACAGATTAAAAACTCCTTCCTACAGATCCTCACAGCTAAACCCAAATATTAATTCTAGCAGCTGTCTTGAAATATTTTTCACTACTACTTCTTGTCTTTCAAATGTGATATTGTCATTCCACTATAAATGTCAGCTGGGCATAAGTAAGGAGATCAATCTCCCATTCCAATTACAGAATAAAACTGCTGATAGTAGTCCTGGCAGTTGACTCGGCTACAAGAAATTTCTAGTACATTGTGAATACTGTGTATTATCAAGGTGGAGAAAAGACTGTACTGTCTGTTTATCATGTTTGAATACTTTATATACTGAAATCAACATTGGAATTGTACTACGTAGTTACAAAATATGAAACACATGAGTTTAAATGGCTTTATTAGCTGCTGACGAAGACTAGAGGCTATTGTCAAACAATTTCTGTGACTGTGGTTCAGGTCTACAAATGGTCTGGCTTTTGAGAGACCCTCACACCACTAAAATATCATCATTTAAAAAAAAAAAAGCTCACCTGGAAATATTTTAGACAGTAACTGTAGAATTCAAAAAAGTGTTGAAAGGAATAAACTTAAAATTGTGTAAAACCAAGGAGAAAAGCAATGTATTGGTTATTTCAATTAGCTTACTAAAGAGAAGCCTATTCATAGCAAGATCTAATTTAAGCTCCTATCAGATTTTGAAAATCAGTTATAGAAGTCATATGAGATGTTCTGTTGTAATATCTTTCTATACTCTTATAGGAAAAAAATGTTTTTACAGTATTTTTAATTTATTTATTTATGTGTTGAAATCCTATATTTTTATCCTACCTCATCGATGCTACTCCCATTATTTCACTTATCCTGACTGAAAATACTACTGAAAATATATATACTGTGCTGGCCTGCTGAATGATTTTAGTGTAAAGTTTTACCCATCAAATCTTTGGGGTCCAAGTAGATGAGAAAACTCAAACTCAGAAGTTAGTCTAAATATAAAAGAAATTCTGTTCTGTAGCATCTTTTAACATGTTATTATTAGCAATTAGACAAATTATGAGTGATAGGTAAAATACTTATTAACATGCTAAGCAATGCCAGTAACTCCAGAAGATTTATATGCAGTCAGCAGTGAGAGAGAAATCATTTCACTGAAATGGGTTTTTTAGTTCGCAGATTTCAACTTCAGGACAGAGACATGGAGGAGTGATTTTATACAGATAAAGAATGGCTTCATAAAAGACATAACAGACCTGAACTTCTGCTCCCAGCTAAACCATGCTGTGTCTGAGAAGAATTTTCTTGGGTATAAAAATCTATCACCTAGTAATCTGATAAAATCAGAAGAGAGTGTACTTCTGTTTGATTAACAAGATAAGAGAAAAGTAATTGATATCAATCGATATATTGACAATATGAAAACTCCATAACACATTCAAAGTCTAGAAAGCTATGTTACTACTTCGTTTATTTTGCCTTTTTCAAACTAACATGATATTTATTACTTTAATTAGAGGGAAAATATAGCTTTTATTTGATGGATTTCACTGAAATTAAAAGATTAAATATATGAAGGGCCAAGTTTTGATAGAGCCAAGTATTTGAGACCTTTCACAATTTGTCCTGACCTGGACAAAATCTTGAGTTGAATGACTTGGAATAATTCACTGAAACAATGTCCAACCCATTAAATAAGTCTTGAGGAAAGCACTAGAGCTGCATTTTATGAAGGTTAATTCCTGCATACACCTGTAATCCTACATATTGAAGAACCTGCTCAGTTTTAAGATAAAAGATGAACAGAAGAGCAGGCAATACTAAGGCAAACAGCAGTTCCCCTCCCCTGTTAACCCTGAGAGGAGACAGTAAATTTGCTGTGACACAGGAACAGAAATACACAGTGCTTTTGTGCACTGATTTTTCAAGTTGACAACATTAATTATAGTGAGAAAATATGCTCTTCAAGGTCCATAGTCAGAATTACTTCAGGTAGAGTCACCAAATGAAAAAAAATAGTATTTAACACATACAATCTTCTATGCACTTCAAGTGTACCAGAATTAGTGGGAAACATACATTATAAATCCAATAGCCACTGTATGAACCCAGCCATAAAGAAGCACAGAAAGTGTTCAGTTTTAAAATTTATACTAATATTTTAGGAAATACAGGGTGCTTATAAAAGTTATGGTGTTGTAGCTATAAATAAGCTAGAATAATCACAGCTGCCATAATAGTTTATATTGAAGTCAATATTTTTCAATTTTCAATTTATAAACCAAGGTTTCTTTCTCACTATTCATTTTGTCCAGTTATGAACTAACCCACTACTGTCATGAATACGTCTTGGCATGACAAGAGCCATAATTTTTACTGGTATCTTTTTTTTTGGATTGTGGTAAACACTTCTCCATGCACACATTAAAAATATAAAAGAAATAATAATTCATAAATGAACAAAGAATTTAAAAATTGCTTTATTTTTACAGTCAGCACCTGTATATGTTACACAAGCAGTCCAGCCTTATGCTAGCAGCTAAGTATTGGATCTAGAATTAAATTAATTCACATGTACATCAGAAATTGCTTCCAGATTCTTTCAAACTCATTTGAGATATTACCTCCAGACATGCAGAGAGGGTATTTATGCAAAATTTGCAATTCATTGCTTCTTGCTTAACGATGTCGTATGTGTGTGTGCCTGAAAAAGATTTATTTTTTTGACTGTCATAGTACAACTTGTTCAGCATCTCAACAATGTGTGTAGAATTTTAATAGTGATAAAGCTATCACTGTGGTGATATTACTGTGGGTGACTGTGGTCTGTCCCTGAGTAAGATGCTTATTTATATAAAGGAGTTTCCAAGTAGATTTGTCTGAAATATACTTTTTTGGTTGCTCTGAATTTTTGTAGCAATTTTAATGCTTTTGAAATACAAATGTGTAGAAAATCACGGCTAAAAGTGTCTTCTGGTATTATCATCTCAGGGTAGACATATGAAATCTTACATCACCAAATCTCTGACTGTCCATTGAACAGACTATATAAGAATCTGCTATATTAAACTTGGGACCATATAACTGTTACTAGGAATGATTTTTTATTATTATTCTTAATTCCACTGGCTGAAATACATATGCCTTACAGTTAATATAAACTGAGATGGCCAAATATCAAAACTTTCATAGTTTGACATTTTTCTCCAGAATTAGCTGTCTAGTGTCTTGTTCCCTTGTTTATTTGATTTGATTGTGTTTTCTGTAGCCACTAAGTTTTTCTTGAATGGGAAGTTCTGATTCCTTGCTCTTGCTTTTAATGAGAATCTCATACCATTACAACCTTGAGCTATTATTTCTTTTCAGTCTGTAGGTTTTCTCCCATTTTTTTCCCATTTTTTTTCCCATTTTTTCCCATTAGATCTTCTCTTAACCTGATCTCTTATTCAGAGTTGGGCAAAATGTAAATAAATTAAAATTGAGCAAATATCACATCTAAATGTACAATTAGAAGGCTTTCACCCATCAGACTGTCACCTAACTGGAAACATCTAGCATGGTATTCATTACTTGATAATGAAAACTCAGTCTGTCAGGGCTTTGAGGGTACCAACAAACCTCACTGTCCTATCCCAGCCTCTACTGGGGCTCCCCCAAAGCCTAAGTGCCCACTCATGTCACCTCCGTGGGGCCATCAGGTCTTGCCCCAGTGATACCACACCAGGCCCAGACTTCAGATCTCCACAGCCCTGCCCTGTCCAATGATGAGGGCCACTGAGCTGGACCTGACTGCAGGCACAGGTTTCCCATAGGTCCCACTTTGTGTCTGTCAGGCCCAGGCAGATATTTAGGATATCTTCAATTATTTCATTAAGTGTTAGACTCCCATGTATAGAAAGTGGAAATAAGCTCAGAGAAATACAATTGTGGGTCCAGAACAGTAGTCAGATAATAAGTCTATATTAGGCTATGATAAATATACCTGAATCCTTCTGTACTTAGTAGGTTTTCATCTGGTATGACAGAAACATAGTCACCTTCATTCAAATAAGATGAAATCCACTCCTGAACTTAAGAATGGCTGGATTCTACTGTTAAACATTGCTACCTAGTAAGGCACAAAACTTCTTGGAATAGCTTTGAAGAACTGTTGAGGGTAGAGGGAATCAAAACTGGACCAGTCTTGTCAAAGCCACCTTTTACAAAGTACCGTGTGGAATGAACATGTGCCTGACCTGTCAGCAGGATAATCATCAGAGCACCCCAGAACAAAGCAAGGGACTGATTCAGTTTGGAAATGCTGTGTGGATCTGGTCAGCATCCCAGGCTTGAGAATATTTTGTTTAGCAGAAGAGACAGAACTTTGGATTACCCAAAATGTAAGTTATCATCCTAAGTCCTTTAAACCTATCAAGAATGTGGTAGGAGTAGAAAAACATCATGCCTCCAGTCAGTCATTAAGAAACTTTACATAGTTGCAGAACTTTTCTTCAAAGCTGCATAAAATACAACTTGGCTTACAAGACTGATTAATAAAATTCAGTTAAACCAACAGATGGATCATTCCTCCCAAATATGCATTTAGCTTCAAAAAGTACATCAAATCAACATCATTCTTTGCTGTTTAAATCTCTGATTTGATTTCATTTTTAAATAAAGAGGACAATGTGGAATCCAAGCACATAAACAAGCCTCTGGTGTTGCCATTCTGAATGGACTAGTACTGGCAAAATTTGCAACGAAAGGCTACAAAACAACCACCTACTTTAGCAAATCTCGAGCCAGTATACTCTGATTGCAAAGCAATTAAATTCATAGGTTTTAAAAGTAACAAGTCATTCCCCAGGTAAAGTTGGTAGTGACAAAAAAGGGGCAAACTCCTGTAGCGTATGGGTGCCATTTTTTTGAAAGCTGATGTACCTCATTTTGTAAATGGATATATACTCATTGTTTACAGACAATTCATAATAATTCATTGTCTTTGGTCTTTCCTTCCTAATGAAGGAAATAGCTAAGCAAAATGGTCAGTTAGAATTTTTTAAAAGTAATGTTAAAAAAAGAGAAGGGTATGTTCTTAAATACTGCTATATACATGTCCATTCTGTTTTTTAAGAACTTAATTTATATGAAGTTTGCGGGTACTCAGCACAGGAAATTTACCCTGCCAAATAAAATACCACAATTGTTTGAATATCATGAGAGTTTCTGTAACAAAGCCTCTCTGCAAAATGTTTAGCTTGCAGTTTTGGGGCTCAGAGAGTGGCTGTTACTGCATTATCCATCTAGCAACTACTGTACTCAGAAACCATTTAGTTTAATGACTTAATTAGTAAGTTATTTCATTAACTTTTCCACATTTAAAATACTTAATGAAAAAAAAATCTTAAAAGGTCTCACAGCTCATATAGCATTCATATATCATGAAATATTTCCTATTCTTGAAAAACTATTTTAGTGCTGGAAAATTAAACTGCTACATTATTGTGATTTAAGTAAAACTGAATACTCACAGCATCTGGCCTAGTAGCATGGAAGACTGAGCTGGGAACCATAATCAGGACACCGAACACTGCTTGTAAAGTAATAGTAAAAGAAAATTAGTTTTTGCAGGAAAAACACTTACAATCCATTTTTTCTTCCAGAATTTATGCTTTGAGAGTTGGTCCCCTACTATTCCTCTACTATGTCCTAACTTTTTAAACCTTGTTTCAAATCATGTAAGTTTTGGTGTGTTTAAAATGTTTGAAAGAAAATAACGTGATTTCCTCCCAAAATAGAGGAAAAGGTTGTAGAGAATAAAGATCTTGCAAATAATTTTTACCAAGTTTAATTCTCATATATGAGATCTTCACATTTCCTGCAGTATCTGAAATCCTGTATCTGGCTTCCATAGGCTCCTATGTAAACATTGCCTTATACAGCTCTATGAAAGAACTGAAGAAGCATAGCTTGGTAATAAGTAAAAAATCATTAGTTATTAGGCCAGTGACTCTACTGTGAAAACTACTTTGGCTTAGAATAAGCAGGATAGGAATTAAGAACACTTTCTTTGATTTTTTAAATTTTTTTTTTAATGGAACTTCTGTTTTCTTTCTTATGTAGAAAAGCTCAGGATTCTGCATGGGATAATAACATAGCAAACCCAGGTATCTCTAGTTCTTGAAAAGTAAAGACAGACACTCACTGTTCACCTTCTTTCTGACGTTTTATGACTGCATGGATTTCATCATCATCATCATCATCATCATCATCATCATATCTCTCTCTGCTTTTCACTTTTCCACTGTAAAAATTCTTAGTTCCAAGTTCCTCCAAAATCTTCTTCAGTGATTTCTTTGCTTCTCTCTGAGCCTGGCTTTTTACTTTTTTTTTTTTGATGGAAGAACAAGAGCTATACAGAGAATTAAAGATCTACAGGTAAGTCTACATTTTACATGTTGAATGTGCAGAGGCGTTTTTGGACTGTGTTATCTGTCATCTTTCTAGAAAATCCTAAAATTCAATGGAGTTTTTGATTACTACTAAACACCAGCCGCATCTTTCAGACATTCCCACATTGTACTCCTAGGAGCTTGTGCCTGAATAGCAGTGGTCAGCTCAGAGCCCACCACTGTATAGGGGTATTTTTAAATTTTTATGTATAACTATGATCCTTTAAAAAAATGTCTACATTGAATTTCAGACCTAATTTGTGAATTCAATCAGGCTATTATGTGAAACTAATGTTAAGCAAATATGCAAATGTTCTGAACTGGAACAAAATTCTCAGAGGCATACTTTTTCCATAAGAGCAAAAAAGGACACTAAGCCCTTATCTCTGTAGATGTTGAATGAATGTACTATCTAAAAAAATAGAAAAAGTGGGAGGGGGAACCAACCAAAACACACAAGTGGCTTCATATGCTGCAAAACTGGAAGGGTCTGAGAGAGCTGCAAAAAATACTTTCACCCTAGAATTGGTTCGTTTTTTTCATTATAATTACATTTTAAAATTAAATATTTTCTTAAAATTGAGTCAAGTATAAAATGATTTCTTATTTTTTCAGTCCCGAGTCACAGGAAATTTTAATCTTAGCAATATATGAACAGCACTCAATTTCAGTTAAGCTATTTTTTTTTTTCCATCTTCTAGCTTTGTCTAATTAAATCTGGGTGACACGACGAAGCAAATTCTGTAAGGGCTATCTGATGGCACTTTTTTTATCAGCATAATTTCATTGTGCAGTGCAAATCATCTTCAGAGAGAAAACAAGGCAATTCTAGGTAGTGACCTCAGATCTATCCAAACCACCAATCCACTCCAGGGAAGGGATTAAAAACAAATTAAAATTCTTAGTTGGTATAAATCTGGCAAGATACAGAGTTATCTGTACTGACATTAATGGACTGTGCTGACTTATATCAGCTAAAAAGCTGAGTTTCTGTTCCATAATGGTTCCTAGCTTGAACTGCAGATAATTAGTGTGAAATCCTATTTTACAGTCAAGTATTTATACAAACAGCAGTCCTAATTACCTACATTGTATAATTATTCTTAAAAGTAGCTTGTAAGGGAATTTCACCTAAACAGTGTTGCTTATTTGATTTTTGAAGAACTTTCCAATAATTGAGTTTTGCCCTCCTTGCCTTTAAAACTTTCAGTATCATAGACTTACTTTAAGTTCAGTCATTTTGGTGTAACTCAAGACTAATTGCACCGAGTCACTGCAACCACCAGGCTAGTCTAAAATTCTGAATAATATTTAATAACATATCTGGAGCAATATGTTCGAGTTAAGGATCAAGTTTAATGTGTATTAATGAATACATTAACCAAAAGCATTTGGTATCTCAACTTATATATTCATATTTTTTGTGAGATATATGTAAATCTTCTCATTTGATGTCTAATAAGTGCAGGTCTGGCTGAAGTAGGAGAGGCTTGAAAATGACGTCTTTGAATGCAAAGAGGATGATCAACCCCTCCTCATGCTCCAGATGCAATGAATCCCATAAGTGAGGAAGGAAAGGCTGAAGGAGAATGTGGCCCTGCTCCAACAACCATTTATTGTCTGGAAGCAGAATGTGGCACTGAACCAGAAACTGAACCAGTTTCTTTGTATGGTATATGAGCTGTAATTACCAATGCATTTTTCTGTGCTACCATGTCTTTGTACTCACGTTGGTAATTTCTCCATCTAGAGATGGAGGCTTGAGTTTTCACAATGTTTTCAGAAAGAGTGCTCAGAAACTTCCCCTGGCCATCTTGGCTGCCAGTCAACATTTGGCAGAATGGCTACTGTGCTTGTTTTCAAAGGGAATTAGTCCTTCTGTAGAGTACTTGAGATTGAAATGGATAAACTGTTAGTCAATACAGACCAAAGCCAATTGCTTCTATGTGAAATATCAAAACCTGCCTACTGGTTAGATCCACAAGGGGAGTTCATGATTTAAGCATCTAACTAACTCTACATATTTTCCTAATCCAAAACTTCCAGCCCCCACATCCCTGTCCCTATTAGCTGCTGACTAACTATGAAAATGTTTATTGTGACAGAATAAAGAGCTCTTTAGTATCAGAATCTGAGTGTGCCAGAAACATTTTACCTTTAGTAATGCAGAATAAGTCTACCTCTACTGTAATATCTACAGTCTGCTCCTCTGCATATATTGCCTGCCAAGCCCAATCTGTCCTGTGTTCTCAGATGCTAATAAAACAGGCTTTTGATGAAAGAGAGTCAGAGAAAAGAGCCAGCAACAGGAACAACTACAGAAGCATCCAACACAGCCCTTTCTGCAGTCAGATTTGTGCTTTGTTCCAGGCCACTGGTCTGTTTGATACAAAATGTGCCACGGCTAAGGGAATACTTGGACTTCAAATTGCAGAGCCTGGAGCCCAGTTTCCTGTTTGGGCTATGGTTGGTTGAATCTGCTTTATCCAGTAGAGCATCCTGTTACACCATACAATATTCTATTATAAATCTATTGTGATTCCTACTGGCAAGGTTATTTTATTTTTCATGAAGCATTTTCATGAAGCAATTAGAGTGTGATTGCCAGATTCAAGTCCTTGATTTTGTGGTAGATTATATATTTAATCACAGATCACTACATGTGTACTTGTGTGTGTATATAAATGAAAAGACAATATTATATCTTAGGACTAAAGAATGGAATTAAAATCTTACTTCTAGCTTCTCCTGACATGTTTTGTAAGAAATAAATCACCTTTCAAAAGAAGAGATCGAGATATCAATTGCTATCTTGTTCTTTAAACAGTGAATTCTGAGTATATACATAGCATACTGTATATTCTTAAACCCAAGAGTCTTCTGTTCTGATTCACTGTTCTGATTCACAAATGATTTAGCTGGTCACGTCAGTCAACCTTTATATTCAAAAAAAAGAAACTGCCATCTTTAGTGTGTGATTGACCTCCTTGTAAGACAAAAAGCTGAGACAGGGCAGGCCAGTTAGCCTCTGAGTTTATCTATTTCTCTTTAGTGCTTGTAATGGGAGGATAGCTTAAGCATAAGGCAGATTAATTCCATCCCTACTGTCCCATCTAGGTGAATCTCACAGCATGCAAAAGCTCGTTGCTTTCTTAACCAGTTAACTCTTCATGCACTGGATTCAGAGCCTGAATATTTAGCCTGGATGTATGAAAGTACACTCCACTAGACAACAAGATGTCTAAAAGTATGGCATGTAGTAATATAGCTAAAGAAATCTTAAACCAAAAGAGGTAACTTGAATCCAAAGAAGAAACATGGAAAACCTACTACAAAGACATTTTTAGTTGGTTAGTTTCAGGATCACCATCAAATACACTGAACATCTTAAGTGCTAGAAAAGGGAATTGCAGAGCTCAGTTTTGGGTTTTATGCAATTACATTTGTACTGAAAAAACACTGCAGAGCACAATATCATTTGGGAGTGCTATGGATTGTTTTTTTTTTTCTGGAGCAGAGACCCTTTAGCAAACATGTTCATAGAACAGTGCATAATAAATAGTCAAGAAGCACAAGTCTGAGAAGTTCAATCTATATCCAGCAGTTATGACTGCTTTCAATTTCTAAGGTTTGTAGCTGAATTGTAAGATGGTGTCTGGTTTATAGCTGAGTTTATATGAAAGCATTCCCTGTTAAAAAGAACTATATAATGACTGTTTATATGTAAGTGCTAAAGGCTTGCTTTGGTTTTCAGTATGAAAACCAGATGGTTATTACTTCTTTTGATATGTTTGATGCAGGAAAGGAACAGATGAGGATACTAGTTACTCTGCTTAAAACCAGTTTTTGATAGTTGAAAGAAGAGCAAACAAAGATGTTCTGTATGGGAGAGGATATACATTGTGAAATAGATAGGGCAAAACCTGCTCATTTCTTTCTCAACAGACTCAGAAAATAAGTTTACAGGGTAATATTTCCCTTTACCCTCCTTACAGTTCAAACTACTGTGACTGGAAATAAAGGCCAAAGAAAAAATTTTGAGACGGCTCTGGCAGCCTGTGTGATAGGTCTGGCTGGGATGGAGTGAACTTTCATCGAGCAGCCAATATGGTGCTGTGGTTTGCATTTCTGACTGAAACAGTGTTTTAATGCATCAGTTTTTTGACTGATGCTGAATAGGTAGGTTCTTATGCCCCTCCCACCCTATTGGAGCTGAGGGGGATGACTGAGCAAGTGGCTGTGTGGGTCCATAGCTGCTGGCTGTGGTCAACCTACCACACATCCAGTGAAAAAGCTTCCAGCATCTAAATACTACTGTGGAATTAGCCAACATAGGATACTTTCTAGTAATTCAAGTAATCTGAGTTGTTTCTCTGTACTGAATGGGAGAAGTAGAATATGAGACATCTAACCTGTTCCAGATTTCTATACTAATATGAGATTAAACACCTGAACACATCTTCTGAACCTAACGTTCCTTATTATTTAGTCAGATTAATTCCATGCTTCGTGTCATTAAGAGAGGACTGGTCTCAGTGCAGGTTTAGCTAAGGAAGAAGCTTAAATATAAGAATTTATCAGGGTAAGAAGAGCAAAATAGATGATTCCGGGATGACTTAGATTGACTTGGAGAACTGGAAAGCTGACAACATTATTACCCACCAGAAGAAGGTTTCATTTTTAGAATACATATTTAGTAATTAACAGCGAGCCCACATATTTCTTAGTTTCCTGTTAAGTGACAGCCAGACTTATGCTTGAGGGGATTATAGTATCCCTCTGTGGGCAGGATATAAAATTGTATTTTAAAAAGTTGAGAATTAATTAATAGGCTCATTCAAAGCAGATATTGCATTCACAGAACTAGGATGGGAAAATAAAATGTAAGTAGAAGCAGATGACTCTGGAAGACAGAAGTTGTGAATGACATCTGAGGTGGTATAAAATAATACAGATTTGAACCAAAAACTCCTTTAAGAAGTAATAAATACTATCTGATGCAGAACAGAATATTCAGCAGATAAACTTACTGGACAGTTATTAACAGAAGATATTTGAACAGCTCTGTGAAAAAGGTTACTGTCAAGAAAGCTATAAGGAAAAATGGAAGAACAAGAAGTTACAGGTGTTAGAAAAAAACAAACAGTGTATTTAATAGATGCTTTAAAGCAGAATCAATTCTATGTAGGAATTAATTAAAATTGTGTTCCATTTAATTCTTTAAATGTTTGATGTTTCATGGTGAGCCACAACCTCTCTAATATATTAATGACAAAATCAGTTGTTCAAATTAAAAGTTAATTTAAGTTCATTAAGACTGTACTTTTTACAAGATGCCTATAATTATTTTAATAAGATGATACAGGGGAAAATCTATTTCAGTACCTTGGCTATATTCAAACTGAAATCAAGTCAACAGCTGCAGGCATAGCATGAAATAATATATAGTTCAGCATGCTAATTTAATTATAATTGGTATTACTAAACAAAAGGTTAATTATAGAGCAGGAGAATATTGTTGTGGAAAAGTACACTCAAGCTTTGTAAACAGATTCATAGTTAAATATTGGAAAATGTAAGGAACAAGTAGATGAAAAGTCAGAGAGTCATACAGAAATTAAAGCACATTTTAAAATAATTGTATTAACTTTCTATAGTCTGTGTCCAAGAGTAATAAAATTCCATGCCAGAGCAGAACTAATCTATTTTCAGTAGAATACATAGCAGACAACTTTTTCATCCAAGCCATTTTGGCCAGCTTCATAGTCAATGTTCTATGCTCTTTGCCTTCAAAATTCAATTGAATGGTCCTTACTTTTCCCCTGAATTCCCTCATCAATTTTGTATAATAACATCTGCCAGTGCACTCTTCCATTCAACCATTCTCATTTCAAGTTTGTGGCACAATGAACTGACTTCACTTCTTGACTGAATTGTTAGCTATAAGAATGATAGAAATTTTTTTAGGTTTAGGTTGCCTAGATCTCCAGCAGAGACAAGCAACAGATGCTTTGGGAATCAGTGTTTATTGCGAAATGCTAATGTCATCACAGTTCTGCACTTTTATTTAGAATATTATATTAATGATGGAATATGAAAAAGGAGAGCTTCTGCTTTACTCTGCATTGTCCATGCAAATTCATAACGTTGGTGGGGTTTTTTCCAGTGAGACAAATTCTGTTCTCACAGATAGATACATGATTTCTTTTTATTGCAATGGAAATTGTCTGTATCTTCAAGTTGATTTTCTTCCATTGATTTTTCTTGACATTTGCGTAAGCCTACAGAAAAAAAAAGTAACAAATATAAACTTAAATGTGAGAAAGCTTGTGAATTTATTGACAATATGAAGCTTAGAGCTATTCAAAGCAATTCTCCATGTTAGTAATTATTTTTGAGAGAGAGCGTTCTTTGAATGCTATTTGACTAACTGCTTTTATTTTGGGGAAATGGAAGCCATGGAAACCTGACTTTAAGATGACTGATAAAGAAGTTTTAGAACAAACTGAAGCATTCTAGAAATAATCAGTAACAGTTACATACTTCCAAGATGATTATTGAAAAGCAAATTTCCTTTTGAGAGTAAGTTCAAATAATGAGGTAGGGATTTTATTAAATTTTATCATTTTATTTTATTAATTTTTAAATAATAAATGAGCCTAAAACCTGTCAGTATGTTTTAAATACAGAGATACAAAATATTTTGGAAAAACTTCGTGTTATTCATGTCTCCATGGCAGTGCAAGTTTTAGTTTCTATTCCTCAAAATTTTCTTATAAGTAAATGCATTTAAATTAGAATACATAAGACACAGAGGGTTCTTAATGAAAGAAGTTACACATGCAAGTATTAGTTGTACTTAGTTTTTGGTCAGATATTTTGCTGTAGTTAGATTTTTTAATTCTTTCTGTATAAACTGGAGCCAAAGAGAAGAAGATAAGGTCGAGCTACATAACAGTATAATTTTTTTTCTGTGAAATTTCTTATTGTTTTCTCCTATTATTTCCTCTTGCTCTGGATGACAGCAGTACCTAGATAGACATGAACAAAGGAGGAGAAATTCAACGAAATAAACCTACATATTGGTGCAAAACACTTGCAAGACTGGCTGTGGTATGGAATAGACAGGACACCTGAGAAGATTGCATGCAGAACAAAACCTAAGTAAGGAGGAACATCTTTTATAGGCATTAGAGAAAGAAGAAGTGGAAGAAAATGTGTTAATAAAGGGGTCATTTTCGCATAAAAGGAAGGCAAAGATAGAAAAGAGATGAATGTAGACAGCTGTCAGATTAAGAGTTCACCTCTTTTTACCTGTTGTTGGTTTTCACTGTACAATGGTAGGTTTATTTTTGTGATTTTGGTGGTCTCTACTAACTTCTCCCCAGTATTGCATAGGCTTCTGAAATCCAAGGGGTTACAAGAGAAAGGATTTCTTCCTGTCATTTGAATAGTCACAAAATTCTTTAATTTCTTACAGTAATACTTTTCTTTCCCTGTCTCCTTATTCTTACAGCATTAAATATTCTGAAACCTCATGAGGAGGTGATGATTTCTAGTTACGCACATATATTCATCACCACTGATTATTTTATACTGATTTTGAGAACATCTTATTTTTACCTAGGTAGCATTGTCACCACTTTGTTATTTGTATAATAACTTATAACTTAAATGAATTTTAATTAAAAAATTGATCCTTTGTTATTACTGGAAATTTTTGCCATTTTTAATTATTGCAAATTAAAGGAGAAGCCAAGAAAAAATAGAACACTTTAATTCTGAAGCAATATAACATGGATCTTTTTTGCACATGGAGTTTACCCTGGCTTCCAGTAGGTGGTTTTAAAATCAGTTTACTTCCCCTGATAGAAACCATACTATGGACACCCTCCATCCTAATTAAAAATGTCTTTACTAATCTAAATGGGATGAAAATTTATTTTTGTTTTTCACAGGTGTCTGCTTGGACAGGTGTTACAGTTATTTGTGATAAGTCTGCTTATCTATAACAGGACTATTTATTCCACTGTACTTAGACAAACCTTACACCTAATATCCACTTATTTTCCTCAACTGCCTTACTTTTTTATCATTTTCTCCATTGATTTCCATTTGAAATTTTCCCATGATTTCAAACACATTAATTATGTTCCACAGCATCCCTTTGAGGTATATAAAGACCACATAGAAATAATGTAGCTGATTACTGGAATTCAGCAGACAGTAATGTGATACCTGCAGCTGACTAAATCAGGTTTGCAAGGTAATTATTTAACAGTTGGGGGAAGGAACTGAAAACCAGTTGTGTCAAATAGAATGCTCAGAGAGTTTTTAGGCATATAGGTTGCAATTTAGTGAATTAGAATTCACTTAGCACAGTGCCATGGCATAAAAAATGTTACAAAAAATCTATGACAGCCACCTGCTATAATATTCATTGACTGAATGTAAGCTGCCCATAACCTGATGAACCCTGCCAGGTGTTATTAGCAATGTTCCTATGGCACTTTTTATAAGACCTCATTCTGCCAATGGATGTAATCATGTGTCTGGTGCCACTTTGCTCATTCTTGTTTATCTGCCTGCCCAGAAATGCTTTGCATTCCCTTGAACCAGGCACTGTACCTGCCAGTCTTGTATAGATTTCTTGTATAACTTAGACATCTGAATTTAATCTAGATCACAGAATCATGGAATTGTCTGAGTTGGAAGGGACCTCTAGAGACCATCTAGTCCAACTCTCCCACTAAAGCAGGATCACCTGGGGCACCTTATTCAGGACTGCATCCAGGTGGATTTTGGGAATCTCTACAGAAGGGGACTCCACAACATCCCTAGGCAGCCTGTGCCTGAACACTGTGTGGAAGCAAAGAGCAAACCCTGTCTTTAGTTTTTTTGTTTTGTTTTTAAGGGTATTTAACCACAAAAACAATAATTTCCCATCCATGGAACAAGCAACAAAGGTTTCGGATCAACTTTAGACTGTAGATTCAAATTCAGATTAGGATAGCAAATTAAGACTGTACACAAGCATTTATATCTGAGTTTTGTGTCTAAGGCCTTATAGTCAGCGGCAGTCAGTGGCTTAATTCACTTGCTCAAACAGAGGCATCCAATATCCTTTGATGTGCTCCTGGATATTCTCCTAGCTGTTCTTTAAGCATATCTTCAGAATAGCTCAGGTCTTCTGTTGGTACCATGTTGCATCTGAGAGCCATATGCATATTTTTTTTCCCCAGAGTACACGAATAGGCACTTAGAAGCCCATGCAAATGGAAATAAATCAAGTCTCTGGTTAACCTAGTTAATGAAATCTAAAGATGTGCTTAGATTACTATATATGGACACCCAATTTCAGATGTCTAAAATTGAGCAGAATTGCACACACAAAGTCTGAAGGAATTAAATTTACTAGTATCAAGGATTTTACTTTTGCACCTCATCTGGCAGAGTATATATCCTCTCTCCCTTTCATTAATCATTGTAAGGATTTTTTAATTTTTTTTAAGGTTGTTGTTGCCCATCATAACACAAGGGACTACTTAGTCAGCTTGTTAGCCACTTAGTGTTAAAATAATTTGATTTTCTAAGGGAAAAAAGAACTTGGATATTGCTTGAGGCAACTCTAACTTTAATTACCAGAAACTGACTGTTCAAGTGCGGCTCACCCACTGCCTGTACCAGGCTAATATGTTCTAGAGGAGATTCATCATATCTGTATTACACTGCATTTGGTCCTGGGTCTTGTTCTGGCCCTGTATTCTGATCTTCTGGCCCTTGGTCATGATGACAAAGGTCATGTAATTCTAATGTGTGTGCATGTGTGCTTGTGATTTTTCTCTGTTAAAAGTATTTGAAATAATATAAAATTATCTTTTGGCCTATCAGAACTCTGTTTTTATAATATGAAAATGAAAGTATGCATTGCATTTGGAGAAGTGTGACTTGAAAAATATTTGTGACTATTTCAGGATACAAAATTTTCTGCATTGTAGGATGTTCTGTAAAGAGCACTCTGTTTCCACACCCTGGCTACTGTTTCAAGAGGACATATTGCTTCCTGTAAAAAGGAGCCTATTCATAGAAATTGACATTTTCATGTACTTAGACTCAACAGAATGTCTTTATGCAATAAAATGGTTCAAAATATATAAAACTTTATTATTTTTAAAATTTTGTGTCTGGTCTTTTAAAACAACAATGTCAAGTCTTCAATGACTGATGGATTATGCAGCGCTACACAGTGATGGGTATGTGTAAGTACTGTAAGGATGGCTCCTTGTATGCTACTTGTTTTGATGGTTCCAAATTTTGACCTATAAAACTAATAATGCCCAAACATTTATTATTTCAGATGAGGCTTATTTTTATTTCTCCAAATAAAGGTGTAAGGAAGGCTTCTCTCTTGAAATAGTCTTAATGAATGCTTCTTTCCTCCTTAAAATGCATTGATGGTGGTTTAATTTGTACTTTAAAAAAAGAAAAAAATCTATTTAAGATATGGCAATCCTTTTCTATTTTTATAATGAATGCCAATATGCATTCTGAGTCACTGTGATTTTGAACACATCTTTTCATCACTTAGAGGGACACAGAAAATTATTCTGGTGATATCTCAGTATGTTTCAATATCTCGGCATATTTCAACATGTTTTAAATCCTGCAGAAGCCCCAGTGATTCTACAGCAGAACTCACTTTCTTGTATCATAGAATCACAGAATCGCAGAACCACAGAATCAGAGAGAAGTTTGGGTTAAACAGGGCCTTTAGATGTCATCTAATCCACCCCCCTGCAGTCATCAGGGACATCTTCAACTCGGTCAGGTTGATCAGAGCCCTGTTCTACCTGAAGTTGAACATTTCCAGGGATGGAGCCTCTATTGCCTCTCTGGGCAACCTGGTCTAGTGCTTCACCACTCATGTATGTGCAGGAACAGGATGAAGTCAGTACCAAGAAATAAGCAATAGAGGAAGAGGAAATAACCTCAGGTTGTTCTAGGGGAGGTTAGAAAAAAAAGTAGAAAAAATTAGAAAATTTTTAGAATTATTAGAAAAAATTAGAAAAAATTTCTTCAGGCACATTAGAAAAAATTTCTTCAGGCACTGGAACAGGCTGCTCAAGGGAGTGATGGGGTCATCACCCTTGGAGGTATTTAAAAGATGTGTAGATGTGGTTCTTAGGGATATGCTTTAGTGGCAGACTTGGCAGTGCTGGGTTAATAGTTGGAGTTGTTGATCTTAAAGCTCTTCCCAACAAAAATTATGATTCTATGATTCCATATAACAATATAAACATAAACCTGTCTTCTTACTGAAGGGGAAACCATTACAGTGGCATAAACCCCTCTATAAATAGTGGAAAAAAGTGGCTTAGTTATAGAGGCCCATGCAGTATAGACATGGATTTACTTCTAATATATTTGTTGAAAGGTTACAGCTGGAAGTTATATCTGGTAGTAGTATTTAATTCTGAGGAAATATAAAACATTTTGATATAAGTAATTGGGATATGGATCTTTCAGACAAAAGGAACAATCTAGAATGAATTTCTAAAACATGAAAATAAGACTAGGCTATTTATAGTTAAAGGTATGCTTATTCAGTCCAACTGAATGATGCAAAGCATAATTGAATCAGTGCATTGTCTAAGCCTTTCTGATTTTATTTCTGCCCTATTGCCAAAGAACTAAGGAAACTTTCTAACTAAGGGGAAAAGGAAGATATGAGAATTTAATTTATTATTTTTTAGTAAAGATTTTGGAAAAGGTATTTAGAAAAAGAAAAGAAAATCCAGTTATTTTCACTTTGTTTCTTTATTACCGTGAAGCTAGTTTTCCCCTTCTAGTAAAATGTCAGCGTGACTGTTTTTCCTGGAGATCTGAGGGCTAAATATGTGCTGCATTTAAAATCAGATTATAAATCTTTTTCAAGAGCTGGAAAATAAATTACAACCTAGAGTTTACAACAGCTGCTGTAGTTGAATAAACCATGAACTTTATATTATCAGGTGAATATCTGTGCTGAGGCTTTAGGCACATCTCAGAGCTGTAGGATATTAAAAAATAATTTTTTTTTTATTACCATGACATCCTACTGAATTAATTAAAAGTAACTTTTGATGAATGATATATAGGAGTTTTTCCTGTGCTTTAAAAAATGCACCACGTATTATTCTCAGTTGCTACCTGCTTATCACACTTAGTGATACTTAGCTAATATGCATAGTCTGTCCTATTATAAATCAGAACTTAATTCTTCATTAGGGAACACTGCTTCTGCTGGTTTGTTGTTTTTTTTTTTTTCTCTGAAAGTGTAGATACCTGTTTATCTTCTCATTTTCCATAATGGTAATGCACAAATAATGCAGAGTTATGTTGAGCTGCTGAGAACACAGAAGATATATTGATGATGCATTTTCCATGTTTATTGCAGAATGTGGGAATGATAATAAAAAATGTAAGAAAAATATGCTGGACTTTTATTTGCTGGGGAACATAGACCTCCACTACAATCTGGAATTTTATACAAGACAACTAAGTTAAAGTGATATAAGGATGGACTATCTTTCTGAAGGTCTATTATCCAAAGTAATAAAATTTAGTTGGAGGTACACATCCCAGAAATGAAAGGACAAAATATAAAAATTCACAGAAAGAAGGGAAGTGCAAGTTCACAAGTCTTTGGACCAGCTCTTGCCCCCCATCACTGTAGTCTTAATGTTCCATTTTTCTTAGAAAGAAGTTTCACTCAGACAAATCTAACTGTTCTAGAGATCTGCAAATGGATGAATACTGCATTTTTAGATACTCTGTCAGATTCAGTAGATTTGTCAAAGCCTTATGAGTTGCTGAGTAACTTGTGAGGTGAAGACGAGGGCCCATGTCTATTTTTAGATATACTTGGTGACTCCTTCACAGTGTGTGCTTTTCCTGTATTTACTCAATAAATCATGCACCTCCTGTTTCTCAATTTTATGTGAAAAGTACTTATTGGAATGTGGCATTTTGCTGCTATGTGTGCTGTTAACATTTTCAATGAAAGTGTAGCAGCCATAGTTTCAACAAAACAAGAGTATATGTAATAGCAATTTCTCTGTAGTTTTATCATGTCATTTCTGGATTACCAGGGCCCTAAAACTGTTCCTGTATGAAATATGAACTTCTTCAAGTATATATTGTTGAACCTCTCAACAGTGCCCTATATAGCACAAGGAAGGACATAGTTAATTTTTTATTCCAAAAGATACACTTCTATGTTGAAGTGGCAGTGCAGCTTTTCATATTTTCTCTTTGCCAGATAACTAAGGTGGAAAAAAATTAGCTAGCAGAATTTTTTCCCATGCATGTGTTCACAACCGCTCAGCTTTAAAAATAGGTAGTAATTTTTGGCTTACTCTTATGATCTTCTCACTTCCATTATTTCATACTGTTACCAGCCGATGGCTCTTTCTTCTGGCTGTCAAAACATTGTCCAGAAGTTTGAAATTTAAACCACTTTTCAGACTCAATTCAATTCTTGAAGCAAAAATGTTAGTAGGTCTACACAAATCAAGAGAGGTTTTAGTGCTGAAAGAAATGAGAACAGTTTAGTTAAACTCTAAGGTTTTTATCACAAGAACACTTCAGTTGCAGCTCTCATTCACTTATTTTCACATAAGAGATATTCCACTATCCAATTAAATCACTGTGTAACCCATATTGCAGTCCCACATTCTGCAATTTAGGCTCATACAGTATCCATTCCTTGGAACATCTTGTAACAAAAGCAGCCACTGTTCTACTGACCCTTCAGAATTATTTATCCATTCCTGCATGTTGCTTGACCCAATTTACAAGTGTCACTCTTTGAATTTTTCTCAGAAAATTCAGCTCAGATCTTCAGTTCTTTTATTAACTTTTTAAGTGCTCAGCGAGAACTGACCAGAAAATGCCCTTCTAAAACTAGAACTGTAGTAGTTTGTCCCTTTCTTGTAATTTAACAGAGACTTTCCTACTGATCAGATGCTGAGAGTCCCAAGCAAAGTGAACAAGTCACACAAGAACCTAACCTTTTCTGTCCTCACATGTTTGATCAAAGCAGGTCAGGTAGTTCTGCAGACAGATTTTTCCTTAGAATATTCCAAGTGGTTTGTCAGTGTGTTGCCAGCTTGCTTATGGCCGCAAAAGGAAATACCAGTTTTAACCATCAGACTGAAAAACAAAATCTTGCTCATTACACTCTATGGTTCTCTTAACAAATAGCTGTATTACCTTGATCTGTATTTAGAAGCTGAAGAAAATTATATCTAATTTGCAAAGCATTCTTTTCGGACTAAATTTCTTCCACGTACAAGCAAATTGAAATTGTGTATGAACACAAACATTTTACTGAAGCCAAGGATTGTAATGAAAGTAATAAAAATATAGCAAATGCACAAAACAATTCCTTACCTTCCTGAATACTAGATCACAATTCTTTTAACCTCCATTTTATGTGACTTTGAAAATGCTGTATACCTGGCACCATCTCAGTACTAGCTTTTTGCCATTTTCCTGAAAGTTATGGATGAACCACTAAGACTTCCAAACTCCTCAAACTTTTGAGCGTATTCTCTACAGTTAAATAAAATCTGTCCAGTAGTTCTCCCTGTACCCCAATCCCTTTATTGTCCACACTGCATAAATGTTAGCTCACTTCTGGCCATGTTCCTGGAAAAAAACAAAAACAAAAAACCCAACAGAAACCTATGTGTGGTGATGCAATTTAAAATCATCACTCTGATAGGTTGTGGCCAAAGCCCTTACACTATTTGAACTTTGGTCTGAAAATACTCAAGTCCTATGCAACCCTAAAAGTATCTGAGCCTGAGAACTATAGAGATAAGCCCCCCTGTACTACTTGGTCTAAGAGCCACCATAAGTCCCTCAGATGGGATCATTGCTTGTCTGATCACTCACATTCACAACAAAGTAATCAAAAGTAGAACAAGGAATAGGAAGACCAGAGAAGCAAAGAGCCTCTCCAGCTAATGCCTGATGGCTTGTCCCCTACACCCAAGGGTTCTGTCTCACTGAGCCATTGACACCGTGTCAGCTCCCCATGTCTGGAGAGACTTCTTCCCTGAACCTTTTATTTTAACTATTTATTGCTTTCTAAATCAGATTTTGAGTTTAAGCCATCAATGGCATGACTAACCATGTAGCCTCAGGCAAAGCTCTTGAGCTTTCTCCACATCTAAGGCCAATCAGCAGTTGTCACCAGAATTCCTGTCGCTTTCTTTGCCTCCTATCTCAAATGCATTACATCAAATGTGAAATCACTAACATTTACATAATATTTGTCTGTTGCTGTGTGGTTTCCAGAGGATTTGGTTTTACTCATCCAGATAAACATCATGACAAATGCTGAAGTAAGAGCAAGAGAAAAAAAAAAAAGTGTAATAGTGAGAAGAGTAACAATTTTAAACATCCTTCCAAACACAATGGTAGAAGGACAGAAAATGGGTAAGTTAGCAGGTTTAAATATGAAGTAGGTTATGTCATGGAATTAACTATACAAAATACTGTCTGCAGGGAAACTAACTACATTGAGAATTCTGTAAATTATTTTTAATTCTATATTCTGATGTTTGATGTAGTTTTATAAAGACTTGACAAGAAATACCTCATCAAGAATTCAGTTCCTTGTAGATGCCCATGTCTTCCCCATCTCGACTTACATGCAGACACTCCGGACTGATAGTTTATTTTCCTGTATACATAATTTTAAAATATTTATGCAGTCTCAATGATTGTGCGTGACAAATTGCCTGCCCTGGGGAGAAATAGGTAGGTTTTACGGAACTGCAGCACTCAATCATTCTTAGCTTCACACTTTATTCAGCCTTGAAACTTCCTTGGATCTCAGTAGATTTTCCTTCAGCAGAGCCATAGTTTCTTTGGTTTGTAGTTCAGTGTGAAAAAGAAAAGAACTCGAAATGGTTACTACTCCTGCTTACTGTGCAACATGACCACTCTTTATCATGCACTGCCCTACCATCTCTCTTTGAAGAGTCATCATTTTATCTGCTGTTTCACTTCTACTGTGTAATATTTACTTGTGGAATGTGTTGATGTTTTCTGTGTTGGGTTTTAATAGTTTTGGGATTTTTTGTTTCCTTGGGTGTTTTGTTCTGTTTTTTTTTTTCCTAATAAAGTCTCACACCTGTTGAAATATATTTATATTTAGATTTAAGAAAAATAATTTTGTGTGTGCTGGAAGCAAATGGCATGTAGGAAACTAAAAGGCAGAATTTGCTTTGAAAATGTAAGAGGTAAGGAAGGTAAAAATTCTTCCTGCATATAAGACTATATAATATCTTTGACTAGGAAAGACTGTTTTGTTTTTTTTGCTTGGTTGGTTTTTGTTTGGTTTTTTTTTTTTTTTTTCAGAATTCCCAATCCTGCTCAAATTTGTTTGCAGTCTCATCAGTTTATGACTCTCATCAAAGCAGAAAAATAACAGCAAATACTTGGTGCCTAAAATGGGAAAACTGATGCAGGTTATAAAGTATTTAACTTGTTTAGCATAGGTTAGATTAAGATTTTCATCAATTTCTCCCACAGAGAAGCAGAGGAGCAACAAATTGTTATTCATGGGGGGTGCCAGTGACACCACTGATTATCTTTATCCTGATAGGAATTGACAAAAGTAGATATTGAAAGATTACTGCAGAAATACAGACTACTTAAAAAGTCTTGCAGAAAAGTAAACAAAAAGCTAATCAAGAAAATGCAAGTTTTCAGTCACAGTTAATCCCCTAAATTTTAAATCCCTGCTGAGGCTGCTCATGAGTTAAAGTACAAATGATTTGTAGAAATTCAGGCATAAAAAGCAGTGATTCTCTTACAAGATATTTTACTGGAGTAATTCCTTACTGTAAACTTACCAGTTTAATAAAAATCTCCTAGAAAATTATTTGAAATGTTGAGAAATAAAACAAGGATAATTTTATTTGAGATGCAAACAATGGCTTGTGAAATGGCATGATGTTTACAAGCTCTCTGTTACAGAATATAGTAGATATTTTATACTGTTTTCTCACTGTATCCACAGAATTTGTGAAAGAAGGATATTCTTACAGCCATCTCATGCAGAATTCTATTGGCCTCAATCCCATTTTCTGCAATGTTTTCATAACAGGGAAAGAATGCCCTTTGACTGTGAATGCCTGTCCTGTGGAAATGCCCATCTCTCTCTATTGATTTACTTTAATTAGTTGATTGAAACTAGGGGAGCCGAACCAGAAAACATTTTTATTACATTGGCTCCTTAGAGAATGAGGGGTCAAATATCACTTCTATAGAGTTAAAATGAGAAATTTTCATCCTCTCATGTTCAATTTCTCCTTTTGAGTTCAACCCTACACATTTTAAATTCAAGTTTAAACTTTTTGACACTCGGAGAATAAAGAGATTATGACAAAAAGATACATACAGAAAACCTCTTTCAGTGCTGTATTTTTTGGTTTTTTTTTTACCATTCTACAATGAGATTTTGAATGCCAGCCGTAGGCTCTGAAATAAGTGATACCTAAAATTAATCATCATGAACTGGAAACAGAATCACAGTTTTAACTGAAGGGCAAAAGGGCATGGCTTTCCTAACACGCATCACTGCTTCTGCATTTGTATCAGCAACCTTAAATAAGGTAAGGGCAGTAAGCTATAGTTACAATAATACTCGTCTTTAACAGAGAGATTCTTTTCATTATAATCTATCTTGGGATATTTTAATACAAGTTATTGGTCATATTTTATGTGCTAATACACACTGCACTAGTTAAGACATAAATTACACTTCACTTTTTTTCACCTGTTCAGTAAATATTTGTATGCATTGAATACATCGTGTATTTCAGCTCTTCAGTAAAGGTATTGTGAATACATTCACAGAAAAAAGCATCTGTTTGCAAAGTCCTAAGACAACAGAGAAACAAAGTGATTAAATTCCTTATTTGAAGGAATAATGCCACTTGTGCAGTTGTAGCTCCTTTTATTCAGTATCTTTCATTTAGCTGCCTTTAAACAATTTAAAGAATTAGCATGCAAATGTTGATAAATTGTTAACATGGACTTTTATCATAGATTGTGCCAAAAGTGCTTTTACTTTTAAAATTATTATAAGTAATACTTTATAAAGTTGTCCTTCTTTGGGCGAGGATAGAACCCATCTTCTGTCTTGTAATTTTATTTTCAGCTAAATCTCTCCTAAGTAGCTGCACTTCCTGAAATTAACAGCAATTTTCTCAGTCAGTGTCTGCTTCTAGGGCTGATAACACTCGATGTTTATAGTTACTGCTGGAGACTGGTGTGCAGAGCCAAGGACACTGCTTGGTTCTGGAAAACATTTATGGTCTGGAAAGAGAAAATGAGTAAAGGAGTCACACCTGCAACCCTCTTTTAGTGAGCAGAGCTCACAGGTGACCAAAATTAACCAAATGGGGCATTCCATCCCATATGCATCACACTCAGATAACATTTGAGGGATTGTGAGGGTCAGGTTTCCTTCTTCTTCACCTCTGGCTGGTATCCTGTGAGGATTCTGTCAATTTGTCTGCCTGTGGTCCCAGTCCCTGCCATCCTGAATCTTCATGTTCCTGCCTCCAGCTCCTGTCTGCTGCTGACTCCAGGAGCCCAGCCTGGGACTTTCCCAGGGCTGCCCTGCAGCCTCAATGGTAATGTGAAAGTTACTGGGGGGCATGGGAAGGAATGTGATATTGCTTTTGTGTATATATTTAATAATTTTTCTTTTTCATCCTTACCATTTCATTAAAGATGTATACTTTAGTTTCCAACCCTTAAGTCTTTCTCCCTTATTGTCTCTCCTTTCTTTATCAGAGATGGGGATTAATAGGGAGCATCTGTCATTCATTTAATTGCTGGCCCTGCATTAAACTATGATGAAAGTGTAATGCAGTACTCAATATTTATTCTACTTATTATTATGTTCTAGGAATTGTTCTTTGATTCTGGGGACAGCTGACACGGTGCAGCCCATACCCATCTAGCTCAGATACATATATCATGTTCTTTCCCTCCCTCCCAGGTAGGGTAAGGCACTCAAATTACCTGTTAGGATTAGTTTTAACAGGCAACCACAAATCTGACCATATGTTAATCTGGAAAACATTAGCCTGCATGAGCTAAAAGCATGCCATGGGCTGTGCTTATAGTCAGAAGTGTGGACAGAGTGTATCATAGCTAAGGCCCATGCCTGAGTTATTTTTATTTTACTGGTGTACATCTAATATTCAAAGAAGAAAAAAAAGATGATAAATCGTAAATTCATGGAATATTTTAGTCATAGACCACTACCACCCCCTCAAGGACTCAATATCCTGTCTTTTCCTGGTTACTGAACAAAGTTATCATCAGCACATGTCCTGTTGGTGTCATGTAAGAGTAGCAAACAGCACTTCAGGCAGCAGGATTCTATTCTATTCTATTCTATTCTATTCTATTCTATTCTATTCTATTCTATTCTATTCTATTCTATTCTATTCTATCCGATCCTTCTATTTGGGAAAACAATTATATTGGAATTGCATAGCATTCCCATAAATTTAATCACATTAAAGCTTTTAAAAACTTTGCTTTAATAAAAGCAACTGTGTTAGAAGAATCAGTTTTCCTAACATTGGGAGTGCTTCTCCTTATTGACTGGCCTAGGCACAGGCACAACTTGTTAAAAAGTGGTGTGAATGTGTGCTCATTTAAGGTGACATCCCTCAGCAGCCATAGTTTTCGATTTATAGAAAGTGCTCTGAATAACTCCTCTGATTGTTTCCAGGCTTCTAAATAAAGATCCTGATACTCAGATATAATGATAATAGCAAACCTCTGCAGGAAACAAACTTTTTAATTTGTATTTTCTTTAAAATGTCTTAATTCAGTTCTTGTATTTGTATTAAAGACAGAAGTGAAACTATAACAGAGCAGAAAACATAGAGAGGAAATTAGGTATAATCTTGCTTTTGATAAAGGTTCAAAACCTAATAAACTTCAATGAAAATTCTACATGGAAAATTTTAATCTTCAAGACTTGTAAATACAGAGAAGTTATTACATTCTTTCTAGGATCTTCAAGGTTCCCAAAAATTTGAATCATAGACTGATGATTCTTTTTCAGGAGGCTTGTTGCACCCCTGCTGTATTTCTCCAATCCTACATACTCATGTAGTTTTTTTGTCATTCTGATAGGAAAACTGGAAGATTTTATATCCAATATGGTGTCAGTAATTAGTTTGCACTAACATAAATGAGAATGTAATTTAAAATGCTCAGGGCATGGACAATATAGCTTCCAGTATCTGACGTTCAATTATATTCATGGAAGTATGAAAAATAATGTTTCTGTGTTACATTAACTGCATTGTGAATCATCAAGAAAAAGAGAAAGAAAAAAAACCCCAAACCCAAACAAACTCATGTTACCCAGCTATGTAATTAATGAGTGATATATAAATGATTTTGTGTCTATCAAACACAACCATTGAGTTCAGAGATTGGCAAGAACACCGGGGAAAATACTTTCAGGTTTTCTAGTGCTATCTAGTTACTGCATTGTTTCCATGCTGTACTTAAGTGATTGCAAATTATTTCCATTTAACCTTGTTAAAATAGCATTTTACATCCTGGTGTACCTCTGATTGTATGTTATATTAAGCTTTTGATCCTTTCTTTAATGATGACTAATGTGGCAACATTCACCTTTTCACATCATAAGACTTCAAGCCTGAGAAGAAAGCAAGGAGGGGCTAATTCATAGCAACAAAGCTAGTTCCAATAGCTGAGTGATAAAGTATTTTGACAGAGCAGTTCAAAAGTCATATTGAAGCAATTTTTCATTGCGCGTTTTATGCTCTGTAACCCATCAAAAAAAAAAGAGCCAGGAATCTTTAAGCCCATATATGATAAATGGCTTCAAGGGATATACTTCATCACTGATGCCAAATAAACTTTGAACTGTTAATACGTTTCTAGATTAAGTAATACAAGCCCTCAGAAAGTGTGCAGAACAACTAATTTAAACCAAGCAGAAAGAAAAATTTAAAGACAATGATTATACCTGGAATTATGACATAATAATGCACAGTGCCTTGCCAGCACAGTATCCACTCCTTTTTATCTTGACTTTCAAGATGTTTTGTTTGCTGCTTAGAAACCAAAACCTAGCTGAGTCCCACAGTGAAAAATCAATCTCAAGTTTAAAAGCAAAGAGACAGTAAAGTAAGTATCAAATAAAATTACATTTCCAAAAACTTCGGATTAAAAAGTAGTCAAATAAGATGAAATTCTGCTTCTTAAAAATGGTTATTTTGGATGTCATTTTAAATGTCTAAAGTATCTGAGTGATCCACATGGAGCTGGCAGATATGGCATAGGTATCTACCATATCTGGGGAGACCACACACTCTTTCAGAGCAGCGAAATGCTGTTATACCTTTGGATAACTGTACTGAAAGGCTCTGATTAACCCACTCCAGTAGTGTCCTTAGGCCCATTGCCATGAGGGAGACTGAAAACCTTGGCAGTGCCAGAGGAACCTCTGCAAGACAGAGTTCTCAGAGAAGCAGAGTGCCTACTGAAAGTGCAACAAGGGGTGAAGCAGTTGCACTGCTCCTAAAGACTTAAAACTGCTTTGAAGGAGGGACCTGAGTTCTGTCTTTGGACTAATTGGTGTCTCAAGGGATAATGTTAAAAGTAATTTTGGTACTAAAACCACAGGAATGAGTCCGATGGTATTCTTTATGTTCTTTTTTTGTTTGTTCCATGCATATGAATGCTGATATGGGGCTGTCTGATGACAATATATCAGACATATAATTTGTAAAATGCATATGTTTTTTTTTAGGTTGACAGATTGGCAATATTCAGTGGTCTATGCATTTACCAAGAGGAAACAGTTTTGCAAGTTGCTTAACAGAAAGGTATCTTACAGCAAACCCTGGCTGTAAGGTTATGCCCAATCCCTCTGATGAAACTGATCCTAGTTTTACTTTTTGTGGAGAAATTGTGCTGCAGGAATCGAATTTCAGCCACTGGTTTGTTTCACACAGATCACTGAACAGCAAGAAGGCTATCTGAAAACAAATGATTCTCTATTCCAGGAGCAGTCCCTTGAGCTAACTGAGCTTTATTGTTAGAATGAAGAGAGGAAACCGAGGCGTAGAAAGAAATGTTTGAAATTATATGAAGGGCATAGGTTGGTTACCCTGTATTAGTGGAGAATGGTATCCCAGGTGTGACTGTAAAACCTGTGTCTGTGCTAGAGAAGTAACAAGTGACTACTTCCAGTAATCTGTGTGTGAGTTAACAACTACGACTTAATGTTTGTGCTGAAGTTGTTACATCAGTACTAAAAGTGATGGAGACTATACAGCAACAAGGGCAGGACTGGATTTAAAAACAAACAAGCAAGCAAACAAAAAGCATAAATATAGATTTTTATAATCCATTTATGTTTTTCAGGTATCAGTTAGGGATCATTTTCAATCCTACTCATGCAGATCAATTGGAGTCAACTGCATTAAATGCCTGGCTCAGACTTTGTTCTTTATCCTGTATTTTTTAGTGTACTAGTATGAAAGTAACTACATAATCTTGAAGTTCATGTGTGCAAGGGTGTTTTCTTCTGCTTTATTGTGTGATTGTTATTGCTATTTTGAATGAACGGATAGAAGCCAAAGAAGATCCACAAAGAAGAAGCACAAAGAAGTGCCTTCCCTTTCGGATCGCCCATTTTGAGAAAGATATAAATGAGTTTTTCTTCTCTGATTCCTTTTACTGCTATTTTTAGATCAGAGATTTGTCTTTTCAGAATTTATATGTTTATATTCAGAAGACACTGCTACTCTATCTTTTCAAAGAAACCTATGTTCATCCCACTCCACATCAGACATTTCCAAGTTATAATCCTATGCAGAAGTTTTGTATCAGTGGCCAAGAGCACCTGCCATAACCTGAGCAATATGAATTTCAGAAGTGGAAATAGTAATTCCCTTTGACTCCACCGAGGGCATTCTACCTCTGTTGATTCCAGTCATCAGTTCCCTATGGAATATAACAATTTTAAATAACCTGTCCAAGAAATGCTATCTAAGGCACATAAAATTCTGTGGTCTGCCATTTGTTGACTAAATATTCTAATGATATACATTTGAAACTCCATTTATGGGCTGCTGAATGTTAGTTTCAAGTAAAAGGAAAGGTTTGGTTGCAAATACATTTGTTGGCATTTGCATGTACACAATAAGATTAATTAATTAATCAGTAATGATATAAAATACTTCTGTGTTCTTTGTACCTTTAAGGAATAATCAGTCCAGCATATTATATACAAAATACAAAGAGAATGTTTTACTGACACTGTAAAATTGAAAGGAACAATAGCTGCACATATAATAATAAAAAGAATCAGCTCTAACATTACTTATTTTGAAAGTAGCATTTATAGTAAACTAGTAGGATTAGGAACAGAAATGAGCTGCTTACTAATGAGCTATGCCACAACACTTTTTTCTGTTGGTGCCTTGAAAAGTACTTTTAAGTATAGAACCTAAAGTTGTATTAATATTCACAGTTGTAGCTCCTTTAATTTCTTAAGTGGTTTAGCCAGCTTGGTTGTTACATATGAAGTAATTAAATCTGTTAAATCTAAATATAAACTTCTGATATCCTTTCAAAATCTTTTCCAGAATCTTTTTATGAAAGAATTTCACAGCTGTTAAGAGGGATAATTTGTTTATTTACTTATTGTAATCTGATCTTGCCCTAAGGAAAATTGAACTGACAAGACCAAAGTTGCACAAGAAGACTTTTAACAAAGATATATTAATATAAACCTCCATTCTGAAAAGGACAGCAGTCATATCTGAGCATATTGTAGCCTGGCAGCTAAAATATGCATAACCATCAACAACCAGAAACAGATACACAGGCATAAATACAGGTTACTGACATTTAGGTTAGTTTCATGTAGGAGTTCCACATGAAGAAGTTTTAATGTAGGGTGATCAATAGCTAAAACAAGAGTCAAAACTACTGAGGAAGATGAAAAAATTAAAAATATTAAAAAAGACTTCTAAAATGATACTCATTTCAAAGATGAATTAATTTAGCAACATTCAAAGTTTAGTTTTACTTCTTTAAATAACTATGAAAAGCAAATATTTTCCAAAATTAGCTCAGAAGTTCTTTTACTGATTTTATTCTGTCTTTTTATAGATCTCTCAATTATTCTTTAGCTTGCTTAAGTACTTTCTTTCTGTTCTTATTGAAATTGTGCATCAGTAATTTTGAAGCTATTCTTACAGTCAGAATCTAGTTAATAAGCAATTTTACTTAAACCTGCATATCTCTTGGTTTAAACACAGAATAAGAAATCTATATTGCTGTAATTTGAAGAAACCTTGGAATCTAGTTTCAGGTCATTTGTTGAAGTAATCATTGCTCATTTGCTAACTAAAAGGTTAGATGTGTTTCCAAACGGGGGGAATCCATTCTACCTAAAGTAACCACCTAAATTCCCTGTCACATCCAATGAAGGAAGAAGGTACCTTTAAAAACAGAGCATAATTATCCCTTAAAAGCAGAGCATAATTATTCCTTAGGCATCCACTCTCCATTGACAAGGGGGAAGAGGCACATGTCAGAATGGTCCTGCAGACACATCTGAGTGCATCTTCTTCTGCAGAGGGATGTTAAAGAGGTAGAATAAGGCAACAGTGCCCACCTATCACAGAACACTCTGCTTCATTTAAGTATTCCTCCTGAAATTAGAAAAACTAATGTGCTGCTTAAAAACCTGGCAGTGAATCCAAGTATTTGATATAACCAGGTATCAAGGCATGGTTTGGTTTTGTTGTTTTGTTTTTTTATTTTAAATTTTTTTTTTTTTTTTAAAAAGGCAAAACAAGTGAGGTACAGCTATGGACTGAATAGGTCATTTCTTTGGGTGGTCAAAGAGGTCTAAGCCTGTTTCAATACTGAGAATGTGGTTTTCTCTTCAAAATTCATTTAATGTAAAATGCTTTCAGGGGAGGGCTGTTGGGTATTCCAGGTCTCTCAAGCACTCTTGAACTCAGGGGCAATACTAATTTTTTTAACTTTTTTTTTTTTTTCCTCACAGTGTGGAACAGCATTCTTACCATGAGACTTTTTTCTCAAAACACAGTCCCCAAAATAGGCATCTGCTTTTCTAAACCTGAATGTCAATGCTATTCTCTTCAAGAGGACAGACCTCCATCTCCCCAGAACAATCAGGTCTCATCATGGCTGGGTGACACAATTAGCCTTTAGCTAGAGGGGAATTAGCAGGGTTAGCTGACCTGGAAAGGCAGGCAGACTGATCACTAAGTGATCTTTAGGCAGACCTGTCCTGGCTGAAATTTCCTTTATCTATACAGAATCACATATACATCAAGGGACTGGAGAATTTTTAGAAATAAGAGGATTTGGGGGCTGGGATATATTTTGTGAGATAGGAGAAAAGCTGCTTTACTCTGTCACCTTCTTGCTCCAGAATATTGAATACTTCTTAACAGTTCAGCACTAGTATTAGTAACGAAGATACAAAAACTTCATAAGGACTCCTCCATTTATTTCGAAAGTGGAAATAAAATTTCACCAGAACTTCATTGTGGCTTCTAATTCTACCTTCATTAGCCATGTGTTGTAATAGTACTTACCATGGCACACTCATTTGATTCAATGAAGGTATGTATAACAGAATTTTAACATTAATTCCAAATTAACTCAACTTATTTAAGTATTAATTACCATTTCATTATAGCTATGTTATACTACATAATTATAAAAAGCTATGTAGTAGCTTTTCTGAAGATTTATTTACAAAAAGGAGCAAAGAAGTAATTTGCAGTACATAGGATAATGTGGGGGTACTGAAACTATGGCTTTTTTAACAAAAGATTTGTATGTATTGAACTGTATTATTTGAGAGTTGCTCCAGTAACTTCTGCAGTAGTTTTTGCTGTATAGAGCCCTGTGGAAATCTCTGCAAGTTTAGGACCTTCCACTTTAAGACAGAATAAGGATTCAGGGAAAATATACAACATAACTGAGAAAGATTTAATACATAAAGTACAGTCCTGTATTCATATAACAGAGGTAACAGAGGTCCTCTTTTGGGAGAAACATTGATATGATCAAGTGATTATCGAGTTTGAACGTTTTATTGCCAGTTCTGCTACTACTTGGTTGTGAAACAAAACAAAACAAACAAAAAAAAATCATATCCCCTCTCAACATCTTTTTTTTGCATTTGAAAATATTTGAATATTCTGGAGGTTTGAAAAATTCTGCCCTAAATATTTTTTTCTTAAAAGTCAAAATAATATGCAGCATTGTTAGAAACTGTTGATTAACATGCTAGATACAAGGGTTTGCAACATAAAATGCAGTTCAGAAAAGCATGAAAAATCGTATTATTATTTTCATATGATCATGGATTCAAATGCAAGGGGGAAACTGGTGTCTATCTAATTAACCTAACTTTCATTTTGAAATAAAAATGAACTTCATAGATTTTTGTCCTATTAGCTTTGAGAGAAGAAAAGTGCCTACATCTGTTCACATTTGCCAATCTTTAAATAAGCTTAAAGAAATGTTGTTTTAACCTGTTACAATGTCTGTTAATTTTTGACATAATTAAGTATGCATATTCCATAAGAGCTAAAAAAAAAAAAAAAAAGTAAGCATGTTTAATGAAATTTAGTTAAGATTTATTTTGCAGCTCCAGATATGTTATTAATAAACTTAGTAATTTAGAACTAATCTACATAGTAAATTAATATATTTAAATTTTTAATTTCTAACATATTTTAAAGAAAGCAAGCAAAACAGATTCTTTCAAATATACCTCTAACAATGGCTAGTAATACATACAAAGCTTACTTACATAAAACTTTTTACTGAGTACCTTTAGATTACATTGAATAAAAAAAATATTTTAAAAATGTTTGATAACTCATGACTGTAATTTTTGCTTTCCAGACATATTCCTAATTTTTCACATTATAGGGCAGATGTATTTAACTATCTGATGAAAAATACCACATAGTAAGTGTCCAATTTATGACATTTTAATTTTTTTAAATTGCTAGTATTTGAGATGCTTGACAGCTCTTCCTCCTAGACCAGGCCCTTGGGCTCTAGCATTTGTTTGCAGCAATTCTTTTATAAATAAACAGACAAATAAATTAATACATTACTGCAGAAGAGCTTTAATTTCTTTAACATTCCAGAAGGTTGGGCTTCAACACAGATATAAAATGTAGGATGTTTCATGATAAGGACATGTATGTTCACAAGAAATTTTTAAGTTCTACTACTGCTCCCATGCATGTAAAATTATTACCCCTTTGCCATCGTTATGAAGAAAGAAAAATAGATTTGGTAAATAAATAGATTCCTCAGATTAATGAAGTGAAAGTTCCTTGATTTGATGAAAAAATCATAATAAATTTCATTCCACTAATAGGAATGGTGCCTTGAAATTTCACACTAACACTTTTTTTTTTCAAGGTTTGTTTTATGCATGCAGTAGAACTAAACTCTTGGCACAATGCTTGTATAGGTTTTTTAGGTGTTTCTGCCACTAGTATTTTACATCTAAGAGGTCGGGAAACCTGAGACTACTGGAATCCCAAAGATTAAAATAAAAAAAAAGTTTCTGGTTTATTTCTTTGTCTTTTGGTCTCCTGGTAATTTTTTCCAGATGCCCAGGAATATTTTGTGCTTTCTGTACTTAGCATGCACAGAGTAGAAGAACAGCTTGAACTTTATCTGGAAATAGAAGAAGTGAACAGGAAAGAGCAAGGAAGACCTGGAGTGATAACAGAATAATGGGGCTGGCATAGCTTAACTGGAGCCACAGAACAAAGTGAAGCACATCAATACTTCATGAACCTAAGTCAAAAATTATACACAAAATCTATCAGCTTGGGAGTGACAGCTGAAGAGAGTACAACCAGTGGGTAATTGTGGAAAACCACTCTACAACTTGTAAAGTTATAGAGAGAGTTATGTTTATTCAGCACTGGGCACACGAGGGGATAATTCCTCCGAAATCCATGTGCACCAATCTCACAATCAGGCTTTCGTTATATACACTGAAGTTTTACATATTCATTAGATTTCACAATACACCTATACATACGCATCACCTACTCCCACTTTGTATTAAAATTAGTCCCAAGAGGTCATTTTCATAATCTCCTCCCCCCTTCACTTGTGTAGTGTCTCCTGGTGGTGGTCATGAGGATCATGGGGATGAAGTAAAAATGAAGCAAAGGTCTTTCTCTGGGTAAACTTTTCACCTCTTCTTCTCCAGGCATGTACATTTGTTCAGTCTTCAGCCAAGCCCACAACACATTCTGTTTCTTATCTCAAGGTTGCTACAGTTATCAGTTTAGCACATATATTTCCCTTATAGGTGATGACTACCTAAACAACTTCTTAGCTTCTATTAAACAAGCATTCTGGGTTAGCTTCTATCAGGTCATTGTGACCCCTAGACAATTACTAGCAGGCATTTTATATTAACCCTGACATCAGTAACAAAATTGTTCAGACTTTTCTAACTTCTTTCTGTTCTAATAGCATCTTTACTGTCCCTGCCTGGTGCAAGGAAGGTTTGAATAATTAATTACTGCCTCAAAATATCTTTCAGATCTCAAATGTGAAACAAAATAACTGACTGTTGAGATTTTCTTACTCCAGAGTCTAAATATCTGCAAATCTCTAAGTTTGTTCCAATTTATAATATTGCTTTGGGCTTACATATAACATCAAACAGTATAGAAGTAGAAAGTATAGCAGACCGGTTGCCTTGATGTGATTTTATCCTTTGGTTTAATTTGCTTCCCTTGCAGTCTTGATATCAAATTCTCTTTTGAAATCAAACCAGACACATTTCAGATTGAATAGAGCTATTTTCTATTTAATTCTGTTTGGCACAGGACAAATTATTATGGAGAAACTCTAAAAGAAAAGAGGGGATGCCCAACAGCAGCACTGTATTTAATCGTTTGTCAGCATTTCCTTTAGAAACCCTGTATTTTAGTTACTTTTTTTTTCATTCTATTGGCTTGATAGAAAGAAATGAGGTATCAGCTGAGATGTAGTTTATTAAGACAGAACAAAAAGCGTGACAATTGAAAAACTGGTTCTGATATTAAATAGCCAGAGATAACAATATTATAAAATTATTATTACTAAATCTTTGCTCACCAAAAATACTCTTAATTTTTCTCTCAAAGAACAATGCCGGTGGAGAAGAAACATTCTCTTGTTCTAATCTCACAGTTGCTTGTTATTATAACTAGCATAAGTAAACCTTTATGGACTTAGAGGAAGCCCAGAAATATACCATGTTTATTCTCTATTGACTTCCAGCTCCTATAATTTACAATTTGTATGTAAGGGTTGGTCTTGCAATCACTTCATCGTGTGCTTATCTTTATGATCTAATATAATTCATTTCTCTAGTAAAAACACATACCTGAATAAAAGCTTGCAAGACAGAGAATTCAGTGATAGAAAGCTATATAAAATGCTGTTAAACAAAGTGTGAATGTCCCATAAACCCAACCATCATTAAGAAAAGAGAGCACTGCTGATGTTTACCTGGTAAAAGATTTATCATGTCCCAAGGAAAGAGTTATATGAAACAGCTATATGTTAAAGTATATGATATGGTAGTATTAGGGTTAATATATATTTAGACACAATATCCAAAATTGCTGGTTTTATTCCATTGTCTGTGGAGACTGTAGGAGCAGAAACTGAAGGTCATCTCTTTCTCAGTCTCCTATCTATTAACGCAGTTATACGGAGAAGATTTTATTGGTTTAATTTGAATTCTAATGCTTCTTGGTTATTTGGGCTCAGGTGCGTGGGATCTTTGTAGATCCCAATAATGAGACTACTAAAAAAAGCCTCCATGGTTGCATATGGGTGTGAAATCAGAATATAAAAAAGGATATAAATACTATGATCGTATCTATACCTATGTGCAAATGTACAACACACAAAAAAAGCAGCAAAGCTTCATATGCTTAGTCCAGTTTGGAGCCTTGTGTTGGATAAGTGATTGTAACTGTCTGAGCCAATTAACATTGTGAGAAATTATTTCTAAAATCCAGTTATCAACATTTCATTGAAGTTTTTTTAAAAATTCTGATTGAGTACCTGGTTAGAAGAGACCCAAAAAGATCATCTGGGCCAGCCTTTTGTGGGAAAGAGAGCCTACATAAGATTAGACAGCATCCTTCTTAAACTTCTCTTGAAAACCTCCTGTTGCAGGAACTCTACAATATCCATGGGAAGTGCATGGTTGTTCTCACTGTAAAAAATACTTTTGTTTTCAGATTGTAACTCTCCTGAACAGTACGAATATATCTCATTGCATCAGATGACAGAACCTGACTAACTTGTGTACAACCACTATATTCCTTGTGCACTCAGCTCAGATGACTTAAATTCTGAAAAAAACCCTATTTCCTCATCTTTCGATTGGGACGGTGCTATGTTAATGGAAACTTCTAATTGTAAACACTCAAAGAAACAAGGTGGGTAGAATTTAACCTATTCAAATCAAGATGCATCCTTAGTGTGGAGCTTCTTAAACTCTAAATTACTGTGCAAGAAAATAGGGCTGGGTTTTGTGTGTAAACATCATTTATGCTGCTGTAAAAAATTACAGTCAAACCAGATTTTGTTATTTACACAGAATTGCACTGTTTTGTTCATGATTAGTAAATAGATTGCAGCCCATATAAATTTTGTATCACCCACAAAGAGCTGTTAAAATGTTAAAATATTAATTTACTGTGAAAATTTGTACATTTCTAATGTAAAATATACTTTTTTTTTTTCCTTGCAATAGCACTCTATACAATTTATTTTAAGCCAGTTTATGGATGGAGAAAGTGTGTCCTGTATTTCTACAATGTGATGTTATAATTTGTTCTCTATTTTGCCTTATCTTACTTTGTTATGTGTTAATTCTTGTTTTCCTGTTCAGGGGAGTAATACCTTATAGATTTCTAGTTACAGTTACATTAACCTTTCAAATTAAAATGCCATAATCTAATTAATAATTTCAAGACTTACCAGTAAGTAGAATTGATTAATTTTCCTATAGATGTGCTGGAAAAAAGTTTTCAAAACAGTTAGAGATTCACTTCCATACTTACTATCTCTTGATAATAGAGGTAATTTAAAATGGGAGTGCTCTGTCAACATTGCCCTTGAAAACATTTGCAATGTCCTTCATCTTCTGGCTGTTAAGAACGTCCTTTCATGGCTCATTTTGCTCAATTTAACATCTTCTCCAGATACCATTGACCCTGGCATCATTTTACATCATCTTAGGCACCCTGCAAGTCTCACTGGCAGTGTTTTAGCCAGGCTGATATCTTTATCTTACTTGACCATAACAGTGCAAATTAATTACTATAGGTATTTTTTTCCCCTGAACTTGTTTTTAATTGCTTCAGGAATCTAGACTGTGTTCTGTAATTTTTTGTACCTACATATTAATGCTTCCTCATATTTTTGTTATGATTAATACTATGCAAAACAGGAAATGTTTGTTTTTTGAACTTAGTGTTAACAATTTTATTGTGTTCTCTCTGAGAATGGTAAATTACATAAATTAAATTCAGTATAATCATATGTTTATAAATGGTATGGAATTTTCTATCTTACAATTTTCAGTTAGGATTTCTTCTTTATTTAATATCTGTAATCAGAAGTATACAATAACCTAAAGGGAGACAATATATCCTTCTGGGAACACTGCAGGGCATTATTTGATGCTATATGTGGGTTATTTCCAAAAGAAAAGCATCTTCCTGTAATTAAATGGTTCACTAAGGCTCGGTTGATATCTGGACACAAGTCTATTCCCATTCAGTGATATTTTCTGTCACCCCAGAAGTCAGGGCTCAAAACTGTAATCTAGTGCGTGGTCATGTACTTAGTCTTCCTGTTACATCTCTCAGTAAGTGGTTCTATGAACACATCCCCTGCCAAGAACTGCCACTCTGCTGATGGAAACAACTCCAAAGTTTCATTAAGATGGAAAAAAGTCATGTTAAGGACAAACAAGTTCAGAAGTGGTAGCTGACCACAGGATTTGGCTCTGTTTTTGTCTTCTGTATGAAAGAAACCTCAAATAGCAGATTCCTTTTCCCTACAGATGCATTTATGGAGAACAGGCTTTTTCCTCCTAGCCTTTTTCTTTATATCTGGCAGTTGTAACCTTATAAACATATGCTCATAAAGTCTGACTTAAAACTCATAGAGATCAGTGGTAAGGCTTTTGACAGGGCTTCTGGGTCCCAAAAAATACCACTCACTCCCATGTTAGCCTGTAAAGTTCATTCATATCAAACTTAATTCATATTCACAAACTTTCCAGCTAATTTGGGGTATGGAAAATTCAAGGGATTTCTCCCTTGAAACTTAGTTAACTCCTTAGCTATACTGGCTAGATGCTACAGCACATCAGCTGGCTTCTGTACTGGCTTATCATGAGTGCAGAAGAGAAGATGACATCTTCAGAAAGAATATTTATATATTGTAAGGCATTTGGATGTTCCCCTGGCTCAGGAGTAGTAGCAAAGGCAACAGAGATACAGCTATTTTTACATAACTTCTTTTCATTTATACTTCCCTACTGGCTAGTTTAGGGAAGTTGCTGCTCTCAGCTCCTAATGATCCACATGGGGGACTTTTTTCACCCAGCATCCTAAAGACTCTGGGATCATATTTTTGGTCCAGGTTTTAAGGCACACTGTCTCTAACTTTAGATGTCTGCGTCAGTTTCAACACCTTGTTCTTCAATCTGTAATCCTAAATCCTTGTCTCCAAGTATTCTAGTTCATTCTGATTTTTAGCATATTTGTGATTGTGTTAGATGCCAATTTCAGAGTTCTTCACTCTGCAGACAATTATCTGGCACATCAGCTTCTGCTTTGGTTATTTTTTTTTCCCCTTTCCATCTCTTGAAATTTCTTATGTTTCTTCATTTGACAGTAAATCCAACTGCCTCTCAGTCCTCTTCTGTGAGTTAGCTTAATGGTAAAGTAGGGAGAAACATGGCAAAAAGTGCTCTTTAATAGGTAAGGAAAAGAGAAAGACAGTAGAAATAGTAGTTACTGGGAATTGTATATACCATGGCACTAATCCCATAATTCCTCCCTTTCCCAGATGTCACAATGAAGAATCAGCTCAGGTACCCACACACTGTGCTACTGCAGCTGCAAGAGATGCTGAGTATGATGGAGGAGCACAGGAGTGGTAAGAGTACAAACCAAACAAGCTTGTAGCATTTTTTACTATGTTTCTATACTATTGAGAATGGCAGGAATGAGTGCTTATGGTGTTTAATAAAGGAGCTGCAACATGTTCCACCTGTATTATGCCTTAATTTTTTATTACTTCCAGAAATAGCTGCTGGTACTACCCCACTGTGTTCCTGGAATGAGAAGCATGAAGGAGAATGACAGAAAAAGATCCATACACACCATTAATTTCAAAGTTGTACAGCTTATTAGCTCGGGTTCAATGTTAGCTGTGCTTGTTCATGGTCTCCAGAGCACCAAGTTCTGAGGAAGCTTATTAGGTCAGTCACAGTACTAAGCAAGAGCTGGCTCTGTGTATTTTTCCAGGGTCCCAGGTAATGAACCCTTCTGACTCAGTGGAGCTTAGGAGAAACAGCTGAGTTGCCCTGTGAGAAGATGTCTGAAGCCTCCAGACTGGGACTGAGGCAGAACTAATAAGCCTTACTAAAATGAAGTTGACTGTATGCATTGGGATGTCTCTACACCCAACACTAGTTATTTTGGGTTTGGAAATGTAATAAAATTGCCCTTTGGTGATGGATGGTTTTATTCTCTACTTGTGGCTTATACCATGCTCCTTGCACAGCACGTTTTCTTACAAGAGGAACAGCTGGGTGACAGAGAACAGGGGTGCCTGTTTTGTCCTGCTGTGGCTACAAGAACACTGGCTGCATTGTTTCACAGCTGGTTAGCTATAAAGTGCTTCTTTCCTCTTTAGCTCCTGGAACCTCTTGGTGTTCAGGACAAGCTGGAAGTTAATAAATAAGGTAGCAGGGAAGCAATTGCTGCTACAGAAGCAGCAATCAGTCACATCTTGGAAAGGCTCATTTGCCTGCTTGCATGAGGAAGTAAACCAAGAGCTAATAAATGTATCTTGACCATAAAAACAGGAATATTTCAGTCACTTGAAAAAGAATATGTGGAGTTTAGGCAGCCTTAAAGAAACAAAAAAAACCTGCTGGACTGAGGAGGGTATTGATGAGAAGAATCCATTCTGAGATGACACAGTGAGCAGGAAGAATTGCTTTGTTTAACCTGTTTTTTTGTCTCATCTAGAAGATAAGCTGTCTCAATTTTAATGAGTTTCTTAGTAGCCAAAACAGATACATCTGAAAACTATAAATTAATCAGTATGTAATGGTGTTGAATACAAATATTCACTAAAATAGTGCAGCCACCAATGCTACATATTTGCTAACACTATGTTGAAATACCAAGACAAAATCCACAAACATTTTATGTATGTCAGCAATGTGACCACAAAAGAGGTAAACAATGTTTGTCGTTGCCTATGGGAGATATCCAAGTAACAGCATTCATTGTAAGACAGAAGATGGCATAAATATCAGTGGCTGTGAAGACTCAGGAGATTGCTCTGAAAACACAAGAAGGATCAGCTCAAAACTGAAAGCAATGCAAGCAGTACAACAAGCAGTAGAGATGCTCCTTTGAGGGAGGGAGGGTGAGAAGCATAAAACACCAAACATGAACCAGGGAAGATGAAAACTGAAAAAGACAAGCCCATTTCAGTTTGACATTACCTCATTAAAGAGTTCTCAGGTCTGATTAGCTTGGGTCCTGCTACTAAGAGCCACTAAAGACCTTAGCCATCAATGGTAAGTAAATGACATCAGCTCCATGTATTGCATACTCAAAGCTAATTTGGGATATGACTGATAAAGATTAACAATTTTGTATATTCTGAGATGATGTATAATAATGTGTAACAATAAACCATTATCATGAAGTGTGCTGTTAACGAGTGAATTTAGTGACGTTTTGTTCTAAAGTTTAAAACTTGCCTGATTTTTTGACTTCCAAACACTCCACTAAGAATGATCTACAGTTCCTTAACTGGTGTATGTATGTATGTATGTATGTGTGTATGTATGTATGTATTTATGTATGTATGTACATACAGCTGCGGCACCTTCTTCCAACACATGTTCAATACGAGAAGAATTATTTTATATCATAAGTACATAATTTTATATACATTTCTTGCAAATTAAAATATGTACCACTTCATATACCTCCTAGCTTTGGAGATTGTAAGTTCTTTCGCATCTCTTGACATAATAATTTCAAGTAAAAGATTCAGTTAATAATGCACTGAAATTCTGTATTCCCATCATGCACAGTAAATCTGCTAACTGAGAAATACACATTTCTTGAGACCAGATAATTTTTTCCACTGTGTTTTCTAACTTCTAAACTACTACAATTGGTCAGCTGTAGTTTAAAGAGCATTTTGGATCAGTCTGTATGTCTGGACTGCTGGAAATGTAAAAAAATTCTAACAATGTGGCAAAACCCAGAAGTGAACAGAATCACAGAATCATAAAATGGCTGAGATTGAAAGATACTTTTGGAAGTCATCTGGTCCTACCCCTCTCTTCAAACATGGTCACCTGGTTGCCAAGGACCATACCCAGAAAAATTCTGAATAAATATCAAGGAATAAGGACTCCAGAACCTGTTTGGGCAACCTGTGCCAGTGCTCAGTCACCCTCACAGTAAAAATGTTCAGATGGGATCTCCCATGTCTCAAGTTGTGCCCACATCTTGTCACTGGGCATCAGTGGGAAGAGCCCAGCTCTGTCTTTAAATAACTGAATACATTGATTAATTTCCCTCTGGTCCTTCTCTTCTTCAGTCCTAGGTCTCCTACCTTTTCTCATTGGAAGAGATTCCCCAGTACCTTAGTTTTCCTTGTGCCCTTCCACTGGACTGCCTCCAGTAGTTGCATACTTTACTGGAGAGCCAAGAACAGCACATGGTACTTCAGATGTGGCCTCACCAGTGCTGCAGTCTTTTATTTTTGTCTTTCCAACTCATCATATAGTGTCTATCGGAAAATAATTTTCTATTTGTACTCTTTATGCTGGTGTTATTATTGCTCCCCATGACCTTCTCTTATGTATAATTTTATGATAGGAGCCAAATATCCAGGTTACAAACTTACATTTTTCTCTTGGTCATTTCTTCAGTGGTAGAAGTATTAAGTGGGTTACAGCAAGCTGTTTCTAGCCTATTCAGAAAGGAATGTGCAGGGTTTTTTTCTATCAAATCAGTTTCCAAAGTCAGCTATGATCAGACAAAATATGTTACCAAGAAAGGCCGGAGGAAAACAGTTTAAAAAGAGAGAGAAAAAAGGTTTCTCCCTCAAGGACTGATCATAAAAAATCCTTGATTTTCTGACAGTTCCAGGACAAATTTTTGTGTCTTGTCTTTGATAGGCAGTGTCCTCGGTCAATCTGAGATCCAGCTGGATAGAAACCTATCTCAGTTGGTGATTTTTCTTTCTTTTCCTAGTGGCATTAACCAGTACAGAAAACAACTGAAAAGGAATCAAACAAAGAATCAAAGCCTTGTTCCAAGACTGTCTAAGTTACACTGTTAAACCTGAAAAAAAGCTTTAGCTATTCATCCAACAGTTTCAGAAGATTGGAAAGAAAATTGAAAAGGAGAGATAGAGAACAAACATAATAAAGTCAACTAAAAAAAAAAAGTGAATACCTTTGAATTACTCAAAGGAAATAACCCAGCAGAAAGGTGTTTTGTTTGTTTTCATTTAGCTTTCCAATCCTTATTCTCACCTTCTTCCCCCCCAAGAACTAGGTCAATTTGAAGTGAAGGCGTGTATTTTTATTTATTTGTTTAAGAAATACAAATACATAATTTCAATTGTGCAACTACTCTAACAGTACACTGTAAAGCTGATGGAGCTCTTATTGTGCATACAAGTACTTTTTTTTAAAATCATAATAAAGGTATCTAGATGGTTAGGGTGAAAAAAATTATAATAAAAAAACAACTGGCCCTTGTGAGAATGTTGTGTCTAGTAGCACCTGTAAGTTTTCAAAGAAGGAAAAGGAAAATTTAAGAACAAATCAGTTGTACTTGGTTAGACTTGGGGGACTTTCAGAGGAAGAACAGAACATCTTAAAATTCTGTTTGAAACTTCCTGTATAACTTCTAGGATTTGGGCTTCAGCTTTCCCACTGAATTTCACTGGATCATGTTGGTTTCATTTTAACTGTAACTACTATTTACTCCCAACTGGCTAATGCAAAAAAAATCATAAGAACTGAAACTCCACTTTGTACTGGTCCTGAGCTACGAGATATTTTGTCTCACTGGGGATAGTGAGGTGGATTGAGAGCTGGTTGAGTGACAGAGCTCAAAGGGCTGTGATCAATGGTGCAGGTTTGAGCTGGAGGCCTATAGCCAGCCCTGTTCCCCAGGGATTGGTACTGGGTCCAGTCCTGTTCAACATATCCATCAGTGACCTAGAGGGGGGACAGAGTGTACCCTCAGCAAGTTCTCTGGGCAGAGAGGTGCCTCATGAGGTTCAATAAGGGCAAGTGCACCTGGGGCAGTACAACCCCATGCATCAGTATAGGTTAGGGGCTGACCTGCTGGGAAGCAGCCCTGAGGAGAATGATCTTGGAGTCCCGGTAGACAGTAAGTTAACCATGAACCAGCAATGTGCCCTTGTGGTCAAGAAGGCCAATGTTATCCTGAGAGTAGGTCAAGAGAGGTCATCCTCCCCCTCTGTTCTGCCCTAGTGAGGCCACATCTGGAATACTGTGTCCAGTTCTGAGATTCCCAGTTCAAAAGAGACAGGGAACTCCTGAAGAGAGTCCAGCAGAGGACAACAAAAATGACAGCGTAATAGAGCATCTACCATAAGAGGCAATGTTGAAAGAGATGGGTTAGTTTAGCCTGGGGAGGAGAATACTGATACATTTACCTTATTAATGTCTGTAAATATCAAAAGGGTGGGTGTAAGGAAGAAGGAGACAGACTCTTTTCAGTAGTGCCCTGGACAAGGGGCAATGGGCAGAAGCTGGAACACAGGAAATTTCATCTCAAAGATGAAAAAAAAATTCTTTACTATGAGTGTGACAAAGCACTGGAACAGGCTGCCCAGAGAGGCCATGGAGATATTAAAAACCCACGTGGGTGGAGTCCTGTGTAATGTTCCCTAGACAATCCTGCTTTAGTAGAGGGGTTGGACTAAATAAGCTCTAGAAGTCCCTTCCAACTCTGATGAGTCTGTGATTCTGTGCATTTGTGCATGTGTAATCATCAGTTCCTTTAAGCTTTCTTCAGTGCTATTGTATTTTATTAAAATGAGCAGGTAATCCAAGGAGTCACTCAATAGAACTCTCAGTAATCTGATATTTTCACATTTGCTTCCAAATACAAAAAATACTTGGTATTCAGCTTGAAAACTTTTTCTCTAACCTCAATATACTTTATTACACAGAAGGCTACTTCTATGCTGGTAAATAAGATCAGTTACTGACCTTGAAATCTACAAGGTCTGGACTGAATACAAGGTCCCTATGCAGCAGATGACTCTCAATCACACTTCACAGCATCTGGACTTAAATCTTTTCTAGGTGCCAAATGAGTCAAAAGTGTAATTATTATGTATCAGTAATTTTCCAGTTACAAGTATTGAGAAAAAAAAAAAAAAAGCGTGGCCATTTCTGTAACACACTGCAGTGTGACACAAAAAATATGCCCTATATATTCTGGAGGCTGAGTGGCACATAAAAAAATGTAAGAGTGTTTGAGACTGACTGCTGAGTCAGCCCGAGAGGACAGTTTAGGAGCAGTCCTGATGGAATAGTTTCCCAATTGCTTGTAAGGAGCAGTTCCAGTGGTTAACAGTCTCACAAGGCATGTTCAATTACTGCCTGGAGCAAAAAAGCTGATGTAAACCAGCCAAGGACTAACAGCTCTGGGCATGACAAGGGGTTTAGTCATCAAACTTCCTCCCTGACTCCTATTATTCAGTAGTGCAGACATTCCTGTGTTTGTAAAAACAGTTTACTAATGTTTATAGACTAACTACGTGAGATTTACAACCATAGAGAATTCTGGCTTTGTTTAATTAACTGAAAGGAATGGGAAAGGCTCAAAATAAAAAATAAAAAAGGATGAGACAGCGACCACTATAATTTTTTAGCTAAAATGTCTTATTCTAAATAAACAAATAAATAAAAGCAGAATTTGGAAGAATCTAATCCTGTTTTATTCTGTGTAATCTAAACTGAAAATCAGTATTTCTTTTTCAGAGGAAATTATTTACATAATTCACTGCCTCTAAATGGTTACATAGCTGGAAGTGAAAAATCATGAAAATTAACTTTAAATACTGTTTTTTTTTCTTCCCAATGTCCCTAAATTGTTTTATCAAAATGCAAACTGCTGTTGTACTATTTTTCTTTAACATATTTATTTTTATTTGGCTAAAAAATTGTAACAGAGCATGGGTTCCACTCAAAACAGAAAGCTGATGCCACCAAGTCAGTAGAACAGGGCTTCACAGTCACCACCTTGATAACTAAGCCAGACTCTAAATGTCACTGCCTTCATGCTGCCTTCAGTGCATGAGGAGGGTTTTATTTCTCAAACTGAGCCAAATGATATACTAGAAAATAAATGGGTTAAAGGTAGCCATGAAGAAATGCGAAGCATGCAGGTTTGTTTGAAATCCTACCTCTCATGAAAGGTTAGGCATTTAAATTATTTAGAAAAATCTATCTAGAATCTTTTCACTGTGATGAAAAATTATAGCCATTCTTGCAAAGAAAGGAACAGTTTTCTCTTCACTTTCAAAAAAGTCAAAAAAAGTCCTCTATCATTTTCATTCCCTAGCAACAATGTGAGCATGAGGTGCAACATCTGGTTAAATTACCCCTTCCTCCTGTGTATTGGAAAAAGGAGAATTCAAACTTATGCCTACAGGTTCCCTCTTTAGGCTGAGAAGATCATCATGAACAGAGGATTGTCTGTATTTCTCTTGTTGTGGATGAGCATGCAAAATTGATGGGATCATAAAGAGAGAATACAGAAAAAAACCCTACGATTAACTTAGTAGGTAAGGAACTCATCCAAGAAACAGCTGTTCTTATATTTGGGCCAAGGAGATTGGTTTTTTTTTTTTGTTTTTTTTTTTTAATGTAGTATCTGTGTAGTAAGAAATGCTGTTTGTACATTGAGATAAACCAAAAATACTTATAATTAAAATCCCACTTAGCATTAAATTTCATAATGCCTTTGAGAATTTTTTGTCATGTTTACGTGTTCTGGAAAAATAAAGGTGATCTACAGGTCACGGAAAAACATAAAAGTTACACTTGCATGACCAAACCAACCTCCCCTCCCTCTCCCTCTCCCTCTCCCTCTCCCTCTCCCTCTCCCTCTCCCTCTCCCTCTCCCTCTCCCTCTCCCTCTCCCTCTCCCTCTCCCTTTCCCTCTCCCTCTCCTTCTCTTCTTCTCCTTCTCCTTCTCCTTCTCCTTCTCCTTCTCCTTCTCCTTCTCCACTCCCTTTCCCTTTCTTTTCTTCTTTTCCCTTTCTTTTCTTCTTTTTCCTTTCTTTTTCCTTTCTTTTTCCTTTCTTTTTCTTTTCTTCTGCCTTCCTGCCTTCCATATTCTATTTCTGCCAATTCTTAAAACATTCCTATAGGTACTTTTCCAGATACTCTGGAACTGCAGAAAACTACATTATGCAGAATAGAGCCTTTCCAGATGCATCACAAAAAATGTAAATTAAATAAATCTTAAAACATCCAAACTACACCTATGTTTCATACACAGTATAGGCCTTATTTCTATTCTGTTTATTTATATGCATGTTTAGATAAGAATATCTTTTCCTTAGGAATGAACAATCAGCTTCTGTTGACCACACTGACTGACAGAAAAGGTAATTCCTTAAGATGTCTTATTATAGATGTTGAACTATTTTTATTGATGAAATTGAACATAACAAAGTTGACTGAATACCATCTAAATATCAGTCCATTTTGTTTTCAAAAATATCCCTGCAGTTTGCTATTTTTGGAAAAAATAAGAATGTTATGAGGAATACATTACTAAAGTTTTCGATTCTGAACTTTTGTTAAAAACTCCATCATGAAGTTAAAAATGTCTAAAAATGATTCATTTATGCATAAATAACTGAAGTGTATAATTTGGGACTGCCTGTGTAATGAAGCTTTCCTATTATTTCAAATTTTCTTATGATAATAATATATAACATTTTTCTTATTATTACAATTTTTCATTATTCATAAATTCAGTGGATCAAGGGGTGGATTGTGTATAAATTATCCATTTCTATTCAGTATTGTGATGTTATTTTAGACTCACACAATCACAGAATGACTGAATTTTGATTTTTGTATTCTGTTTTTTTTGTTGTTGTTGATGTGAGTGAAGTTTGGGAAGGTTTTTGTGATCAATGTGAATTTTAATACTGAATAATGAAAATCTGGAATAATATTAATGATGATGGCAGTAACTGTTACATCAAAGTATAAGGAATTAATTAAGACAAAAAGACTCTACCTGCCTAATTATTTGTCATGAATTATTCACACCCACTATTCTGCGACTTGAAGTTTGAGTAGACACCTATTACTCCTTCTGTCTAAGAACTGCCACCAGTAAAGAATATAAAAAAATGCCATTATTTTAACAAGTTGTGGCAACGTATGTAGTCTTGAGATATATATTTATTACATTTACTAACAATTGCATTAATTAGATGGGAAATAATTGTAGTATTTTATCCTTATGTTTTCACACTGAAGTTTTATTTTTCATTAATTTCTCTATCTGACTATAAACAATCTTGCAACTTAATGATTTAACTTGTTTTGTCAATCCATACAGATCTATGGTCATCTCAGGTACCTATTAATGGCTCGTAAAACAGAAGACATTGACCATTCTCTATTTTTCTTTAAATAACAGAATCTATGCCTTTATCTTGCATATAATCTTGCACATTAAAAGTAATAAAATGGATTTTTTTATTTTTTTTTTTCAGAAAGACTCTACTATTTTAATATTATGTCGAGATAAACTGGTAAATTAAATCAAATCACTTCCTGGGCACTGAAGGCTTTTACCTTGAAGGCAGCCTAAAATGTCACAGAATAGGCAGAACAGTCAACAAAGATTGTTTCCAAAATTCCTACAACACAGCAGTGCAAACCACTCAGAGTTCAGCCATCTGTGGCACTAGTCCTTGAAAAAACATGTTTTACTCTCTAGAACCCTGATATAATCAATTTGTGATTTAAGCTGCTGTTACAACCATATTCACTTAAAGTCAAATAAAGTACTTCCCTATGAAAAAAATAAGGGGAAGAATTGTCTGCCTATGATAAACAGTTTTCTGTTACAAAAATGTTGCTTTATATTAGCTTTTGAACAAATAACTACTTGTACTTCAAACACAATAAAAATGTCATAATCAATGCAGTATTCACACACATTCTTAACTTTTAGTATTTGAGTAATCCTACTGAATTCAGTGGGGCTGTTTATGTTCTTATTGCTAGTTTTTTCTTCTATTAAGCTTAAGAAGATAAAAGCAGGATATTGGGAAGATTAAGATTCAACCTATTAGTGATATTACTGTAGACAGCAGAAGATGATTAGGAAAATATTGTAACCAACACAAGATGTACAAAGTGATCCTGAACATCATATGTCTTTCCAGCTTGTGGAAGTCAGAGGGTTCTTGCTTTCCTGAGCAAATAACTGCTTTTTGCCCATTGTTTCTAATAGCTACTTGCATTTTATTTTCATGAATTTGCCTACCTATTCCTTACTTGAACTTTTATATACATTCAGAGTTCCTAACATCTTGCAACTGAATCTTATATGAATTACAAACCGTGGGCCACTTCAGTGGGAATCATTGTTAGGCTCCTTTCTGTGCAGAAATCTCATCCCATTTATCTTATTGGAGACAGGATTTGGTGGTCTTTGCTGACCTTTAGGAAGCAGCACCTTTGACATGTAACCTATATCTAGATAAACAACATATATGAAGAGAAAGAAATATACTCGGGCTCTTTCTGAATATTTATGGATTTGTAAATACCATAAATTGCTGATAAATTCACATATATACAGAACTGTAATGGTCTACTTTTTCTTAATGAGTTACCTCATATACTTTTCTAATACTACAGTATTAACGTTCCATTTGTAATAAACTTTTACTGATAAAAGACTACCTTGTCCCAAGGTTTGTCAGTCATCTGGTGACTGAAATTCCCTAGGTTTTTTTGGAAAAAAAAAAAAAAAAAAAAAAAAAAAAAAAAAAAAAAGAACAAGAATTTGAAAGAACACAGAACATATTTCTTCTGAAAAGAAGAAATGTCTTTTGAATATAGATCAAATTCCAAACTGGATGATTCTTAGCTCACCTTCTGCAAAGTGGTTGTCATTGTCTTCCCCCACATCCTCAAATATAAGCTGACAAACCATGAGTTGTGTAAATGCAAAGTGAGGTGGATTGAAAAGTGACAGAAAGACCAGACCTTCTGGATTTTGATCAGTGAATCCAGCCAGAGGTAAGTCACTATGGGTGTACTCCAGAGGCAGATACTGTGGCCAATACTGTTTAATATCTTTATTAACAATGAGGATGCTGGCAATGAGTGCACACTCAGCAAGGTCTCACAGATGATAGAAAAGTGGTAGGAGATGCTGATAGGTAGTTATCCTGCCTTTCAGAGGGATCCAAATGGGGCTGGAGAAATGGGCTGAGGAATTTAATGGACTTTAACAATGGTATTGCAATGTTCTGTACCTGGGGTTAATAACCTTAGGAACCAGGATACACTGAGTGCTGACTATCTGGAAAGCAGCAATCCTTTCTCATAGAAAATAAGGCCAACAGTGTCCTGAGCTGCTTTAAGAAGAGACTTACTAGCATTTCAAGGGAGAAAATCCTTCTTTTGTACTCAACAGTAGTGAGACTGCATCTAGAGTACTGTCTCCAGTTCTGGACTCCTCAATATGAGAAAAACGTGGACCTACTGAAACAAATTCAGCACAAAGCCACAGAGATGGGTAAGGAACTGGAACATCTTTCATATGAGAAGAGTCTGAAAGTTGGAACTGTTCAGCCTGTAGAGGGGAAGTCTCAGGGGGAGATTTTACCTATGTGTTTAAATACCTGATAGAAGGGAATGAATATGGGGGAGCCAGACTCAGCAGACCATCTAGTCTAGCTGACCCGTCCTTAATGAGGAGTTTGATGAGGTAATTTCAAAACATCCCTTCCAAACTAATTGTTATGTGGTCCTTGAACCTGAGATTCCTGTTGCCTCTGTCTTCTACTCACTGAGCTCCCTCTGAACGGACACTTTGCCAATTGTGTCATCCACTCCACCAAGTTTAGTGCCACTGAAGAAATTTCTGACTCCATATCATTGTCAAGACCACTGATAAAGGCAACAAGCAAAACCAGCCCTGTATTGACCCCTGTACACTCTGCTTGTCACCAGCAGTCATTTGGACATCACACTATTGATCACATTCTTTGCACATGGAGGTCCAACAGGTTTTCTGCATGCCTAACAATCCATCAAGTCATTCAGCCACTGCAGATTTATTCAGCTTCTGTTTTATATTTTCTGTTGTTCATTATGAATAGAATAGGACATAGTGCATAAAGATCAAACGACTTGGGCAGCAAACACTCTTTTTCTTATGAGAATAACAAAAAAGAGAGAAGTGAAAATGCTTTATTAATAAATTCTTAAAAAAATAATCTATGTACCATCTGATAAAAAATATTGGAGTTTTTCTATATCCTTGTTTATAAACTTTTTAAGTGACTGATGTGTTTTAACAATTTGTATATATTTTTTTACTGATTTTAGTCCATTTAAGATTATTACATGAATTAAAGAACAGACATAGTGGCATTGTCTATATCTTGTTTCCTTGAAAGAGATATTTAAAAAAATTGTTTTATGTACAAATGTGATACAGGAAATTATAGTTTTTAGTTGTGCTACTATAGTGTGTAATTAGCTAAGTAATGTGGAATTTTGTAGCAATTACTAATCTCTTACTAAGATTGATGTTAGCATTTTAGACTGGTATTAAAGCCTTAAAAGCAGTGAACAACAAAAAGCAAAATAAGGTTAATGAGACATACATAGGTAATGAGTATGGAGCTTTAAAATGTAGTACCTGGGACAATATACTCTCAGGAAAACAAGGAATTCACTTTAAGGCCCTAAAAAAGGCCTTAAAAAGGGCCATATAGGCACAAAATATAGACTCTGGCCTATGTCTGTGGTATGTTCCTGGCTACCAGTATCAAGGCTCCAAGAACTGGAAGAGCCCCCGGGGCCTGGTGCCACAGAGCCTATGGCTCCGCTCAGCCATGGTGCTAATTGGGGCTGGAGCATCACACAAGAGTACCCCTGGCATTAATAATGAAGGAAGAGAAGTTTCAGGGAGACAATCTTGAAGATAAGCCCTGTACTAACTTAAATTTATGCGTTACTTTAGCAGCCAATCTTTCCATCTAGCCTAACAATTCCTAGACACCTTATGTCCCTTGCAACTGAGCTGTAATGTGATTATGTGTTCAATGTAAAGACTTTGGTGATAACAAATGTAACAGGTGATCTGGCTATAAGTTTCTCATCAGAATACTCATATGAAGCAGAGTCAAAGAATTAGCACAACTGTCTTAGCAACCAAGTTGTGCTTGGTTTTTTATTTGTTTACTACTGCCCCATGAATTGTTGAAGCGTTTTGCTTTTGAAAATACCCCAAATTCTTCAAGCTGATTGAGGGTAATCACAGAATCATAGAATGGTTTGGGTTGGAAGGGACCTTAAAGGGGGGTTCCTACCCCCCTGCATGGGAAGGGACACCTCCCACTAGACCAGGTTGCTCAGGGCCCCATCCAACCTGGCCTTGAACACTTCCATGGAAAAGGCAGCCACACCTTCCTTGGGCACCCTGTTCCAGTGTCTCACCACCCTCAATTAAAGAGATTCTTCCTAATGTCTAACCTAACCCACCCCTCTTCAAGCTTGAAAACATTTCCCCTTGTTCTCTCACTACACACCTTTGTAAAAAGCCCCACCCTAGCTTTCTTGTAGCCCCCTTCAGATATTGAAAGGTTGCTATAAGGCCACTTTGGAGACTTCTCCAGGCTGAACAACCCCAACTTCCTCAGCCTCATAGGGGAGCTTCTCCAGCCCTCTGATCATTTTAGTGCCTCTCCTCTGGACACGTCCCAGGAGCTCTATGTCCTTCTTATATTGGGGACTCCAGAACTGGACACAATACTCCAGGTGGGGTCTCACAAGAGCAGAGCAGAGGGGGAGAAACCTCCCTTGACTCACTGTTGATGTCCAAGATGAGATGCTAAGTGTTTATTCAGTGAGTGGCACATTGGTCAGAAAAGATCTGTTCTTTGCCAAAGGTCTCTCTCACCTATGGCTTGCTGTTCCTCTGTTCATATTGAATTGAGTACAATAAAACTACAGAGGAAAAACATGTGAATTCTGTTTAGCTAAGAGCAGAGTGACTTATTCCCCAGATGCCCCAGTGACCTAATTCCCCTATAAGAATATCTCTGAAATTTAGAGCATCTGTAGCTTTAACTATTGCTATTTATCTCTGACTGCCACCAGGCTTTTATATTTTTACTCCTAAGTGAGATAACAATTACTTCTTTACCTAGAAGATATTTCATCATCTTATAAAGCCATGAAATCCCTTTCCCCACTGCTTATGAATTAATCTTGAGTGTCTGGCAGTCTTTTTCTAATATTTTTGTTTTCTCTTCATTCTCATCCAAAGGTCTTGCCCTCTGCCTGATGCTGACTGAATTCTTATGGGCTATCTACCTCTTTATAGCAAACTAAAATTACATTATATTAAAAAGGCAAATCATTAGACAGTCCTCTTTACCAGACAAGTTGTTAGGAAAATGATTTTTTTTTACATTTATTTTTTAAATTTTTTCAAATTTATTTTCAGTTAATAAATATTTTGTAGAGAGAATATACTCCTTGAATAAAAACAAGGTATAATAATTTTATGCCACATATATATATATAAAATTGATTTTATGAAGCATTTAAGCTTGTTTGAGTACTATACATCACATTATAGAAATAATGTGATAAAATGTAAATAGAAAAATTAAAAAAAAATATAATTTTTTCCATGGTGTAGTATGATCAGTATTAGAAACTCCAAATGGCGTTTTTATTAGAGGAGAATCAGACCACAAGGGGTCTCCCTTGCTTCACTTTTCTGTATTTTCTTGCGGTTTACAAATACCTTACAAAACATGGTTTGCCTTGTAATTATTCACGACATTTTAAAAAAAATATCTATAATGCTGATTGAAGTCTAGGTTATTCTACTTTGAAGGAGATAAATTTCATATTATAATTTATTTCTTTTGCTGAAGAGAAATAATTTTTCTTCAACTTGCCACAAAATTGCTACAAAAATGAAGTGCTCTTAACCAATGCATGAAAAATCTGATATGTATGAAGACTTGCATTTCAGAAATATCATTAAAAGGATGAATAAGTTCACTCTGATCTTTGTAAACATGTTGCATTAGATGTATGGGCTTTCTTAGACCTATTATGAATATTCCTCATTTGGAAAACAAAGCAAAACACAAAACAGAGTATTTAAACAAAGTATTTCATGATCACTCAAGAAAGACTGACCCCTCTTAGAGGAATAAAACCATTGCTCTTGTATGAAAAGGTTGCTTCACCAAAGGAAAAATGCCAGCCAGTTCCTCTATTGCATCTGATTGCCTATATATACACTGCAGATGATGACTTCTTCATAGGAGGCTCAGTTGAGAATTTTTCTTTTATGAATCCATTTCAAGTATGCAGTCTGGTTTTCCCTCTTTTTATACAAAAAAAAGAATTGATCTTCCGTGCCTTCTTCTAGTTCAGGTTCTCCAGCGTTTATATATAAGACAGAATAGATCACTTAGTTTTAGTCATGCTATTTTGTACCCTTTTATCACCATGAAAAAGGCAGAATAAATTTCCTCCCTAAATGTTTTGGCTTTATCCTTCCTTAGGAGGAAGAAAACTCATCAACAAAAAATAACTTGTTTTCCTTTTTATGGTCTTAAAGCATTAGTTGAATAATGTTATGCCAGATAAATTCTGACATTTTTAATGATGCTGAGGGAAAGCAAGGATGTGCAGCTATACTGAAGTGCTTCTGAAACCTGCAATGAAAGCCACTGTATCCATTTTTGGTGTATTAGGTAAGCAGAAAAAAAAATATTTTGAAAAATAGAAAAAGATGCAATAAATATCAAGAAAAGATCTTGATCAATATCAAGAAAACATCAATTTGAAGATGAACTGGCAACATGTTTCTAAAATGTTGACTCACCTTGAAAGATCAACTTCTCTTTGACAGAAGCCAGCTTCAAATAATTTACCTGTTGAGATGCTGTTTGGTTTGAGTCATCTATTTCTGCAAAAGCTCTTAGAAGTTTTAAGTCCCTCTAGGGTCTGAAAGCTTGGAGTGAGCTGGATAAAATATTTGGAAGTGAGAAAAGAAATACAATCTAATATCACTAGTTACTAGGCAAAGGCATGTTTCAGCCAAGGAAAACAAGATCTGAACAAAGTGGAGCTTGTTTACAAAAATAAAGTTAGAGTATTAAATTTCCCATCCCTGCCTGTACCCTTCTCTCATGCCCAAATGAGATTAATTCTATCAATTGAAAGGAGACATACGATGAATACGAGCTTTGTGATTTATTTTTTCCACATCAGTAAGAATCTTCAAAGTAATTATTTTTGTTTTCTGCTGTACGTAGCTAAAAAGGTCCATCACTGTATTTTTTTCTTTAGACATTTTCATTGGTTTCATAAGGAATTTTGCCAGAAGAAGGATTTCAGGCTCCTGCACAATGCTTTTTCTTTTTCCTTTTTTTTTCTTTTTTTTTTTTTTTTGTTCATATCGATTTTGAAAAGTCTATTAGCAAAAACTTTGAAATACCATCTGTCTTGAGGACCAAAAAAATGAAACTCTTGTGTTAATTACCTCAGCATGGACATTGAGAACTTTCATTTTAAAGGTTCCAGATTATAAAAAGACAATTAATCTACACAAAAATGGTGTAGCTGAAACCACATGTACTGTTTTTAAAGCACAAGCTGTGACTTGTAGCTGTAGTTTCTTCAGTTCAGCAAATGCTATTCATGTCCTGTCAGAGGACAACTGCCAAAAATAAGCAGCATTTAGCTGATTGCATTTATACACTTGAGCAAATGCCTGATGGTAAAACAGCAACAGCATAAGATATTCAGTTCAAATACCTTGTAGAGTTAAAGTAGGTAATGATATGAGTTTTAACTGAGCCCATGGGACTTCCCAATCAGTTGTGGATATAGGTCATTGGATTCTTTAACGATACATAAAAATAACTACAGCTTTCTGCAGACAACCAGAGAGTATTCTGTAAATTATTTAGTAGAAATAAGATATGCATGCTGGTAGAAGATAGATAAGATTGAAGCATTTCTGCTTTCCCTTTTCATGGCTAGTTATTAACATAAGTTGATACTGAGATGGCAGGGTAGGTAATTGTCCTGATAATTTAACAATTGCATTGAGGATTGATTTTATTAATTCAGTTACTGTGTTCTTGTCTCCAATACCTTAGGCTCAGATAAAATATACTCTTCGGATGATTCCATCTGCCAGATGAAAAAGTTGTCCAGGTTAGACATGGCAATGAGAATCCATTCAAGTTTATTATTAATGGTATCTAAGTACCATTTCTTTACAGTGAATTCAGTACCATTTCTTTACATTTCTTTACTTGGTGAGCTGAAGGAGCTCTTGCCCTGCAGTCAAGCAGCTGAACATATCTCTGTTCAGATTTTCTTCCTAGATGGCCAACTCGTCGGTCAAATGACTTGGCTTCTGCTGTGCACAATCAATCATGAGCTGTTCAGGCACCAGTGGCTCATCAAAATGCCAGGCTCCTGGAGCAAAAGCAACTTCCCATCCCAGTCTTTTTGCCTGAAGCTTAGCCTCCTTCCATCGTTATACAGTTCATTTTTTAAATTATTATTTTCTTCCAGCCTCCTCTTATTACTCAGAACTGTTGTATAGTTACTTAGAACTATCAGTCTGGCAGCATCAGGACACTGGAGTGGCAGGGTACTTGACTGATCTGTTGACATTCTTCATTGTGGAGTTTAAATTAAATTCTGAGGAATTAAGAGAATAGATCTAGATATGTTAGGGGAAAAAAAAATCTACTTTTTGTCACCATTTGTCTATGAATGATATTCATAGACATGATCAGAGGAGTTTTTAAGGACTGTAAACCAGATTTAAAGGTACTTAGAACAGCAGACAAGCACTCACAGGTTTTCAGTGTAGTCTTTGTAAATTACATGGTTTATCTTGAACAATCCTAGTAGGTGTCTCTCTGCCACTTAAGGCATTTTCATTTTTTAAAAACTTGTCCAGGATTCTTTGCTACCAAAGGTCGTTGTTTTTCTTGTGTATCAATCTATTTTAAAAACACACAAAACTACTTTTCATCAGCTTATCATATTCTGCTTTCAGAGCCTGTGATTCCCCCAAATATACTGTAGTAAGGAATGTAATGCTACCAGAAAGCACTGATGGCCCGTTTCTAATTTTGTATTCCTAAGTAAAATATTCCTTGTTTATGGTTATGAAAATTAAACCCTCAAATTGATATGCCCCTTTGATCAGTGAACAAGTCACATTCCAGACCACATTATGTTTCTAATTTTTCTTGTGAATGCAGAATATCAGAAGACATATCTACACAGCAAAGTATGGTAGAAAATATTTCTGAGTTAGTCAAGAGCTGGTATCTATTAATGGCATTGTACTAGATCAACTCCTGTCTGAAATCAATAAATTTATTATTATTGTGAATATGAAATAATTCTGTGCTCCTGTAAGCTTTCCTTCTAGATCTGACTTCAGCATTCTGCTATCCAATGTTGCCATAGTATTTACAAGACTAAGTTTCCACATGCATTAAGGATTTTGGAATCATTGCAAATGCCCTTGTACCCAGTGTATACCCCTGTGTATAGCCTGAACTTTAGTGCTGTTTTTATATATTCATATAATGGAGGGTATCATGACTACGTAACAGCTATCTAATGAAATATTCTTGGTTGACAAATAATTTTAGAGCATCTAAAAAAGACCAATCTCCCATGTCAGATGGTGAAATCTATGCTACATAGCTTTCTATTTAACTGTGAGTTACATTGCAGCTTTGAATAACCCGGCATGCGGGAGGCTGTCTGAAACACATCATCCAGAAACATGAAAACAGATATTATTGGGAACTGCTATGGGAAGAACTATTGAGTGTTTCTTAAAATATAAAGGTTAAAACTGTCAGTTATGTGCAACAGGCTGACAGTGTCATTTGAATTCTTTAGTGATGTCTTAGAGAAATTTTGGCATTGTACCAGAGAGTGAAGAACTAGTGATTAAATATACAGGTTTCGGAAAACCCTCTCTGAAACCTAAACTGCTGTACTGCAAACAAACTTTGACATGCCTGACAAGAGTTTAAAAAGGAAGAATTTTGGAAAATTGATCTGCAGTCATTGATGACATAGCCTAAATATCTAAAAGGTGTTACAAAATTGCAGGGTAAATTTGTGCAGGTTGTGGGTTTCAGATTCCATAGTTGCAGTGGATATCAAATAGTGTTAAAGCAAAGTTGTCACATCCTCCATTATACAAATATCAAAATGGTGTAGACGTCTCATCTGATTTTCTGGGATCAATACTATGAAATATTCAGGGGTGAAAGGGAACTAAAAAAAAAAAAAATTCAAATAGATCAAATTTTAAGAACTTTCCAGTTGTACTAGGGGTAGTCTGTTCTGGTAATTCATCAGTGTGGAAGGACAAAAAGATATTTTGCAATTCTGAGAAGAAGATATAAATTCTGAGAAGAGATACAAAAGGAACATATAACTTTGTGAATGACTCTAGTGTTTGTACATCCAACTGAAATTTAGGACGTATTTCTGTATGTTTTTTATCATGGAGACAGATTGATACTTCAATGCAGATCCATACAATATCATAGCAATTACATGCACTACTTCATTTTATGACTAAATAACACTTTTTATGCATCAGACTGAAAGGACATTGTGCTTTAATACTATTTGAAAAGTTCTTTGACAAGCTGTAGTCAGAATGCAAGGTTCTAACATTTAACACTATCATAGTTACCACTCTTAGAGGGTGTCATGGTTTAATGCTGGGCTGGAAATTAACAAAATGACACTGGAAGAACCACTTTTCCAGAGAAGGGGTCACAGCAGCAAACATATCAGTTTAAGGAGCTTCTGGATGACTCTCCTAGTCATACAGTTTAAGGTAGTTCTGTGAGGAGTAAGCAGTTGGATTCAATGATCCATATGAATTCCTTCCAGCTTGAAATATTCTTCCAGGTCTTGCTTGTTTTGTTGTTGAATAATACATTATTACTTTGATAAAGTTAATCCTGTGTTCAGCAGGAAGTATGACTATGCTATGCTCAGTAGCAGGTTTTAAACTCCTGGCTGCTTTTCTTACCCTCTCTTCCTTTTCTGATAATGGCTTTACAATGTTTAGATTGATTTCGATAAATTACTGAAACATTAACTAATTTAACATTAACTCTGACTAAAGTCAGAGAATTCAATGTTTGAGTTAGACAATTAAGCTTCCTCCTGTGTTGCATTCAGTAGTGTATAATCTGGTATTTCCTCACTGATACAGATGTCAGAATGTTTTGACAAAAAAAAAAAAAAAAAAAAATCAATTTGACTAGTGGCATTGTATAAACTATACAGAATGCTGAAGATCTGGGTTTGTCCTTGTCCAACTTATACCAGGAATGTTTAATATAAAGTAACAGAATCACAGAATAACTCGGGTTGGAAGGGACCTCTCAAGGTCATCTAGTTCACCTCCCCTGCGATAAGCAAGGATCCTCCTCAATTAGATCAGGTTGATCAGATCCTCATCAAGCCTCATCTTGAGTATCTCAAGGGATGAGGCCTCAACTACCTCCCTGGGCAACCTGTTCTATTTTTCCACTACCCTCACGGTAAATAACTTTTTCCTAACATCCAGTCTGTATCTGCTCTTCTCTAATTGAAAACCATTGCCCCTCGTCCTATCACTACAGGTCCTTGCAAACAGTCCATATCCAGGCTTCCTGTAGGTTCCCTTCGGATACTGCAAGGTCGCTATTAGGTCTCCCTGGTGCCTCCCTGATATACCCTCTGTATATTAAATATTATAACCTCGGACCACAGGGCGGGAGGCAGCGGCACCGATGAGTTCTGTGTCTTTACAATCGCGCCGGATCAAAGCCGACACGGGGCTCCCACAGCGGAGCCCGACCCGAGGGAGAGCGGAGAGACCCGAAAAGAGTCGGGAATCGGCAGCTATCGCGATAGGGCCGACAGGCTGAGGAGCCTGGGGCGTGCCGGGGCAACCGCGGGAAATGTAAACGCGTCCTTCATCCGGAGCGGAGGAGCGGGTCAGTCCCAGGGAGGAGCAGCAGCTCTGCCTGCCCGACGGGTGAGTCCTGCTGGCGGGCTGTGAGCTGGCACCGGTACCAGGCAGTCCCCGCGGCGGTTCGGCAGAACTCGGCGTTCAGGGTTTCGCGTGATTAAGGTTGAACGAAGGGGGTGCAGGGAGCTTCCCGGCACTGCGTGCGGTTCGGCACTCGCAGGTCCGGCTGTGGTCGCGACCCGGCCCAAGGCTGTTGTTGTCGGAAGAAGTGTGGGGACACAGGGAGAAGTCTCACACAAACGTGTGGGTGTCCTGGCTCCCGGGGACAGAGAGTGCCTGAGCCTGGCACTTGTGGTGGGGGTGTTGGAGACACCCCGTGGGTGAGATGTGAACAGGCGGATGGGCTCTATCCTGAAGGAGAGTGAGGGACGACCTCATTATTGTTTATAAATATATAAATATGTCAGAAGGATGGTGCCAGGCTCTTCTCAGTGATGTCCAGTGATCGAACAAGGGGCAATGGGTGTGAGCTGGAGCACAGGAGGTTCCACAGAAACGAAAGGAAATGCTTTTTCACTGTGGTGACAGAACACTGGAACATGTGTTCTTCGGGCTTCTTCAACAGGCTGCCCAGTGAGTTGAAGAGAAACTTTCTCCTCTGGGAAAGTTTAAAAGCTGCCTGGAGCTGTTCCTGTGTGACTACACTAGGTGATCCTGCTCTGGCAGGGGAGTTGGACTTGATTCAAACCCCTAACATATTCTGTGTTTCTGTGCAAATTGAAATTTTTAAATGATTTTTTTTTCTTATTTACCAAAATGTTATATTGAATAGACCTTAAACACTGATTTTTCCAGAAGTGCAAAACAGTATGTTGTTTATATGTGCAGTGACTTAACAAAAGTCAGCAATATGAGTCATAACCATATGCTACAGTTTGCTGGACATTATTAGAAAAGAATTTTGATCCATCCTAAAAGACAAACTTATGAGTTCATGTGTATTCTGAAGGCAAAGACCTCAAGCAGGATTCATCTTTCTTGGCTTTAAACATCAACGGTTGGGATGGTTGCCCTAAGCTCCATTTCTGTTCAACTGACAGAAATATGTGCATCTGTTACATAGTTTATCTGACCAAATGTAGTTATCTGTAGAAGTTGGAATTGTTCTCCAATTTCTTTAAGGATACTCAAGACAGACAGAAAAAAATGCAAACAGAAACACTCTTTTCCTTTCCAATGCAGAGCAGATGAGCTTGTTCTTCCAGCTCACAAACACTAAGAAGCACTGTCTGTCCTACAGCTTAGGCTTCCCTCATATCTCAGTCCTTCCCTATCCTCAGATGGTTGAAATACACAACTTGAAAACTTATTTGTGCAGAGGGATGTGCAGAGTTCAGTAATGAACATGCCTTCTTGATCTGTTTTCAGTCTGGCCTGTGTCTCATGGGGATATTCCTGTGCTTTTTGGTGCTACAACTGTGCTACAGAAAATCAGAAGTTTTTGAAGTGTATGTTTAGGCTGTAAGGATGGGTCGTGGTTGGACTGTCCAACAGTATGCAAGGTACTAGCATTTTAGTCCACAGAATCTGCTTTTTCTTCTCGTGCTGATGTGATAGAGGTTGCTTGCACACTGCCTTTTATTTTTCTTATTAGGGAAGTTTATTGGGTCTGACAGGGGTGGAATTAACCTTCCCCATAGCTGCCCTCATAGTGCTGTACTTTGTATTTGTAGCTAGAAAGGTGCTGATACTAACTTTTGGCTACTGCTGAGCACTGCTCACACAGCATTAGGGCTGTGTCTCTGAACCTGCCATCCAAAGGCCAGTGATAGGCTTCAGGTGAGCAAGAGTTTGGGAGGAATCATAGCAGAAACAGGCTCAAGCTGACCAAAGAAATACTCCATAGCACATTGTCAACAATAAACTCTAAGAGAAAGGAGGAGAAAAAAAATCCAAGAGAAAGGAGGCATTTGTTATTATTGTCTTTGCAACAACTGCGATAGTATATTGAGGCACTGCTTCCCAGGAAGTGGCTGGACATCACCTGCTTATAGGAAGTAGTGAATAAATCTTTTTGTTTTCTTCTGCTTCCACAGATGGCCTTTGCTTTTCTTTATTACATTGCTTTTGTTTCAACTTGGGAGGATTTTTTTCCCCCATTTTATTTTATGCCCTCTCTTTTGCTGAGGAGGAGAGTGATAGAGAAACTTAGTGAGCACTTGGCAGCCAGGGTCAACAGACCACAAACTTTTTTAGAACCCAGTATGGGGCATGAGGAATTCAGGATAAAGATAATAATCGGAGAGCTGGACTGAACACTTCTAGAGAGTGGAATAATTGTGAGGAATTTTAGTTCAACTGTGGTGAAGGAGCAAGGGGTGGATTGTGTGTAAATTGTCTACCTTTGTTGGCGCTGTAATGATGTTATTTTGATTTTGGTGAGAGGAAATTTTTGTTTGTGTAGGTGAAGGTCATAGATTGTGTGATTAATGAGTGGTTTAATTAGAATTCTAACTATTATTTAAATGAAATTATATAAAATTAAGTAATCTTATTATCATAGAATAAAATATTTTTTAAAATAATAAATTTAAAAAAAATACCCATAAGGAAAGAAACAGTTCTATGTGTGACTTGCATAGCATGAGGCTGAGCATCTCTGTTGGTTTTATGTGACAAGGTTTTGGTCTGTGAGAAGATGCCAGAAGTTGCTCTGTGCACATAAACTCTAGTGCCAGCTGACTCTAAGATGGACCTGCCACTGGTCAAGACCAAGCCCACCATTGGTGGTAGTGCCTCAGTGCTAACTTATATAGAAAAGGGTTTAAATGCTGAACAACAGCTGGGAGAAGAGAGAGGATATGTGAAAGAACTCTGCAGACAAGGTCAGTGGAAGAAGGAGGAGGAGGTGCCCCAGGAGCAAGAGCAGAGATTTCCCTGCAGCCTGTGGTGAAGACCATGGTGAGGCAGACTCCTCTGCAGCCCACAAAAGTTAAAGGTGAAGCAGATAGGTACCTGTAGCCTGGGGATGTCCCCCAAAGGAGGCTACAGCTGGTGGACAGCCTGCACAGAAGCAGGTTTTCTCTCAGGAACTATGTGCCTGTGGGGGGTCTGATGCTGGAGCAGTCTCTTCCTGAAAGACTGCATCCCGTAGAGTGGACCAACACCAGAGCAGTTCTTGAAAAGCTGCAACCCATGGGGAAGAAGTCATTGAAGAGATTGATGGAGAACTGTCACCAATAGGTGAGACCTGATGCTGGAGCAGGGGAAGAGTATGAGAAGGAAGGAGCAGCACTGACAGTGTGTGATGAACTGACTGTAAACCCTCATTACCTGTCCCCTGGCACTACTGGGGTGGAGAAAATAGTGAAGTTGAGCCTGGGAAAAAGGGAGGGGTGAGTTGTTTTAAGATTTATGCTTATTTGCTTATTTCTCATTATACTACTCTGATTCGATTGGCAAGAGATTAATTTCCCCAAGCTGAGTCTGTTTTGCCCAGTAATGACAGTAACTGCTGACTGCTCTCCCTGACCTATTCTGATGCACAAATGCTTTATCATATTTTCTCTCCCCTGCCCAGTTGAAGAGGGGGAATGGTAGAGTGTCTTGGTGGGCTCCTGGCATCCAGCCAATATCAACCCACCACAGGAACCCAGATATTGTTATTCAATTTTCAAATGGAATTATTGAATCATAGAATCATAGCATGGTTTGGTTTGGGAGGGGCCTTAAAGAGTATCTAGCCTAAACCACCCCTGTAATGCCCTGTCATGGGCAGGGATATCTTCTGCTAGATCAGACTACTCAAAGCCCTGGCCTTGAACACTTCCAGGAAGGAGTCATACACAACTTCTCTGGGCAACCTGTTCAGAAGAAGATTTTGCAAAGAAAAAAAGTGATTTGCTGCAAATTGTTTATTCAACTATAATTATAAGATGAAACTTGAATAAATAATTTAGTATAGATCTCATGAATTGTAAGATGCTGTGAAGCTGTGACACTTAATTTTTTCCTCTTTTTAAATGTCTATGTTTAATTAATAAGCATGTCTTATATATAAACCATAAATGATTGTCTTTCTTTCCCTTTCCTGGAAACTATTCCCAAAGTTACACCGTCTAGTGCAAAAGTAAAAGATTATACTTCATAAGTTGAAATATACTGAAACTGATGACCCTGAGATACAATATAAATGGAAGGACAGAAAACCTAATTCTGAAAGTTGCTTCATAAATATTTCATGACTTTTCTAGAAATACTCCATGAGGTTTTCCTGACATTTCATAAGCCTTTAGGTTTTTATTACCATGAGTCCTGTACTGCAGCAGTTTTAAGCTAGTTTTGCAAATATATAAAACTTGGAAGGATAGTGGAAATGGGTATTTTTGCCCATCAGTGCACATTGTCTTAATTTAGACAGTATTCACATGCATTTCTAATTAGCTGACACATTCAACATAGAACTTAGTAACTGATGTCATTGTCAACTAATTAGGAAAAAAAACAAATAAAAAACCAAAAAGAAAGCAAAAACCATATAGAAACATGGACCTGCACCTGGAGAAAGGTTTAATGCTGATAGAGCTGCATTAAGAATTCGCAAGAAAGAAGGAATGCAATTAGTTTTTGGATTCTTTTTTCTTATATAATCTATCTAAGGCCAGGGCATGACTTTGAGGACTTAACCTCCACTTTCTGTGTTACCTTTTTTGCACTGACTGTGACATTTCAGAGCTTAATTTCTGTTACATAGCTATGATTGAGCAGTAAGTAGTGCTAAAGCATCTCAGACACATATACTGTTCATATTAATTTAAAGTGGAATTCTTGCAAGAAGCTTCCGATAAAAATTCATCGTGTCTCAGCATTTTTACTGGTGAAATTTTGTCAGAGTATTTTCAGAAATGAAACCTATAGGGGAAGATAAAAATCATATGTGTTATTGTTTGGTAGGGTTTTTTTTTTGTTGTTAAGTTTTGCTTCCTCCTTTTTTGCATAGTTCTAATTCACAGAAAGATGATATGAAGAATGTAACAGAAAAAGTGCTTTTCAGAAGCAATAGTGGTAACAGAACATAGTACGCTCTTTTGAGACATGCAAAATTGGGAATTCTACTTACTCAGGGACACTTGCCAGTGGGACACATGTGGCAAGTCACTTTAGGATTCATGAACAGTGCTTCATTGTCTTTCCAAATGTGCTTAACTTGGTAATCCATCTTCTGAAGAAAGAAATCTCAAGGGAAGCTGTCCAAAAATATGTACCAAAAAAGATTAGAGATGAGAGAGAAATCATTGGAAAGGAGAGAGTGAGATGGAATAGTACCTTGCAGAAAAGATAGACTGGATGTGAAAAAAACCTGTGACTCAAAGATAAGCAGATACCTTTTATGGTCAGCTAGAGAAGAAAAGGTAAAATATTGCCTGTGTAGAAGACATAGGCACGGTGTCAATTAAATATTTCATAGTGTATATTGTGTTGTATATCAGACAACATACAGACCAGCTGAAAAAGAACATGAAAGATCTTTTGGAACACATGGTTACCCTCTGAAAAACATGTCCAAGTTTTCCTCCGTGGAAACCAGGGTCCCAAAGAAGCCTTCATGAACCCATGTCTTTCCTATTATGGAGTCTGTATCTGTACTGCAAACTTTGGTAAAAAGTCTCTCACTTTCTCATCAGCCCCTTCTAAGTACTGAAAGGCCACAGTGAGATCTCCTTGGAGCCTTCTATGCTTCAGGCTAAAAGAAACCCTGACTCTTAGCCTTTCTTCATAGGAGAAGCTTTTCAGCCTTCTGATAATTTTCAAGGACCTCCTCTGAACCTGCTCTACCAGGTCCATTTCTTTCTTTTACTGGGGACCCCAGAACTAAATGGGGTCTCCCCAGAGTAGAGAGGGAAGGTGGGAGGGAGAGACTTGTTGGCCACCCTTTAATTACATCTCAGGTTATGGTTGGCTTTCTGGGCTGTGAGTGCACATTGCTGGTTCATGTGCAATTCTTCATTCACCAGTATCCCCCAAGTCTATCTCCGCAGGGCTGTTCTCAATCTGTTCATCTCCCATCCTACATTGATAATGGGGATTGCTCTGAATCAGGTACAAGACCTTGCACTTTGCCTTCTTGTACTTGATGAGGTTTTCATTTGCCTGTTCTTCAAGCCTCTCCTCTTGTTCCTTCTCTTAAGCTTAACAACTTGCACAAGCCATCTGCAAGGTGCTGAGGTTGCTCTCAGTCTCACTGTCCATGCCATCAGTGAAGGTACTAAATAGTATTGATACCAGTATGGGCCCTTCACAGATGTCACTTGTTACTGGTTTCCACTTAGACATTAAACCATTGAGTATAACACTTGGGACATGACCAGTCAGCCAATTCCTTATCTGTCTAATAGTTCATCCATCAAAACCATAACTTTCCAATTTAGCAGCAAGAATTTTGTGGGGGACTGTATGAAAGACCTTTCACAAATCCAGGTAGATGACATCAGTACCTGTTCTGTTGTCCACTGATCCAGTCACACCATAGCAGATCACTAGATTAGTCAGGAATTATTTGCCCTTTGTGAAGCTGCGTTAGGTTTTTCTAATCGTCTCATCACCCCTGATAAGACAGGAAACTTTGCTGGCAAGGCAGCCATCAGTCCAGAGCAGTTCCATGGCTCTTTGAATGGATACTTAAGTTGTCATCTTCCACTAAATCTTTTGTCACTGATCAATGACTGAGTGGTTCTCTGTTGCCTTTTTTTTTTTTTTTTTTAAATAGGATTATGTATCTTTCATGTTGATGTTTTGCCCCTTAAATCCTTGAGAAAGCAATGATTACTATCCCAAACATCCAACTTCTGCCTGCAATTTTTCCTTTCTTCCCTTTGTAGAGACTTTCTGAAAACTTCCTGCACACAATTTAACAACGTCTCAGAAGTCTAAGCCCAGGTACACAGGCAACCAAGTTGCCAGGAGAGATTGGAGCTGGGGAATATAGAGATACGGTGTCAAGGACAGAAAGTTAGTGTTAATCAGAAGTTAAGTGTTTTAACTTTGCATATCTAGGCAGTAAATTTTGCTGTTTCTCTGTTGGAAACATCTGTAAAGACCTCCTTCACCTGCTGGATTTCAGATCTACAAGCTAGAGTTGTATGTGAAACCATGCAAATTTGCACATATATAATATCAGACAGGGTTATGCCTCAACCAGACTTTATAAAAAACTATAATTCCTGAAGGCAGCATTGTTTGTTTTCTAACTCTATAAATACTTACATATTTTATAATAGTTACAGATTCATAAGGGGAGACAAAAGAACATTTCTGTAATTATTTAGAGGTTTGCTTTATCCACTTTCAGGCTGGATAGATTTTTTAAAAACCAAACAAATGTTAACAATTGTATTTGTTACAAAAAATGTATTTGTTACAAACTTTACAAAACCAATGCCAAAATGAAGGCAAGGGATATGCTGCAACTCAAATTCATTTAACAATATACAGGGCTATCAGGTAATTGGTGCTATCTATGGTACTGGGAATTATTACTTGTAACTGATAGAGTTTCATATCAGAGAGAAGAAAGGATACTGCAGAAGCATATGTTCTGTTCAAGTAGTTAACACTGCCTGACTGTAGAGGTAAAGTGGATCTCTATCAAGTATCTTGAGCTAGAAGTGACTAATGAATATGATACCCCTCTGCTGACCTGACAGTGGTGAAGATTTGTTCCATTTCTGAGTGAAAATTAGAGGACCATACAAAAGCAAGTTTTCTTCAAGGGTAGAATGAAGCTCTATGCGATTTGTCTTCATAAAAAAGAGGAACTACGTGAGAGAAGGAAACTTTGCTGACTTCTTTCCAGCTGTAGAAAATCAGTAGTGGTAGCGAGGACCTCACATAAATCCCAACTCTAACACTCTTAATAGTTTACTTTCTAATTCTTTAAGCATCTATGAAGAGGGTGGCCTCATGGCTATACTATGGCTTAACTGGGTTTTGAAAACCGGACACAGTCATTGGACTGGGGGTTCAGACTGGTTTCTGACGAAAATGATGCTCAATATTACTTAATTGATTCTCTGTATATGCTAGCACTTATAATTCATGCTTTTTGTATGGTGAAATCATGTTCAAATTATAGAGTCAGTAGTCCTTTACAAGCAGATTCCATGCTTAGCCATTAATGGGTTTTTTTTAGATAAAAAGAGTAATTCTGTTTCTGGTCAGATCAGAAATTAAAAAAAGACACTGATTTAATGCCTATTTAAAAATAGAACTTTATGCTTGTAGATGATGTTTGTTTACTGTAATTATTATTGTGTTCAGAACTGGGCTGCACACCCTGAGGCAAGGATAAGAAAGCAATTTGTTTAGCTGATATAGTCTCTAAGAGGCCAAATAAGTTCTACATAATTTGTGAAATCTTGGTACCAGGCTGGATTAAAAGCATACTTAGGAAAAGGAGGTCTTATCTGCAGTCTTCTTAATTTCTTTTGCATGGGAAAGAACTAATGCTTTAAATATGCCCTGAATATCTGTTTAAAATAAAGAAACAAAATTCAGTTAATATCTTGTCCTTTTCCAGGAGCAATGAGTATAAATAACCATTATCACCAGATCTGGTGCTGCTGAGCTTTTCTTTTTTTTTTTCAAACCATCTTCTGATTTTTAAAAGTTGTAAGGATTTGCATTAGAACTTATAATAATTGTATAAGTCATAGGATCATGGTAGAACTTTATACACATATTTACATTTTAAAAATTTTAAATCTTGTTTACATTTTTATAAATATTTGTTACATCTGAATATTTGTTATGTTATTCAGGAGTGTCAAAAATATTCTACCTGATGAAGCCTTTTCTACTTTGTTCTAAAGAAATAATCTAAACAAAGCCAAATCCATGATCTTAATACCTACTCTCCACTCAGCTACCATTTGAGCAACATATATCTGAAAGTCAGGAATACACTTCAACAAATGATCTAATCCAAGTCCAGGCACCAATTCTGCATCCCTGCAGTCACTTTCAGAGCCATTTGGCTTATCTGTCCCTTAAAAATGTCTTGTAAAGAAGACTGAGATCAGCTTTACCAGTACTTCAATACCCTTTCTATCAAACAGGGTTTTTTTTCCTGTAGTTTTCTATAAGCCTTCACTGCTATCTGTCATCAGAACATAGGTGTTGTCAGCATCTACTCTGAAAAAAACTTTGGCTGAACTCCTCATGCTCGAAGATCTGATTTAAAACAGTGTGAGAAGGGGAACGAGATTTTTGAGCCAGAATAACATCATATCCAGATCCTTATAAAGGACTGATCTGTCTACACATCTGTGTAGTATTATTATTCATGCCCTAATTGTTTCTGAGGCACCTGCAGATGTTTTAAAGATAAACCACAGAATTTATGGAAGATCTCTGGCTTTCTTAGTGGCAGCTGGAGACCAGACAGGATGTAATGAGATACAAAACTGAATCAGAAAACAACTTCTAGAGAGCTGAGTCCTGCCTACAATTTCTAAAATATATATGCTTATGTGTCAGGGAATGTTACCTAATGGAGACTAGAGAGGTGTCTGTCATCAGACCAGGCAAGACTGACTGCATTGCTGATCTCCACTAACTGTGGTGGAGATGTATCTGGGCATCTAGGTCACATGTAGATACATGCACTGAATGCATTTCAATTGAGGTGAAAAAAATCCCACCCTGTTAATCCAAATCCTGATTCCTTAGGTACTTTGTCAGTGAGTAATGTGCAAGCCACCTGGTTTTCGAGACTACAGTCTGAGATTACACTGTGGTATAAATTCTAGAGCCCAAAGTAGGATTCTACAGCTAAATACTTATTTTTTATGATATCATGAGTCTCTATGAATGCCTTAAGGAAGCCTAAGCAAGTTATGGCCTGTACACTAGCAAAAGTTCAAAGTGATTATAAGTCACGCTTCTAGTTATTCATCTGAACCAATATTCAGAACCCTGCTCTGCTTATGAAAGATAGTGAGTATGAATTTAGGGTTTCTGAGAAAAATGACTAAATATTTATGATTGGCTGGTAAGGTAATAACTGGACTGAAAAGTTATGTGAGACCAACCCTTTTAGTTAAAAAAACACTGAACCTCATAATTTACTGAAGAAAAAGGGTTTTATGGTTAAAAAAGTCCAAAAAAGAGCAATTATTAAGCATCATAAAATCAGTCTTGCTCCACTACACAATATGAAAACTCATAAATCCCCCATATTAACCTACCTTTTAGCATGTTTTTATTAATAGTTCTCCAAAATATAAAATATTTCTGTAGACTTAACTACAGACATAGAGGATGATCCTCTCCCCTGAATGGGTGGCTAGAGAAGCAATGAAATGAAGACTCGAATGTGATCCCCTGTACTTTACAACTAGTAATTACTGGTCATCTCACCTATACAAAAATCAGTGAGAAAACTATAATGACTGTAACCTACAAAGACAAAAAAAAAACAGGTCAGGAGGTGGTCTTCTGTTCTAGATGTTCCTGCTGTAATCATTCTCAGGTGAGACATTGCGTGCAAGACTATTTATATCTGCACTTCTATGATGGCTGATACAAGTTAATCTTGGATATACTATTCAATTTATGCTTTTCATATTTGAAAACATCTCAAGGTTCATTAATTTCACACAACCCAGTTCTATAATTTTATACAGTTTCCATAACTTTTAAAGCTTTTATAATTCTTCATAAATCTTTTGATTACATTACTTTAATTACCTGAGTGAAAATGTATTAATTATATTTAGGCTAAGAAGAAAAGAGAGAAAATTTCCAGCTAAAATCGACCCATTAGACTGAGATCTTTACAGTTACGTTTAAGAGCATCTGATAAACGAAATCAGTTTTACATAGTTTCAGTGACAATTGCATCAGTCCTTATATCTAGTATTATCTATATTCCTGTGTATATACATTACAATCCTGTATAAGGATCTCCATTTTTAATTTTTTTGGTTTTGGTTTTGTTCCTCTTTTTGTTTTCAAATTGTCTTTCATTTTTCTCTTTATAAACCCATTGAAACTTGTCAGGATACTAGTACAGGAATTAGAGAAGCTTCTATTAAGTTTTTAAGATTGCTTAAAAAGGAAAATGTAAAAATCTTCTCAGTTATCAAATCTAGAAGAGTATTTCCTGGTAGTGTCATGAAGAATTCTATGATAAATTGTCCAGAGCCAGAAGCAGACATGCCTGGCATTTGTGGGGATCAAGCAGTGTCACAGCATTTTGCATCATGTGGAATGAAGCATGTGGCATCCAACTTTCAGTGAAAAAAGTAAAAAGGGGACTCTGCAACACTCTGGACTGGTTCCCACTGTTAGTCAGTAAATGTACCTCTGCTATAAGTATATTACTCCATATTCAGCTTGCATATGAACTATACATATTTATAATTATGAGAAATAATTTAACAATATGAAATTACTAGATTCCCTCTACATTTTTGCTGTCTCGCATTTTTAATGGTAGAACTTGTAGCAGTTTTGACAGGTCAGCCATGTGTTTTATTCTTATATTTAACTATTTCTGATTAGACTTTGATTATTATGATTACTATTAAGTCTTACGATTTATTATCAATTGTTACCATATTTACAGTTATTCATCACAAGATGTATCTGCATAATACAGTGGTAGGTAGTAGCAAAGGAGACAATTAAAAAGTCAAAACCTAAGGTAACTAGCAACAAGAAATATTTCTTGAAGCAGCAAAAGTTTTCAAGTTGGTAAATTTATTTTAAGGTACCATAATACTGATTTATAAACAATAAGCAAATAATTTCTGACAATATGTCTCTTAAAAAAAAAATCTGTCTAGTGTCCAGTCTGTAGCAGTTTAAATAAAGTTTTAATTTTTTTTATATTTCAAGAACTAGAAAGCATGCCTCTGAGGAACATGAGAAAAATTCTGAAAGCACATTTCTCTGTTTTATAAGAAATCATCTTGGACTTGGTGTAGTGATAGAAACCTAGACTGTTCCGTATGTAGACATATTACAGCGTATGTCAGGTAGCTTCAGAGAAAGGTAGTGGCAAAAATAGAGTGAAAGGAAAAGTAAATATGCACCAAATCCCTATTTTATATATATTTTATGTATTTTTATAGAGCTGCATTTCTGCTGCACAGAAGGAACAAAGTGCTAGAAGCAGAGATGGAGAAGGGAAGGCTGCTCCTTCCCTTTCTTCTCAGCTACTAGGTTAAGTACTAAGTGTTAGGTTGCCTCTCAGTCTTAAGTGCAACTTCAGCAGGTCTGGGGAGGTTCTCCTCCCCCTCTACTCTTCCCTAGTGAGACCTCATCTGGAGTATTGTGTCCAGTTTTGGGCTCCCCAGTTCAAGAGGGACAGGCATATATGAGAGATAGTCCAGCCAGGGGCTATGAGTATGATGAGGGGACTGGAATATCTCTCGTATGAGTAAAGGCTGAGAGAGCTGAGGCTGGAGAAAATATATATATATCTGAAGGGTCAATAAGGTGGGGTCAGTCTCTCTTCAGTGGTGCCCTGTGATAAGACAAGGGGCAACCGACGTAAACAGGAACACAGTGAGTTCCACCTCAATATAAGAGGATTTTTAATAGAAAGGTGATGGGGCACTGGAACAAGCTGCCCAGAGAGGTTTTGAAGTGTCCTTCTCTAGGTGATCCTGCTTTGGCAGAGGGGTTGGACGTGATGTCCCTTCCAACCGCTACAATTCTATGATTCCTTATGTGCTATTAATTAATTAAGCAAGTTTTTCAGTTTGACCTCTGAAGTCAGGAAAGGTCAGGAAGGTCTGGAAAAAATTATAAGACAAAAGCTGCTCACTAAAAGGTGCACAGAAGGATAGAATGAAAACAGCAAAGCAAAGCTTCTCCCTAAAGCAAGGCTTGTTCCAGCCTAAACTTCATTCCTGCAGACTTTGCACAGAAAAGATTGTGTTGGCAATAGGCTTCAAGAGCCTTTCTTAGGTTGCTGTACATTAGGGAAACTGTATTTAATTCAAAAGCTGTTCACATTTTCCATCTTCTCTGAGAGATAACTCTTTTGTCCAGTTTTCCTTGTTTGAACACATACACTAGGGAAATATCTTTTTCTGTATAACATCATTGGGGTGTAAATGTTTACATATTCATAGATATTCATCATGCTAGCAATTTAGATTCATATTTTGCATTTGCCCTTTTGGAAATCTTAGCAGTTTATTATGCCTCATGGATCACAGTCATTATGATGTTTGATAAAAAATACTTCTTGATAAAAAAGAGAAATCTGAACATTTATTTTCATGTAAAGGTCTGAGACAAGAACTTCACCAAAACCATCACGTCAGGACTGCAGACAAAGTTTAAAAATAGATATAGCAGACAAGAATCTTGTCCCTTTGAGGCATGTAAGTGTATAAATCTTAAGCTCTCAAAGTATTATTTTAGGGGAAAAAAACCCTTCACACAGACTTACTTAGTATATAACATTTCTGTTAAGTTTTGTACATCAAGCATACTGTTAAACATTGAAAAGCTGTGTTCCAAAAATGTGCGAGAATTAAAAGCACATTACATATGTGTATAAAAATACTGTCTTAATTTGTAGCAGGATTAAAGCATAACTGTTACATTCCTCTGGTTGCAATTTTGTTTTTTGCTAATTTGTATTTTAATTTTTTTTTTTTAATTTTGAACCTTGAATTCTGAATTGAGGCTTTCAAGGAAACAAAATAATACCTTAATCTTTCCAATTTCCAACAGCTGATTTGCCACTGAGTCTAGTTTTGTGTAATATATATGAATATATGAATATATATTGAATATATATGAATACACGAAAGACTCACTAAAGGTGTGAATACCTTTTAAATGATAAGATATTCTCTAAACAGCTCTTGAAGAATTGTTGCTTGGTTGTTTTAGTTTGGTTTTTGTTTGTTTTTCAGGATGGGGGGGGGGATATGTTTTCTACTCTCTACTCTCCTGGTGATTTTTTTTAGCACTGTTTAAGGCCTTGGATGGCTTTATCAGCATCTGTGGCTAGACACTGACAAGCAAGTAGCCTCAAACCCATCAGGACATTCTTCAGCATTGAAACCTGGAGTATTTTAAATCATTTATCAAAATTCCAAACGAACCATTTCTAGAATGTTATTAAAATTCCTTCTTCTGTGCCCAGTATTCTACAGAAGAAGCAAGCTTTCTGGTTTTGTGGGGTTATCTTCTGCCTCCAACTAAACTTGTAACCACACAAACTTGTCTACTTCATTGTTATTGATTACCTTTATTGGGGGTTGGTTTTTGTTTTGCTTTTCTGTCTTTGTTTTCCATGGGCTTCTTACAGCGGGCCTTTTTCAAACACCTAAGACAGTTCAACAGGAATTGTTGAACTATGTCCAACACATACACTAATGTCTCTGTACACAGCAGATATTAATTAATCTATATCATTTGAATATTTCTTTGGTTTGTATTTTTATTTACATAATACTAGGTCTTACATCGGAGAAAATTCAGTGTTGGGAATTGGTTACTCTCTGGCCCTGATCAAAATGTAATTGATCCAGGCTACCTGTAAGTCATGGTTGCAACATTCACTTTAACCTAGGAGTGACTTTATAAATCCTCCATCCATTATGTGGCTGGAACTTTTCCTGTATTAAATGTTGCTGAATTGATAATATTTTGGTATTCTGAGGCAAGATAGCTAAATAGAACTACTGCAATCCAAATTTGTCCTAGGGAGCTTAAGGGATTAATTTAGAAAGGATATTATCAATCTGTTAATTGGATTCATTTTGTAATTTGATTTAATGCTTTTTCTAAAAACAGGATTGTGTAACCCTCCTGCCAAGACTTGACAGACAGCAACAACGGCTAGGGAAAAAAAAAATAAAATTAAGGGCTTGCTTCTAAAATAACAGCTCAAGCATCTATCAGCAAACCTGAAATAATTGTACTAAGTTTTTGGTACCCAAAACTAACATGTGCAGACATGAATTTAAATTCAATAAATAATATATAAAGTACTAAGAAAGCTATAAAGAAGCAGGGTAGTATAATTCTTAGTATATTGTCATAATAGTTTCATAGTCTTTCATCCTTGAAGGCAAGCAATACATCATCTATTTGCATTGCCCTTCCTGCAGTAACCTTTATTTACATTTTAAGGTTCTCAGAACCTTCTAGTGGGCATTGCTTTTGTTAGCTATACCCATGAACATAGGCACTTCTACTTTTGTTCTACTAGCATCTATGACTCACCATCATTACAGAATCATAGAGTGGTTAGGGCTGGAAGGGACCTTAAAGATCATCTAGTTCCATCTAGATAGAGTTGCCATCGAACCTGGCCTTGAACACTTCCAGGGAAAAGGCAGCCACACCTTCCTTGGGTGACCTGTTCCAGTTTCTTACCACCCTCAAATTGAAGAGTTTCTTCCTAAAGTCTAACCTTAATCTCCCCTCTTAAATTTTAACCATTTTCCCTTGTCCTCTCATGGCACACCACTGTTAAAACCCTACCCCAGCTTTCTTGTACGTCCCCTTCAGATATTGGAAGGTTGCTATAAGGTTACTTTGGAGCCTCCTCTTAGCCAGGCTGAACAACCCCAACTTCTTTAGCCTGTCTTCATAGGGGAAATTTGGGAAAACAACCACTTGTGCTGCTTCTGTGTCTCCTAGCCATGGCTTTATCAACTCTATACTCTTCCAGCCCTTCTAGAAAACTACAAAATATACACTAACATTTTTATGTGGTTAAAAATAAAACCTGTTATTATGTTAAAAAAAATGTACAAAATTGGAAAATAAACATCATCTTCCATCACACAGAACATGCATACACAGCTTCTTGCATTTCCTCCTAGTCTTAAGGATACTTACAGAAAAGTTGCTATCTTTGCCTCTTGGACTTCTGCATCCCAGTACCAGGAGCTGTTTATTAAGGCTGAATGAGAACTCCCCTTACTACGCTTTGTTAGGGTTAGGTGCGTTAGATTTCCATGCACCAATGTTGCAAACACGCTTATGCTATAGCTGGTTTTTTAACTGGAATGCCTTGCAAACACAGTGTTTCAACACAACCAAAGTAACCATGTCTATGGCCTACCCATTAGCTTTTCCATTTGTTTTGTTTCCACAACCCCACCTGTCACTCAAACTACTCTTTTTTTAGTTACCCTTTCTCTGGACTTCTGTGAAATCAGGTTGGAATCTGGGAGGGTTCTGCATACAGTTTAAACCTCAGCCGTTAGGCTTGCATGAAGTTAGTTCTTTTTAGATTAGAATGCTCTGCAGTCAACGTGTTCCCTGTGCTACATGTAAAGAAAGGCTGACGGAAATAAACTCAACTTACTGTTCTACATTTGCATTAAAAAATATTTCACCCAGAGTCAGAGAAGCACTTCTGTTATTCCTCAGCCCCTCAAGTATGACAGCAAATTACTGAATATGAGATGTGCGGATTGTAGATGCGTAGTTGAAAGTCTATAGCCTGCACATTTTCCAGATATCAGTAGTTTCCATTTAAGTGTTTGAAATACTGCTCAAAAAGAGGGAAGTGGGTTTATTTCACATGGGTATGTTTTGTTTCTTTGGAAGCACTTGGAAAGCATGTGATTATCTCTTTACTAAGCTGAAATAAGGGTCTTTACAGTCACTGCCTATCCACCTGAGTCTTCCCAGTAGGAACCTTAAGATTGTCACAGCTTTCAGTGTGATACTCACACTTTTTACTCACACTTTAGGCCAACAGCATCCTGGCTTGTATTAGAAATAATGTAGCCAGCAGGAGAAGGAAAGTGATTGTTCCCCTGTAGTCAGCATTAGTGAGTCTGCACCTTGAGTACTGTGTTCAATTTTGGGCTCCTTGCTATGAGAAAGACATTGAGGTGCTGGAGTGAGTTCAGAGAAGGGCATCCAAGCTGGTGAAGGGTCTGAAGAAAAAGTCCTATGAGGAGATGCTGAGGGAACTGGGAATGTTTATTTTGGAGAAGAGGACAACTCTTTACAACTATCTGAATGGAAGTTGTAGGGAGGGGGGTGCTAGTCTCTTCTCTCAAGGGAATAATGATAGAGCTAAAGGAAATAGCCTGAAGTTGCAGCAGGGGAGGTTTAGACTGGGTCTGAGCAAGAAATTCTTTACTTAGAGTGTAGATAGCCACTGGAATGGTCTGCCCAGGGAGGTGGTAGAGTCACCATCCCTGAAGGTATTTAAAACCTGTGTAGATGACTCACTTCAGGGCATGCTCCAGTGGGTGAGATGGCTATTGATACATGTATTTTATTCAGGGGGGGATGCTGACAGTGGGATGCGATGATCTTAGATCTTTCCAACTGTGGCAATTCTGTGATTCTACAGACTGTTTTTATAGATTATGTGACTTTTCAATGAAGAAGGCAATGTATAAAAAAAAAAGGATGACATTTCTGCAAGAGACCTACTTGTCTTTGATCATGAGTATATTTTAAGAGATACAATTCTTTTTCCATAATGAAATATATAGGCCTGACTTGCTGTTCTATGACTATTTGCAAGTATGCGTTTGCTGAACTCACTCCAGTGCTTGTATAGAGTTGGAGTAACAAAATGAAGGATCAGGGTATTTTTAATTTCTGATCTGCCAAGCTGATTTCCATCCTTCAGCCAAATTTAGATGGTTTGTCAGCTGAATCTGCATTTTAGTTGCAGTGGCAGATGTAATGACAGCTATTACTGCCTCTCAGATGTGACAGCCGTCGGCTCTCAATCCTCCAGTGTGTTTATTGTATACTAAATGCTAAGCAAGTAAAGCAAATGAAAAGGACACTGCTAAGGCTTTTACCTTGAACATTTCTATCTAGAAGGTCAGTTCTTGCCTGATATAGAACATCAAGCATATGGTCCAGATATTTCCCTACAGATTTTGTCGTCAATGTTAGAAATATATGGTAGGTGGTTTCTTTTATACAAAGCTAGGACATCTGTTATGCTGATCTACATTTATGTACTCCTAAACCAACAAATCAAAACGGAGCACTGTGATCAGGTCATAGAATAACCTATATTAATTCTTAATTGATTATTTTGAACTGAAGTGTGTGAATAAGGACAAAACTCCTCTCATCCCCATCTCCATTCATAGAGGACATTATGCTGCAGAGGGTTTTGCTTAGCATGTGTAATTGCATGTAAGAAGAAGGAGTCTTGAAAGAAATATTGTGATAGATTAAAACTTTGTATTTTCTGTTTTTCTGTTCTTTCAGTAGTCATAAGAAAGTTCTGTTTTGCCAGTTCCTCCTAGTAATGTTTTGTTTTTAAATAAAAAAGTAGGAAATGTTCTCTCTGCAATGAAATGAAAAAAGGAGTTAATATGTTTTCATTAAAAATGTCAGTTCAGGTGAAATTAATATAGTGGGATACTACAATGCTAGGACATAGGAGTTTTGCTGAAGAAAAAAATGTTTTAACTAAAATAACACTCACATAATGTGTCTGTATCAGAGCACTTTCTCAGGCATAGAGGCATATGTGAAGCACTGAGCATCAAAGAAAAACAAAAAAAATTGAAATATTTGATACACTTTTTAGCAATAAAGTCATAGTTATCTTGATAATCTGTGAGCATTTAGCCCATGGTCCCTCCCAGATTATTAGCATATTTATTAGCACATAGTTAGCATATTTTCCTTCTGTAAATAAAGCTTTTTTGCTTAGTTTGACCTAAAAGTAGAACACTGTCAGATTGACAGCTCCCTGAAACAGCTTTCTAGAAGCTGCACAATGCCTTAAAGAGCATAAAAAACCTTACTTACTCACCAGTCATTAATATTTTTCCTGTTAAGAGGCTTTTCCAGTGATAGTGTTTCACAGGCATCTTTTAAAATGTACAATAGGTACAACAGAAAGTTTATGCAAGAGAAATGAAAACCCTGAATCATATGTGCCTGTTCTAGTTAATTGTTTGGGAAGTTTTGTCTATTCTACCACATTCCTGAGCAAAGATTTATCCTTATTGTTTGCACACTTCTTAGTGTCTTGCATTTTATTCACTTGCAGCACCATGAGCACAGACTAAAAGGGAAATCCCTGAGTAGATTTTTTTAATGTAAAAGTTAAAAATGCTTCATGACTGTGAAAGGGCATTTTTCACATGACCAGAATAATTTAAAATGGAATACAATGTTTGGGCTTATCCTTGGGTTTGAAAAATTTAAAATAGTTTAATATTTGTCTTAAAAAAAACTCCGACAAACCTCTCCTTTGGTTAGACTTCAAATTGCATGGTGGTTTGTGTTAATCAGTATCTGTGATGATTTCATTGGAAGAAAAGGGTAACAGACCTGAAGGCAAGATTCATTTGGAAAAGAACAGTAGCAAAATATGGCATGACATCACAAGACTAGTGGATAAGTAGGAAGTAGTTTTCTGTATATAAACCAAAAATCTAGTAGTAAAAACACTCTAGGTGCCCTTGAAGTCTGCTGACTCATTTAAAACATCATTCTGTACACCTGACTTCACTGACACACTGACACCATGATTACTTATTCACCATTATTCTAAATCAAGTAGTTTAGCAGATCACAAAGATCCAATCACTTTGAAAAAAAAAAAACTGACAGTCTTTTGCTTTGCTAAGTTTCCACTTACTGGAGCAGAAATTGAATAAGAGAATACTTGTGGAATATAACCACTAACAAGATAACCAGACTTATCTTGAAAAGCAAACATAAAACATCAATAACTATCAGTTTTGAAAAAAGACCCTATATTTACAGAGGTAGGAAATTAAATTCAAAGATGATCCAGGGAACTACAGGCCAGTCAGTCTCACCTTCTCACTTCTGTGCCAGGCAGATCATGGAGCAGATCCTCCTGAAGGCTCTTCTAAGGCAAGCAGATAATAAAGGAGTGATTTGTGACAGCCAAAATGGCTTCACTAAAGGCAAGTCCTGCCTGACTAATTTGGTGGCCTTTTACAGCAGGGTCACAGGCAAAGGCAGAGCAACAGACGCCATCTACCTGGACCTGTACAAAGCATTCAGCACTTGAAATTCTGATCTCTAAACTGGAATTATATGAATTCAATGGATGGACCATTTGTTGGATAAGGAACTGGCTGGATGGTCACACCCAAAGAGTTGTGATCAGTGGCTCAGTCTCCAAATGGAGATGTGTGATGAGGGGTGCTCCTCAAGGCTTGGTATCGGATCAGTGCTGTTTAACATTTTTGTGGGTGACATGGACAGTGGAATCGAATGCACCCTCAGCAAGTTTGCTGACAACACCAAACTGTGGTGAAGTCAACACTTTGGAGGGAAGAGATGCCATCCAGAGAGACCTTGACAGGCTTGAGAAGTGGACTCATGAAAACTGCATGAAGTTCAGCAAGGCCAAGTGCAAGGTTCTGCATCTGGGTTGAGGCAATCCCATGCGTGATTACAGGCTGGGAGAAGAAGGTATTGAAGGCAGCCCTGAGGAGAAGGACTGGGGAGTGATGGTGGACCAGAAGCTCAACATGAGCCATCAATGTGCACTTACAACTCAGAAAGCCAACCGGGTCCTGGGCTGCATCAAAAGAAGCAGAGAGAGCTGGTTGAGGGAGGTGATTCTCTCCCTCTACTTTGCTCTTGTGAGACCTCACCTAGAGTACTGGGTCCAGTTCTGGGGTCCACAACATAAGAAGGGCACAGAGCTCCTTGAGCATGTCCAGAGGAGAGACACTAAAATGATCAGAGGGCTGGAGCACCTCCCTATGATGACAGGCTAAAGAAGTTGGGGTTGTTCAGCCTGGCTAAGAGGAGGCTCCAAAGTAACCTTATAGCAACCTTCCAATATCTGAAGGAGACCTACAAGAAAGATGGGGTAGGGCTTTAACACTGATGTGTAGTGAGAGGACAAGGGGAAATGGTTTCAAATTTAAGAGGGTTAGACTTTAGGAAGAAATTGTTTAATTTGAATGTAGTGAGACACTGGCACAGGTTGCCCAAGGAAGCTGTGGCTGCCCCCTCCCTGGAAGTGTTCAAGGCCAGGTTGGATGGGGCCTTGAACAACCTGGTCTAGTGGGAGGTGTCCCTGCCCATGAAGGGGAGTAGGAACTAGATGATCTTTAAGGTCCGTTCCAACCCAAACTTCAAGTTCACCTTGACTTTGCACTGTGTTCCAACATACTTGCATTCTTCAGTATAGATTCTGGCTGTATCTCGCTACCAGAAAAATCCCATTTTAAACTCTATATAAAATGAAAATCAGTGATGGTACAAAGCCAAGAGAAAGAAATATTCTTGAGTCACCCTTTCTTGTGGCCGGTGATATGTGCTGAAACACCGTGATCCTGTCTATGTGTCAGAGACAGCAGAATCCTACAGTTGTAATGATTTTGCTAAATAAATCTGTGTTGGGTTTTGCTCCTTGGTCCGAACTAAAAGGACCACAAGCTGGTTTGCACCCATGCACCTGAGGAGTGGTCTTTTTTTTGTGGCATATTTTTTTTGAAGTGACATTGTCCAGTGTTTAACTTTGTCCAAAATGTGACAGTGAGCTGACAGTTAAGTATTATGTGCAAGGGTTTCAGTGTAGACATCATAAGAAGCCCTGTCTGTGATTAATTTTGGGCACGACCTTGAAAAGAAAAACAGAGTTACAATAGGATTTCAACTGGAGGGTGCTTGGTGAAAAATGTAATCCAGACTGAAGCCCAGTCAAGACTTGTATTTCTAGCTGGGAGTGTTAGGTGGAACTTGATGTAAGAAAGCTTGGAATACTGTGTTTTATAGGGAAAAAATTTATCTCTTCCTAGGTGTATTCTAATTAAGTTTTCCAAAAGCTTATTTATTTATTTCATTTTGAAGAGGATCATTTGATCAGAGTGTGATTGCTGAGTTCACAGTATTCAGCATTAATATTTGGTGTAAAATTGCTTCTAAAATAATTTTAAATGAATGAGACTTTTATCAGAAAACATGCTCTTCCATTTGAAATTGCAGTTCGGCAGTATCATCACAAAAAGAACACATGAAAACATGACAATTGACAGTTAAAATTATTAAAGGTTCTTTTTCACATTTTGCTGGCATTTTCTTTCACATTCACATTCTTACAATGCTCACATTCACAATCTTTCACATTCTTATTCCGCAGATCAGAATCTTAAAACTGGCTAAACCACTTAACATTTCAATTTACTTATTATGTGGATTCACAGAACAGCATTTATATACAATTGAAATAGGTACTACAGAGAATTACAGGTTGATGAGACTGACAGGATTATGTTTGATTTTCTCTAACTATGATTTCCTTTGTTGTGATAAATAGCATTATGAGAATCAACATTTCACAGCCAAATTACTTCATATTATTTTGAAATAATTATAAAAGGAATTCAATATTGTAAGTATTCTGAGCCATTCAGATGATTTCATATTGGTATTGCTTCCCTCAAGGACTGGAAACTATTTTCCTAATAGGTTCTTGTTTTACAAAAGAATAGATTTTCTGTGTAAAGTGATGTCTAATTCCACAATGCATAGAAGTGTAGAGGCTGAAATTGCTTATTTATTGCTAGCACTTCTGAAAGTGGAGAAATTCACATTTACTTGAACAAATGATAAAATATATTTCAGTAAAAGCTTACTGAAAATGTGAGAAATTTATTTTCCTGGATATCTAAATTTTATTCCTCTATGTATTAAAACAGAGGTAATAAATTTAGAAGTACCTTGATTTTTTGGGGGGGAAGACTTGGGTATATACCTTATGGTGTAAATACTTTACAAGGACAGAAATCATATTTCCCAGAAAATTAGTACAAATAAAACATCTAAACCATTTGAGATTCTACCCCTTTACTAGTAAAAGATTCCGAACACTTTCCAAAAGCATCATACAAAACCTGAAAGGACTAAGAAAGTTAGGGATAGTCTATATGTGAAATGTTACTGTGCCATAAGGGAGATTTTATGATACACTTGGTTTCTTCTAACACACAATAGATTGTTCTGAGTTCTCCTTCCAATTGCAGTTAGCAACACTGGAAGAAACATAGAGACAAAGTCTCCTAATATGTGGCTCTGTACATGACTCTGTAGCCACCACCACAATTTTGGGATTTCAGATAATGGGATGGCCTTCAGGTCGCCAAGCTTGCTGGTGTTGGATGGGATTCAGCTTTCTCAAAGGGAGAAGGGAGCTTTTTCTCAGGAGTTTGTGGGGCTTCTTGTCAGAGCTTTAATCTAGATTTGAAGGTGTATCAGTATAATATCAGGCTTCCCGGTGAGAAGCTGTGGGGTGTCTTACTAAGGTTACAGGGATGGGATGCCAACAGCCTGTTGCTTGGAGATGTGCTGGATACACTGCAACACTTGAAGTCTTAGAGATGAGCCAGGGGGTTCTGAAGTAATTGTACCAACTGGGAGTCATGGGAGAGGTACCTTAAAGGCATTCCAGCCTATAAATCAGCTTCATCAGGGGCCCAGCTTAAATGACTCCATATAATGCATGCAGCAGGGGTAATAAACAAGAGGAGTTAGAAACATGTACAAGCCTGTGGGGCTATGATCTTTTTGACATCATGGAGACATGGTGGGATGGCTCTATGACTGATATGTTAAAATGGAAGGTTACAGGCTCTTCAGGAAGGACAGGAAGATGTCTATACATAGACATCTTGGGCTACTTAAGAGCTTGCGACTGTCTTTGCATAGGGTGGGTGTATCTCAAAAGTCGTTTACAAGGTGCAACCTTTTAAAGTTAGCAGATGATGATGAGCTGAAATGTTTTTAGTAGATTTCAAGTGACACTAGATACCTAAGCTTAGGCAACCAAATGTGACCTTCCTGCACAAAATTCTCTGGTCTATTTTAGATTAAATTATTAAATTAGACATTGGGTTCAAATGCATGCTAAAATCATATGTGCTTGCAATGACTTTTTTAGATGTACATGTTTGGTCAGATGAATTCCAAGGTTCACAGAAACTGATGTGGTAAATGACTGCTTTGTGGCAGGTAGGGAATGCTCACACTAACTGTCATAATTATCCTTTTAGGCTAACTTTGAGTAGAAGTGGTCAGATTTTCCTAGACATCTGTGATTATTTTTTGTTTTCAATTATTATTCTATGAAGGAGCTACTAGGAAAGATTCCCTTATTTCTAAATATGGCAAAAGCTAATTGCTCAAGTGTTTTCATTGCATCTAAATTTTGGACTCTAGTCTGGTATCTCAAAGCTAGGTAAATATCAAATGAAATCTTAAAATATCTGAAAGGATTAATTAATGAAACTGTTGCATACTTATGAATACTGTTCCTATATCACTGTAAACTGATTTTAGAGGGATTTCCTTGAGTAAAGATGCCATTCTATAGTTTTTATGCTACTGCGATATCCTATGATATATTATTATGAGGCATACAGTAGTATATTCTCATTAGACAAATGAATAATAACCAAACCAAAAACTTTCCTTAAAGACTTCTTATTTTACTCAGAGTACTTTCAGTGTACTTTGTAATATATCTATGTTTTTTCAATGAGATCTTCCAACAGAATATTGCAAGATTGCAGATAATAGGCTGTCAGTTTTTTCATTATCACATGTGTGTGCTTCCCTTTTCTGTAGTTATTTCACTTGACAGTCATTTTATTTGAATCTGAGTGAGAGTAAAAGGGCTAACTCCTCCTGCCAAGAAACAAATTAACTTTTTACATTGTTTAATAACTGCCTCCAGCTCCAAATGCCACCAAACAGGTATTAAACAGTAAGCCCCTTGAACAAAAACTCAATGGTGTGTAACACACTTGATTAGATGTACTCTTTTCTGAAAGGGCCATTATTCTTAGTAGGCATATTTCATTACTGTTAATCTGAATCTAAGTCTATGCACCCATAACCCAATAACTCCATCTGAGATGTCTAATATTATCTAGCTAATCTTAGGATAAGTTTTCTAACATTTGTGGGTTGTCTTGAGAGATTTTTGAGGCTGAACAACTGCACTCAGTGTGCCCTGTTGCTGTTTCTTGAAACTAAAATCAATTGTACTTAGTTAGGAAAGGTTTACAATTTCTTTACTGCCTACTTTATTTTTCTCTTCAGTTGAAACAAAGCAGTATTCTCAGCAGTTTCCAAGCAAACGCACCATTTTCAATTACTGTTTAGTATTGGTTTCTGTGTCTGGATTACTGAATGCCTTTTTCTTTCATCAGTCTTTGCCATTTTCAAAGACTAAACTAAGTGTATTTCTGCAATGACCTACTCCTATGAGTGTTGTTTGTCTTCATATATCAATAAACAATATAAAAAAAGTGCTTTTTTAAAACACTTTCAAATTGGATGATGTGTTTCTTTGCTGACATTGGTGTTTCTTCAACTGAGAAGGAGGATTTACTTGTTTTATTGGAACCCTGATTAAAATATGTTTCCTGATGTATTAATAAGCATATATAGAAAAATGTCTGCAAATTATTTTATTTAGCCAACAAATGTTATGTCCTTGTATTTTACAAGTCCTTAAGACAGTCTTATTAGGAAATAAAAAGCTGTACATTGTTATAAAGCAGTCATATAAAGTTAGTTTAAAAAGTAATTTGTTACTTTGTGAGATTCACTACATTTTTCTCACATTAAAATGTTGATCTATTAATTAGAAAACTTATAAATTTATATCTTCTTTGCAATAATTTCCTTGGTAAATAATACACTAACATATCATAAAAATAGACTGCAGGATTGAAAGACTAGAAAGACTAAGTTCTTATGTAGCAGATTTGCATAGTATATGATTTTTTGAAGGCCTACACGTGCATGTCAGGATTCATGTGGCTGTCATTAGAGTTCAGTCTTTCCTTCTTTGTATGATCTTCTGCCTCCAATAAAATTGTTACTCAAGTGCTTGTTGTTAATGAGTCACTGTTGGTTTTTTCACTTCCCTGAAAATCCTTTAAGTGCTTTGTTAGTTCAATCATCAAATTGGCCTTATATATGCATTGAGAGGTGAAATATGAGTATCTATGTAGATCAGAAGAAAATGTTGATGCTAGAGAGAACTGCAATTTAAAGTGGCATCTTAATCGTGTGTTTCTTTAGCGTACACATTTAGTTTGGGGACTAAGGGATAGGTTTATTGATTAATTTTCCTAAATTTCCTTTTCCATTAATTTTCCTAATCTTCCTCCCTTCCTTCTAGGCTTGATTTTTAATTTTAGAATTGTTTTAGAAATTTGTGTAATTTTTAGAAATTAAATTTAATTATTTATTAATTAGAAATTGTAGAAAATGTGTTACAGTTAGTTTATGTCACTTTCTTTAGCTATTAAAGAAATTAAATAAAATAAATGTTGTTTATTGGTCTATAAATAATATGTCAAAAAAGACTACCAACTTTAAAAGCTCAGTAAGTTTATCTACATAGACAACTGCCTTGGGATGGATGTGCTTATGCCCGTGTGACTTAGGAGAGAACCTAAAGGCTTTTATTCAGTTGTTTAAGAATAGTTGCCTAGTGCTATAGATGGCTACTCTTGTGTTGTATTTGCCAGTTCTGCCAACTGTGAAAGCATCTGCAGTTTGGCAGTTATAAAAAAAGGACTCGGGGGAGCCATGCATCTTTCCAAACAGATTTCTGGATGCCAGACCGTATAACTTAAGGCTCTCAGTGGCACTAAATACCAACAATTATTTATCTGAAGTGATCTCCTAACATCAGCTAATTTGAAGTCTTGCTATACATAAACATATTTATACTGTGATTTGGTGTCCCAGTATACCTCAGTTTCATATGCAAACAATGGAAGGCAATCCTTTTCCCAAAATAAAATGATTGAAAGTATAAACAGAAAAAGAAATGCCTAAGTATAGGACGTGTTCTGGTTTCAGCCAACCTTGAAAATTAAGATGAAGGTAACTAACATTGCTGTCTGTCAAAATTTTTAAAAAAGTACATCTTCTACCCAAGATTTACTAACATGAGCATTGTAACTAACATGCTGTCAAAATTTTAAAAGAAGTACATCTTCTACCCAAACTTGGTCTACCAGTGAACACATCAGTGAAAATCACAGCCAATTCTATGTTAGGAAACTGTAAGATGTCTGAAAACTTCCCCAAGACACAGATATATAGCACAAGTTTAATATCAGCCATCAGTTTAACAGAAAAATGGTCATTGGGGCCACAATAAACACTCAATTTACACCCTTAAGGATGCTGCCTCTTGCATAATTAATGGAAAAACAGAAAGAAAATTAAGTATGTATTAAAATGTATTAAAACTCCAGCTGTGAACTCTTCTTAAGGTCAATCAAAGATTATGTTTTTAGGGAATACTGCCCATTGCAGTGCTAGTTTTTGTAGCATGAACTACATTTTTAAAAAAAATACTGACTTTTACTTGCATTCACATGAAATGCCGTTGCAGTAATGAAACATATGGCATATAGAAAAATATTTTTAAATATAGGTACATACTTAGAACAGTTAAAATTGAAGTGTTAAACTGAGCAGTTCTAAATATGCTCATTAGGAAACGTGCATGTGTTTTTCTACATCTCAAACCTAATTAAATGAGAAGGGAAAGTCTGAGATGTACGTGGCCAGCCAGGCCCCTGTGAAGTGCAGGCTAGACTTGAAGAACAGCAGAACTAGATGACCTGTGGGAAACCTATAAAATATGCAAGGAAAAGGCTAGAATCTAACACTTTAAGCATTTACAACAGTCTTCTGCCATGTATCTTCTGAACTACTTTGGAATATGCAATATGTAAAATGAATAGTTTCTGCTAAGGGATGGAGGGAGCTAAAACCAGGGAACTGCTGGAAGTCACTCTTAACTGAATACAAATGTTTTAAGCCACTGTAGGATAATCCTTCTACATTGAGAACTAGAATAATTTTATAGAAAGATAGTAAAACTTTGTCAAGACTCTAATTCTTGATTAAGTATGTATGTCAAGTGCTTTTACCTTGCATGTTATTTCTAGAATAACATAATTTGTCAGGCACTAAGGGTCTCATTCCAAAACTGTTATATTAATAGTTACTGTTACCTTATATCAGTCCACACAGATAATATGCATCCATTTTCCAGAGCTGTCCCTAATGTCAAGAATGAAGGCTCACAAGATGTGCAGATGATGCAGCATATTATTTCTATGAATTCCAACACAAGAGATCGTGTGACCTTCATAGTCTTCACAGAGCTGAATTTCAGTGTTTCACAATTTTCTTCTTCCTTTTCTTTTGAACTGGATTCTTTCCAAACTTACCAGCTCAGATTTATGAGCAAATTATGCAACTGGCATGAATGCTTACAGAACTAAAAGGAAGATAAGTTAGTGTAATGAGAAAAAGAGACCAAAAGCAGAGTTAGGAAGTAAAAGTTATCTCTTAGTTGAAGCAAAAGAACAGGAAGGATAGAAAATATTAGAAGAGCAATTGATGCTTTGAGTAAGTCTGAGACAACAGCAGAACTGAGGTGATAAATACAGCTTTTTGAAGCATGCTTAACCCTCTACCTCTGTATCTCAGATGTGAACTCCTAAAGATTTTCCTCAAAAGTTTTATTTTGGAATTATGCATTAACATTTATTTTGTCAGTCTTCTGGTATTTTCTGAAAGAAATTGCATTCTATTTTGCTAACTGGTTCTGTGCGCTGTGTATCAATATTTATTTATTTAGGCATCTTTATAAACTTCTATTCTTCATACAGAGTCAGTAGTGCATTCATAAAGCACAGTCTTAATAATATACTGTTAAACTGGTGTAATGCACCAATTTATTATTTACTCTCATATTGGTGTATTGCAGTTGATGTTCAATACTTTGATTGCTGCTGGAGAGTAAACAGAACAGTGGCAGTTTAAAATGACTTTGTTAACTTTAGAAACATCAGAGTGATTTTTTTTAATCATTCCTGTATTTTTATGCCACTAAATAACTTTACAGCTTTCTTTTTATAACAGTGGGAAGAATGAAAGACCAATGTTACTTATGAGTCAGTTTTCCAGTATTCTTCTTATTTTGTAACAAATTCTCTTCTATTAAAATTGGAGAAGATAAAATGTAAAAATGTAAAAATAGTGCATATTCAAAAAGTTAAATAAATGAACAATTAAATATTTTGCTTTGCATTGAAATTCTTGAATAGTTTCTGGCTTGCAAAAAATAGTATAATTTGCGCAGTTCTGCACAGTACTGGTAAAGGCCAAAAATGTGAAGTTCTTCTAAGCAGTGATGTGATTGACCTTGTTCCCATTCATACTTAAGCAGAAGGTATTCTCCTTGTGTTTGTCATTGAGATACAGGTGCATAGACACAATTATATATAACCTTTATAAAAGCTAAGCCTGAGGAAATGCTGATAATACTACTGTCTTTTTTTTCCCCCTGATAAACCAAGAAATATTGGAGACAAAGTTAAAGTCTCTTTCCTGTTCACAGAGGATGAAATCATATCTCTGATCAGTCTGAGGAATGCCCCAGACATGACATGATAGAACAATTCTCTATTAAAATATCCTAACCAAATGGATGAAACCAAGAACAAAAATACCAGCTGTAGAGTATCTGCTTCAGGCATGTGTGTCCATTCTGACAAATGCATATGTTTCAATTGGATCTCTTTGTTTTGGTGGTTTGTTTTTTCCAGCTTCAGAGTAGCACAGATAAGAGAAGGGACAGATTCTGTATTCATGGTGCTCCGTTGCTTAAAGATTACCTTCAGACTTTCTCAGGATGATCCTATGTTTAGTATAGAATATATTAAACTTAATGGCAGTGCTGAACATCTGTGGAAAACAATTATGTGTTACGTCTTAGTTTCAGATGTTACATCCTCATTTGCAGGGATGCCCATATTTATTTCTGTGACAAACACTAAGCCCATAAAACACATCTTTCAGACATCTGCTAGTGTTCATTTTCACCTGCTTTAGGAATCTTGACTTTATCAATGTTTTCAATACTGTCTCCTGTAACATCTCCATAGAGGTGCTGATCGTCTGTGGGCTGGATCAGCAGACAGTGAGGTGTACTTAGAACTGACTAAACATTGGGTTCAGTGGGCTATGATCAATAGCACAAAGTCTAGCTGGGGCAATCCCAAGCACAACTGCAGGTTGGGCAAAGAGTGGATTGAGAAGAGTGCTGATAAAAAGGACTTGGAAGTGTTGGTTGATGAGGAGGTCGATATGAGCCAGCAAAGTTTGCTTGCATCCAAGGAAGCCAACCATATCCTGGGATACATCAAAAGAAGCATGGCCAACAGGACAAGGGAGGTGATCCTTCCCCTCTACTCCAACCTCTTAAGACCCCACCTGCAGTACTGTGTCCAATTTTGGAGTCCCCAACACAAGAATAAAACAGAGCTGTTGGAGTGAGTCCAGATGAGGACTGTAAAGAGGATGAGGGGGCATGCATAGGAAGAGATGCTATGAAGACAGGCTGAAAGGGTTGGGATTGTTCACCCTGGAGAAAAGAAGGCTCTGAGGAGACTTTATAGCATCCTTATAATAACTGAAGGGAGGCTACAAGAAAGTTGTTGAGGGAGTTTTTATAAGGGCATGTAGTGATAGGACAAAGGGTAATGGATTTAAACTGGAAGAGGTTAATTTAAGTTAGACGTTAGGAAGAAATTCTTTAGTGTGAGGGTGTGGAGGCACTGGAACAAGTTGCCCAGGAAAGTTGTGGATTCCCCCTCCCTGGCAGTGTTCAAGGCCAGGGGCCCCAATATGGGACTTGGAGAAACCTGGTCTAGTGAGAGGTGTCCCTGCCCATTCAGGGGGGGTTGGTACTAGGTGATCTTTAATGTCCCTTCCAACATAGGAGCCTGTGAAGTATCTTGTACCTAACTGTCCCACTTTTAGGCCTTGCCTAATCAACTATTAGATCTTACAATTTTGTACTTGTTCATCTAACACTTAGACCTTGCAGACCTGGTTATAATGATGCCAAAGTGTGTTCCCAAGGTCTGGCCTCAGTTTTAACTGTAGTACTGAGCCATGTAAGGCTAACTACAGCCAAAAATTTGAAACTATCATTTCATATAGAAACATATGCTGCCCCAAATAAACCTTACTGTGAATGACAAAACAAATTTTTTTTTTTAGTAAAGACTTAAAATCATTAGTCATAAGTTTAGAACTATGAAAAATTCTTCCTTTTTTCAATCTGAGTTTGATTACAATTAAGTGTGGTGATTTTACTGGGATGTCTCATATAAGGAGGAAAAAAGAACTGGGAATATCTAGACACTTGGTTTATTTGGGCATGAAACCTTTGAAATTGTTTGCACTTTGCAATATTTTTATATCATATGTGGTTACCATTTTATTTTTCTTCAGTTTTCAGGGTTGCCACATTTTTCCCTATGTTCTTGAAGGAAACCAAGTGATACCCAGGACATACACTTAATCAAAAGTTAAATTTAGGTTTTGAATAATTCATTATTTATTTTCATGTAACTAAAATGTTATTAGACCTGGAAACACTTATAACATTGTCCTGAGAGCTTTCTTTTTTTATGGCTTCACCTGATCAGAAAAAAACAAAACTTAAACTTCAAATCCAACTGCTCACCATATTTTGCCCAGTAAGCTCTATAGATAGGTACCTGGTAGATGATCTCAAAGAAACTCATGGAAGTGACCATTCTAAATCATAGTGTTTCTATCATCATTAGAAAGAATTAGCATCGTTACCACAGACAAATAGAAGTTTAAAACTCCTGTGTTTTGAAAATTGGTAAAATTTTAAAGAGAATCCAATATATACGAAAATTTCCTCCCGGAAAGTCTTGTTCATATTGTGCTTCATGTTTGTCAGATTTTAGCATTTGTACTAGTCCAGGCACAGTAACAGTCATAGTCTGAATAAATAGGTAAAGCTTCATATAGTTAAAAGTGTTACACAGAAAGATGTACAGTTTCTCCTTTACTCTTTTACAGTAGGTTCAGTCTTCCAAATACTCCTTGGGTATTAAGGTCAGAGATGACTCAGGAAGAGAGGTGAGCCAACACAGCAAGACATGTTTCCAAACGTGTTTCCCTGAAGGAGATCAGTAGTGGTCTTAGGGGCTTATTCCACTGAAATCTTGGGTCTATCTGGATGGCTTTTGAAATATTTTCATAAAACAATCTGCTCCTTTCTCACTGACTGCTGGCTAAACTTTGAGAGCTGCAGAACAGTCTTCCCCACTCATCTCTGGCACAAGAGGGCTCCTGTTTGTTATTCAGTGGCTGCTGGAGTTTGAAACAGTTCAAATCTAAACAATTTAGGCAATAGACATAGACTAGAACTCTCTCAGCCCAAGACAAGTCGGGTATGTTCTGAAACACAGCGATGGACTGCAGTTTTGTTTTAAATCTAGAGCAGGGGGCAGGATCTCTAGAGCCAGCTGAGAGGGGGTTAGGCTGAAAAGTGACAAGTGAGTGTGTGAGGAGCCCTGCTGCACTGTCTGATTTTTGCCCACTCCATCTGAAGCAATTCTGGACTTAATGGACTAAGAGGATGTGAGATAAAGAAAAAGTGAGTGAATAAGGGGTATAATTTAGTGCTTGCAACTTTCTTCTATGACATCTGGAGTCTGGATTCAGCTCCAAGGAATGATTAAGTATTTGAAGTATAAAGTGTATAAATAGAAACCTTAGATTTAAGTCTCCTCACGCAGAGGAGAAATTAAACCAAGAATATCTCGTGTAGTGCATGAATGGTCGAAGCACTAAATTCTTATCTAAAGGACGTTGACAACTCTTCTTGGCCTCCTTCTTGAGGAAAGTGGTAGTTAAGTCTCCTTTTTTTATGGTGCTCCTTCAATAAATATATTCTGTGAACACCCTCTTGCCTGCTCGTCTCAATTCTCTGACCTTGAAAGTGAAAAAAAAAAAAGAAAAAGAAAAAGCTTTTGTGGATTCTTGTGGAAGACAGGCTTGATCTAGAAAGCAGTACTGTCAGTACTATCAAGTTCATAGTGACTTGAGACAAAAAGATAAGTAGAATCTTTGTTACTTGAGGAATCTGAGCATCCCAATGATTCTTAAGAGGACTTGAGTCACCATACAGATTTACTTATCCATATTCCACCTAAATTTGGCTCTGGATGTTGTTCGTAAAATTGATTGAGCATTGAAATGTTAAGTCTAGGTAAATGTTTTTGGGAACCTGTGTGGCTGGATCTGTGGTCTTTTCATTTATGAAAATAATAGTGTCTTTTATTTATTTATTTATTTATTTATCCTTGCTACATGGTGGTAAAGACTTGTGGATACCATTAAGGGAACTGTATTCTTCCACAATACAATATGCACACAGAATGATCAACATTAAATAGGAAACACATTGACAAGTAGAAATAGTATCTAGTGATGATTACCAAGCCTGTACAGTTTCAGGGCTATGTGTACCAATATCCTTGTTCATTTGAGGGGTATGGTGGCAATGCAGCTCCTTTCAGAGCCTTAAAGTTTGTGGGCTTGAATAACATGTTGTCTTCAATACTCAGGAACTCTAGACACCACCATACTGAACTTTGATAGCTGTCGAAGAAATCTTAAATATCAACAACTCCTTAATTTTTAAAATTTTTATTCCAGGGCATTCATTTGATAAAAAGAATCTCAACTCATACTGTTGCGGATACCCTACCTGCTTTGGCTAAAATGATGAGGGACTAGGAAGGATTGAAGTGTCTAGGAAGGATTGAAATGTCTGCTTAGTAAGAACCCCAAAATATAATAAAGATTAACTTATGAAGGATCCATCTAGGCAGTTTCATGTTTTATACAATGTTCACACCCTTCATTTCATGATCTTGGAATTTACATTGGTAAAGACAGAGAACAGTGGGTCCTTGTCTATGCTTTTAAAACCACTCATTTTGCAATTTTTAAATAATATACCCTAAGGTAAGATCTTGTAGCCCTTTCAAACTCTTCAAGTTCTCCTCTGTCCTCTTCAGAGCTGAAGAAGAAGAACTATACAACTGTGGGCAGAGCCTGTGTTTGCACAGGGGCGTATTGTTGTGGTTATATTCCTTATTTCTTTCCCAGTAGTTCTTTAGACTTCACTTGCTTTTTTGCTTTTTTTTTAATTCTGCCAAAAACTGCGTGATGTTTTTATGAAACTCCCTCTTGATTCTGAATAGTAATGTTCAATACCAAACCCAGCTTTTAATATGCAAAGGTGGAAGAGTTTCTCCACGTGCTACAGTTTACAATAACCTATAGTCAACTTCATCTTCCATTTTAGCATCTCATAACATCCTTCATAATCTGCCATGGCCTTATTTCTTTGAATAACTTTATAAAATCAGACAACTTTCTGCTCTTTCCTCATCTTTCCATATGCTTGTATATATTTATATACACATATATAAAAGCAGATATTTTAATTTATAAATATACATAGCTGATTTAATGTATATATATCTGTATGTAAAAAATTAAATTGACCTTGAAAGTGACTTTCTAGGTGACTTCCCTACACTGTGACAACTAACCTTTTACCCATATTATCTTTTTCCTTCTCTTTCAGCCAACAGTTTTTCTATCCAATGTAGTGGTGGTTATCAAGAATCCTGATTTAGGATCTTGCCAACTATACCAATTTGTTGTGGATCCTGATTTAGGACCTTGCCAAGTACACCAATTTGTCACACATCCTGATTTAAGATCCTGCTGACTGTTCAAATTTGTTACAAAAGAGTGGAATGCACCTATTCAAAAGAGAGAAGTATCAAATACATTTTTGAGGTAAAAATAATTTTTCAGAGTTCAATATATTCAATGAAATTCAACAAACATTAACAGCAGTTTACCAAGGCTCAATAAGTTTGATACAAGATTTACATTATTAATTACTGCATGGAAGAAACATCTAAAGGAAAATTGAGTTAGATTCAAGATAGAATGATTCTCACAGAAACTGGAGATGCAAATGTAAGGAAGCCCCTCATGGTGGCTCATGAGATCCAGAGTGGATCCCCTTGCTTTCTAAACTCTTAATGGAGCTTAGTTGCTGCTAGATTCAGTTTCATTCTCAGTCTTGATCAACAGTTTATGTCTAATGGAATTTTCAATGCAAATTTTACAGTAACTAATATTTAATAGCTTCATCACTAGTAATCATCCATTAGTTTTAATTCAGCATGTTGACAGTCACCAAAGATTTGCCATTGGTAAAAGGATCTCTGTGCCTTGAGAAACAACCTTGAGGGGTGTCCCAGCTCAAGGGGAGAGCACCACCACAGAGCCTAGTAGGGAGACCTCAAAGAATGCTCACTTATATCCTGTTTATGGAATAAAGTGTCTGGGTCATAGCCAAACCCAATGTGAGAGGTATATATAAAACTCCTTGTACCAACACCTTTATTGGATCCTTGATGAAAGTCTTGGAAAAGCCACCTGATATTCATGTGTTAATCATGTGATCCATATCCCATATGCTCATATGCATCAAAGTTCACTGTTTGACTCTGCTCCTTGAAGCTAGAGGAGTATGTGGCCCAGATAAGGCTCAGACCTTTATCTCCTTTGTAGTCTTCACCATACTGCTGATAATTTGGTTAAGGGGTCAAGTGGAGTTGTCCCAGTCATATGTTCTGCCACACAACCCTTTCAATCACAGCCTTTATTCCCAGCTGGTAGCAGTGGTGCTGGCTCTATGACTGCAAGCATCAGAACCTTTGCCAGCATAGTGTTGCTGCCAAGTGCAGTCCTGTTCTTGGGTAAGACCCAGGCATAGGTGATACAAGTAATTCACCTTCCAAAATCTCTGCCAAGATCTGATTGTGCCAATTGACACCAGAAACACACCTCAGCCTGATTCAGCATGCCTCAGAGTAGTTTATTGTATAGTATGGATTTATCTTCAAGTATTTTCACAGTGACTTTAGGTGCTGCAGTTTGCTACTGACATTTCCCCTCACAAAAAGTTTGACCTATTGATTATAGTCAAGTTGAAGCATTAAATCAGTTGCATAATGTATAGAATGAGTCCATATCTCAAAATAAAGCTTTGCTTGTTGTGAGATTTTTCATAATTAAAATGACTTATAAAGTCTAGCATACACAAACCAAAATATTATATTCCAAGATAATATGGTATACATAAAGCAAGGTACTGAAAGTTAGAGTTTAGTTTATTGGCATATTTATGCATCTTGTTTTCTCTTGGTAATGCTAATATTACTGCATTTTGGCATAGATAAAATAACAGGTGCAGCTGGTTTGCTTCCTTTACTTCCACATATGTATATGGTCAACAGTGATTTTGAACTGGTTTAGGATTTTACATTTAAAATATTTTATCTGGATTATTCCCACCATGCAGAAGGACAACAATTTGCTATTTCCTGTAGCAAATACAGGAACTAATAATGGCTCATGTAAAAATTTCTTTTTCTCTATACATGTATTTATTTATAATTTCTATGTTTTTTTCAAAGCATATTCTTCCTGTAGGTAACAGTACATACTGTATCCCAAATTTGAAGAGAAAAATATTTTGAATCATCAAAATGCAAAAAAAGAGTCAGATTTAGGTGTGAAAACCACATTTTCATTCTCAGGTAACTCCAAAAGAGGTAGCTCATATTTTGTTACAATTTCAAACAGTCATCTTCAAGTTGAAAGTGAGCAGTAACAATGGCTACAGTGGAAGTTGATGCAAAACAAAGACAAATGGAATTCTTCTGTGTGACTTTCAGTAAAAATGTTTTCCTGGGAAGACTAACAGCTTGATTCTAATCTTACATCATTTGTTACCATCCTCCATGAAAGCCCCTTGGTAGTGAAAAGACTATTTTTATGCTCCATAAAAGTCTCCTTTCTTTTTTTTTTTTTTTTTTTTTTAAATTTATTTTTTTGTGGTGAATAACGGTGGTGGTGCCAATACAAGAACAAATAGATCAAAATGAGAGCAGGAGATCAGATATAATGATCTATAGTCCTAACAGCTTAGACTCTGCTAGTTGGAAAGGTATTTAGTTCTTCTTCCAGGTGTATCTCCCTTTTTCAGTCAAAGGGTGTGGGAGGTGAAAAGTGTATGGGCATTTTTTCAAAATATAATTGTGTACAGCCATGAGATTTTGTGCATGGGATAAATGTGTTGGAAACTAGATGAGTTCCATTAGGTGTGTAATATCTATAGTCTGTACTCAGGTGAGTACCTTTTTGCAAGTTCAATATCAGGACATCCTCAGAGATAGAGGATGAAATATTTTATCTCTAATCTCCATCTGAATTGTGTTAATGTTTGAGAAAAATTACAAAGATGTTCACTACCTAGAATTTCAGAACCAGCCCAAATCTTATAATGTGAAATAAAAATAAAGAACACAGAAAAATGTTTGTGCACCTCTCAGAAATGTTTACCCAGTAGACAATGAATTTCATCACTTCAGTTTAACATTTTTCTTCTACTCTGAAGATCCACTACCACAGGTGTCAGAAGGATCAGTAACAGCCTCTAGAATATCCCACTGTCTTCCCACTGTTTTTTCCATCCTTGTTTTATCATAAGGTCTCAATTAGTTTATGAGTCAGGATACAGCCTTACACCATAAATATAATACATTATAATTAAATTATCTACAAAAAGAGACCTGGCTACAAATTATGTATATGCTGGCCTCTGAAAATTTTAGATTATTTTATTTCACTCTCCCTTGTAATAATACATAGAAGTAAGCAGAAGAATAAAAATTGTTCCTAATATTAGCATTTTTTTTAACATTTCATTTTACATGTCATTTTCAAGTTTGACAGCCAGATGAATATGCATTTAATATTAATTGCCAGTGCATCACAAAGCAGATGACAGTATTATTTAGGATTCAAGAATTCCTTCATTTGTCTGTAGTTTCCAACATTCTTCTGAAGGCTCACTTTTTCTGTGGAATGGAATTGATAAGGTCAGTAACTGAGAGACTGGTTTTGAGAGTACATTAGTTCTAATTTGGAAGTATAATTACAAATGCTGCTGGGAAGGTTATATTTCAAAAAAATAATGATGTTAAATCTCTCCTGTAGGAAAGCTCTTACAGTCTGAGAAGCTCTTTCCTTCTACTTAACTGATTGGTAATTCCTTACCATCAGTATGAACACATGAGTATTGCCTTCTAGCAGGAAAATATATTCAAGGATTTTGGAATGAACATTTTTCTGTTACTTCTAAATGTAGTGTACTATACTTCTGTACTTCTAAAAATGTAGTGAAGTATAGATTTTTTTTTTGTTTCTTTCTTAAAGCATAATCGTGGAAAAGAAAATATTTAAGACTTTAAAATTCAGAAAGAGGTCTAATTTTTTATTGATTTTTCTAGAACAAACTAGAATCTTCAGCTAACTTCACAGGCACAAACATTTCTTAATATAGATGGAATATGAATATTTTCATATGAGTTCAGGAATTTAGAAGTTGGCTTTCTAGTCATTAGCAATATAGCTTAATATAATCTGTGTGAAAGATTATATATTCCTTTCCCTCTAAGTTCTTTTTATTTTTTTTTTCTTCTGGAAGGATCAGAAAGCTACCAAACATTATTTTGTAAAGAAAGATGAAACCAGTATTATTTTTTTTTCCCAGGGCACTGAGAACTTGAAGCTGTCTATTGATAGATGTGAATGTGTTGCCAGTTTCCCAGAGGAACAAAGAGAAGGAATAACACACTGATTAAACAGATAGAGCAATGAGAGACTTTTATTTGCCTTCATGTGACTTATGTCAGGTTCTGTATTTCTTGCCTCCTGTGTTCAATTTCCTTCACCAGCCTGGAACAGAAGGGGTGCCTAGCATTTGCAGTACAAACTCCTGTTCTTACCCTTTCTTATAACAGGTTTTATATTTTCTGACTCTTCCCTAATGTTGAAAGATCTTTGCTGCTCAGGGCTTACAGAGAAGGTGTAACACTGAAACTTTTAGTAAGTAGCTTGTGAGAACTTCAGGGCAAACAGTTTTTCTTGATTCAGCCTGCAAAGCATAAAGTGTAGATTCTACAGTATAAAAATAAATCTTCCCACTCGCTCTCATCGCTCGTAGGCACCTGGACAAATTTCACATTAAGTAATTGCTTTTGGCTTGCTCCTTTGAGGTTCTGAGTGCTGAATTTCAAGGGAGGGAGAGAGATTTCTCAGGCTGCAAACAGCCAGCATCTTTCAAAATGGAGTGACCTCCAATAAGATGATATTTGCAGGGGTAAAAAAAAAATAAGGTCCTTTATTAGCATTTAAAATAATTTGTGGAATTTAACCATGCACTTTAATCAGCCTTGTGTTTTTATGTGGCAAACAGATCTAGATTAGTGAAGTAGCATCATGTTATGTTACCATTTGATTCTTCCATTTGAAAGATGATGGAATTCATAGGGTAATGTCCTGAATGCATGCATTGCAGACTAGTCTTTCTGGATAAATTAGGACTTCATTAGAAATAAATTTCCTAGAGAGTGGCCAAATACTGCTGTTAAAATAGCTGACTTTTAATAGGGGGCTACTATGGGCTTTGCATAACATTCACATATTAGCTCAGAAAGTGCTTTGACATTGCTGCTGACATTGTGAAATCATTATCAGTGTGTGTTAAGTTTTAAATCAAAGAAAATGAGGCAATAAACCAAATAAATGTTGACACACAGGTTCCACATCAGAAGATTCTGGAACCTGCGTATAATACAGTAAATAGAAATCCTTTAATTCTTTAATTTTATAGATCTGAAAAGAGCATAGAAAATATAAAAATAAGATTTCAAGTGCAGATTATAGATGTAGAGACAGAAATAAATACTGAAGTTAACTGCTCTTAAATGAAGATTTAAACCCAGGTGGCTTTATTCATGTATTTATTAAAGAAGACATCCCAAAGGTCTGTAGCAGTTTTTGAGTTAGGATGACTTTCTCAGCTTTATCAGTGGATCTAGTGTCCAGTCTAAACATCCACAATTACCTACTTTTTTGTAATGTTGCAAGTAACCTTCAGTGATTAAATAACACCTTTGCATTTATGATAAGGTCCAAATAGTTTTGAATGCCTAGATTTAAATGTTGAAAGATTTTAGACAACTCCAAAAACCCACCTCTGCAGAATGTTTTGACAATTTATAAGGCTTCTGATGAAAATTTTGAGAGAGATAAATGGATATCTAGGCAAACATATACTGTCTGATAGTGGGATCCACAAAGCAGAAGTCCTCCTTCTAGGTCTTTGACATATGGTTGTATTCAGAAATACCTTTCAGAACTACAGTAGTTGATAGTATCTATTTTTTTCCTGATAGTTTTGACAGGATTAAAATCTACATATTTCCATTCCCTGAGTAGTCTCCTCATCAACAGGAAATATTTGATAAGAATAGAGTCCTTTTGTTAGAAGGGGATCATTTTAACGCCTGGAATGTAGTAGAGCTGTGTGTCCAAAATAATAATTAAGGGAAACTAAAAAAAGGGAGATGGCACCCAAAGGCCCTTGATATGTCAGCTCAGATCCCCATCCTGTGCATCTTCTCTGATCTATTTGCTGATGTGCTAAAAACCAATCAACCAATGATGATTCTTCCCCTCTCCTCTGCTCTCTTGAGACCCTACCTGAAATACTGTGTCCAGCTGTGGGGTCCACAGTACAAAAAGACATGGAGCCATTGGAGTGGATCCAGAAGACGGCCACAGAAATGATCAGAGGGTTGGAACATCATGCCTATGAAAACAGTCTGAGGGAGTTGGGGTTGTTCAGCCTGTAGAAGACTCTGGGAAGATCTTGTTGTGACCTTTCAATATCTGTAAAACATTTATAAGAAAGACAGAGAGAGACTTTTATTGATGCCTATAGTAGTGGGACAAGAGTCAATGGTTTTAAACTGAAGTAAGGTAAATTTAGCTTTGGTACTAGGGATACATTTTTTATGATGATTGTGGTGAGACACTGGGACAAGCTGCCCAGAGAAGTTGGGGCTGCTCCATCCCTGGAAGTGTTCAGTGCCAGTCTGGACAGGGCACCTGGTTTAGTGGGAGGTGTTCCTGTCCATGCAGGGAGGTTGGAACTAGGTGATCTTTAAGGTCCCTTCCAACTGAAACTATTCTATGAGTCTATGATTTATCCAAGATATACAACATATCATATATAGCATTTCCCATAGACTTACTAATTTATAGACCTGTAAAGTTTTGTGTAGTCTCTTTTGGAATCAAAATATTGTTCCCTTAAGATACTGAATCTTAATATACATTTGTAGGAGTCAGAGGATGTCAAGTAGAAAAGAGTAACAGTTAAGGGAAGGCTAGGATTAATTACAGTATAAATGGATTAGATACATGTTTTGGAGTCAACTGAGGGAGTGGAAAGAAGCAGGAAAACTGATTGATGTTGCTTCCCACTGTGCATTCAGAAGAGTCTGAAGATCAAATCACTATTAATTTGCTACTAAATATACCACAGCTTCTAGACTTGTCACAGTAGCAAATTTTATAGGCTTGTTTTGCATAAGCAATCACTCTTATTCCTTTTCAAAGTGCTTTTTTTTTTTTTTTTTTTTTTTACTGTGTGTATGAAGTCTCAGAAAGGATCAAAGTCCTTAAGTGCAATGTTTCATAGCATGATTCAGTGCCCTGTGTAGTGCTACTAAAATTCAGATTATTAATTTTCTGTGTCTTCTATATCTTCCTTAATTAATCCCACTAAGCTGCTTGGACATAATTTGTTCCAAACATTTCAGTCGCAGAAGGAAAGGGGGAAAGTGTTTCCTTTTCAGCTACATTTCAGAAGTCAAACACTTACACAGCTAATATACTTACATAGTTCAAGGGTGATAGTTCCTTTTTGTTCTCTTCTTGCTCATTGAGGCCAGTCCAGGGATCATAAACTAACTGTGGTAGTTACCAAATGTTCAGGAAAAAAAACGGTGTCCCAACGCTTTAGATGCTGATTTGGAATTTCCTACAAAAATAGAAAGTATTTAATTTTTATAGTGAGCATCTGGTTTTTTTGTTGAGAAACCCTCCAGACACTCTTTGCCTTCAAATAAATAATTAGTATTTACTATTTTGGGAAATTTGTGTGCATACATAATTTTGATTTAATTTCTTGGAATGGTTTGATATGAGAAACAAGGGGAAAGAATTAGCGAGTGAAAGATGAATAAAATAATCTTAAATGAGACACTTCTTGAATGATTCAGATTTCGAATAAAGCAATCAATGCATATGACAATTATCTTTCATATTACATGTAAGTGCAACTCTCATGCATTTTAGGCCCATAGTGGGTAAATTACAGCCATTAGAATGCTACCACAAGTATCCTTTTTCTGCCTACTAACCCACATTTTCCTTAGGTTTAAATTTACTTTTCTTGTCTTCAAGTAATATGACACCAAAAAAAAGTCTATTAGAAAGTCATATCTCTTCTCAGCAAATATAAGTAATAATTATTTTAAGCAATCTATTGGTCCATAATTTCCACTAAGCAAAAAGTATAATTGCTGAGTATAAAGGAAAATATGATTACTTTTCCATGAGACATTAAAATGGGATTGCACAGCTGAAAAATGTTGCTAAATTTGAAATTTAGAAACGTCATGAAAAAATCCAAGACTCCAGAGGTTGAAGGAAGAAATGAATGTGACACTGCAAAACATAAATCCTTTGTTTCAACTGCAAACATTGCAACCAACTTTAATAAAGTATTTATATTTCATATATTGTCTATTCTGTTGCATCAGATATCTTCTCTTTTCATTAAATAGGGAAGATGCAAACTGAATTAAAACTCAAGTGTTGCCCCTCACAATCTCAAAGATGCTAGGAAACACTGAAAGAACTCCACACTGTTAAAAAATAAATCACTGTCTCTGAGTTCCTCCTTGCAAATTTCTTCTGAATTCAAGGGTGATTTTGAGAACACTGTTAGACAACAAGATCACTTAGATTAAAAGAAGCCTCTTTGATATTAAGGAAGTGAATTTGAAAAAAACACCAGTTCTAGCATATCCTGACCATATAAGTCTGTGTATAGAGATAGCCGTACACACATACATGCAAAAATATGGACATACTTATTTGGAGGTATGTGTTCAGCTTGCTATAATTTCTCCAGCAATTCTAATGATCAGCTGTTTTGCAAAATATAATTCTAGGCTCTTAGTGTAAAGCAGTGTCCTTAGCACTTACTGATTGTTATCAACTAATTCATAGTTTCTTACCTTGCAGGAGTCCTGCTGAGCTCTTGACTGTGGGAATACTGCTTGCCTTTCATACCACAAGCTGTCAGTTTGTGCAAAATAAGAACTTTATAGAAACCATTAGATGGGAGGAGATGTCTTGTTAGATGTAGGCAATCATCTGTTCTTGGAAAAGGAACAGTTTCCCAGTTTTGTAGGGCTCTTGAAGATTCTGTGAAACAGTTTACGTTTCTCTTTGTGAGGCAAAAGCTGGATGCTGTTAAAAAAGTGAAATAAAGGAGAAACAGAGAAACTGTTACTGAGAATCCAACTCTTCGAAAGTGCAGTGGAGTGACATCCCACCTTGCTTCACTTCCTATACAGAATCCTTTCAGATTTTCCTTGGACTGCATATCTAATTTCAGATCTCTTTCAATATCAAATGGATCAAATGGAAGTATCTTTCTTTACCTTAGCATATTTTTGGTGTCCTACTTAGATTTCATCCAGCTAGAAATAAGCTATACCTTCAGTGTCTTTTTTTTTTTTTTTTTTCCCCTATGTTAGAACATAATTCCTTGAGAAAAGAGGAGGCATTCAAAGGCACCTACCTTTCCTCTTAAGCCTCTTAGAAGTAGAAGCATGCTCTGCAAGCTCTGGAGCAACCTCATGGCCCCCCTTAAAAGAAATAAATTTAAAGAAATTAATCTCTAGAGACAGCAGGGGAAAAAAATGGAAATAACACTACTTGCTTTTATCCATAAGAGTTTGGAAGAGTTGAAAATAGGAAGCACTAATGTTCAAGCTCTTTTTAACAGGTTGAAAGGGTTATGCCTTTCCTACTGTAAAAGTAACCCACACAGGTAAGATAATCTTACAATTGATGGACAAGCCATTGAAAATATTGCAGATTTTGCCTAAAGATCTCATCCAGTGTTAAGACAATATTTCTTTCTAAATTAAAGAGAAGAACTTAATCTGTAAAGTATTAATAAAAATTGTATTCAATACATAATGTTTTTTAATAAGGACAGTAGTTTGTTCATCTGTAACTGGAAAAAAATTAATGTTGTATCACTGGGTAAAATATGTCAGTAGTCCAAGCCAGCAGGGCAAGCAGCCAGTCTGCTTTTCAGCCTTGTTTCATTTATGACATTTCTCAAATTAAGTTTTATGAACTGAGCGTATCTGCAGAGATGTGTTAACTAATTTGGTTACTAAAAAGCTTAAGAATGTGGAACTAATATTAAATAAGTAAAACATCATTTATTCATAATACTTTCGACTGTGTCTTATTCTTCATTGGGGCTGGTGTCAATGACAGGGTTTCAGGTTCTTTGACCATGAGGCAAATTCCATGTAACTTAGTAACCAGATGGGCTTCATCTGTCTAGCAGGGGGCAAAAGGACGATAGCTTGTAAGTTGGAGGGGCTGATCAAGAGGGCTTTAAACTAGGTTTGGAGGGGTAGGGTATTGAAACCAGGCTCTCCAAAAATGAGCCCGAGGAGGGAAAGCCTGAGCTAAGAGTAAAATCAGCAGCCCAGCTGAAGTGCATGTACACCAATGCACACAGGATGGGAAACAAACAAGAGGAGATGGAAGCCATTGTGCAGCAGGAAAGTTGTGGTGGGGTGACTCGCATGATGCTATGGAGTGCTCCCATAGGTGCTACAAGCTCTTCAGAAGGGACAAACAGGGTAGGAGAGATGGAGGAGTGGCTCTATATGTTAGAGAGTCTCTTGACTCTGTAGAGCTCTAGGTCAGTAACAATAAGGTTGAGTGCCTGTGGGACAAAATCAGGGGGAAGGCCAATAAGGCTGATATCCTCGACCAGTGCTGGGGCCAGTTCTGTTTAATACATTCATTGATGATTTAGATGAGGGGACTGAGTCCACCATTATCAAATTCACAGATGACACTAAGTTGGGGAGAGTGTGGATCAGCTGGAAGGCAGGAGGGCTCTGCAGAGGGACCTGGACAGACTGGAGAGTTGGACTGATTCCAACGGGATGAGGTTCAACACGACCAAGTGCCGGGTCCTGCACTTTGACCACAACAACCCCATGGGGAGCTCCAGGCTGGGCACAGAGTGTCTGAGAGTATCCAGGCAGATTCTGCCCCTGTACTCAGCACTGGTGAGGCCACAGCTTGAGTCCTGTGTCCAGTTCTGGGCCCCTCAGTTCAGGAAGGAGATTGAGGTCCTGCAGCAGGTCCAGAGAAGAGCAAGGAGTCTGTGAAGGGATCCAGCACAAGTCCTGTGAGGAAGGGCTGAGGGAGCTGGGGGTGTTCAGTCTGGAGAAGCGGAGGCTCAGGGGAGACCTCATCACTCTCCACAACTCCCTGAAAGGAGGCTGGAGCCGGGGGGGGGGTTGGTCTCTTCTCCCAGGTAGTTCCCAGTAAGACAAGAGGGCATGGACTTAAGCTCTGCCAGGGGAGGTTTAGGTTAAATATTAGGAAAAACATTCTCTACAGAGAGGGTGATCAGGCGTTGGAATGGGCTGCCCAGGGAGGTGGTGGATTTTCCATCCCTGGACATTTTTAAAAAGAGAGTGGATGTGGCACTCGGTGCCATGGTCTGGTAACCACAGTGGCAGTGGATTAAGGGTTGGAGTTGGTGATCTCAGAGGCCCTTTCTAACCCAGATGATTCTGTGATCTCCAAATTGTCAACCTAGATTAAAAATATCCGAGCTAAAGACAGTGTGTCTGATTCTTAAATCTGCTGCTGTGGTGCAATAAAATACACAGTGGATATTTCTTTTGTGGGCTTACTAATCCACTGTGCCTTTTAATAAAAAGGATAGGGACAGATGATATCTTTTCTTTTATTGCAAATGCCTTTTTAGAGTATTGCTGCACCAGTCTTTGGGGGTTTTTGCAAATGGGTTTTCAGCAGATGCATTGGATGTCTGTATATTGGAGGGCCAATAAGGCAATTTTCACTGCTCTCTCAGTAAACTCTAAGCTAAATATACTCACATGTGCTTTCTTTCAATTTCTCTTTGTGCAGTATCTTGCATATAATGATCCCCACATATATAAAAATGTAATTAAAAGGGTCACCCTATCCAGACACTATTATGGCCAGCAGGTCGAGAGAAGCGATTCTGCCACTTTTCTCTGCTCTTGTAAGACCTCACCTGGAGTACTGAATCCAGCTCTGGAGCCCGCAGTACAGGAAGCATATGGATCTGATTGAGTAAGATCAAAGGAAGGCTACAAAAATGATCAGGAGGCTGGAACACCTCTCCTACAACGACAGGCTGAGGGAGCTGGGATTCTTCAGGCTAGAGAAGAAAAGGCTCTGGGGAGACCTAATAGTGACTTTCCAATACCTAAAGGGGGCCCACTGGAAGGCTGGAGAGGGACTGTTTCTAAGGGCCTCTAGTGATAGGACCAGGGGCATTGGTTTTAAATTAGAGAAGAGTAGATTTAGATTGGATGCTAGAAAAAAATTATTTACCATGAAGGTAATGGAAAAATGGAACTGCATCGATGGGTGCTTTCAGCAGAAAGTACAGTCATAGCCATCAACTACTCTTTCAAAGAACTTTTCTTTCCAGGCTGAATCCTGTCTTTTTAACAGAATTTAGGATAAAAGTGGCAGATTTCTTTCAAGGGTCTGTCTATGCCAGGCATAGAGTTACCAGAGAATCACCTCTATTTGGTTTATCTTTGGAAACACGGAATGGAACATCACCAGAGTATTGATGACAATGAAAGTCATGATTTCTGACACCTGGGTTTTACATGTGTGTGTAGCAAGTGACAAGACTGAACTCTAGGTAGTACTACTTGTACTAATCTTAATAATGAAAGAGCAATGAATAAATGTCTACAGCTCTGATTCTGTAAGAATTGGCGTGAATGAAGTTGCTCAACTCAGATTCCAGAAAACTGTGTCAGATCTATACCTTCAGTTTGTATAAATCATGATTAAAAATATTAATGCTGTTCTTGCACCTTGTAGAGATGTCAGTTCTGGCTATTATTTGAACACATCTACCAACCACAATTAGTTATCTCTTTTAAAAATCAAGTCTGAAGCATTTACTTAGTCTCTACCATTGGAGATAGTGTGTAAACATGTATTAAAGAACTTCCTTATTTATAAACAAACAAATTAAGTAATTGTGATGTTTCAAAGAAGGAGGTTATTATATTATTACTCTTAAAGACCAGTCTTTGAACATTCAAATAAAAGCTGAAACATTTTTAATAGTGTTGCATTTTGAATGACTTTGAAAATTAATAATGGATGACTGAAATTAAATTAGTGCCTCATAATAACTAGGATTGGCTCATGTTCAAGCCTGTTTCATCAAATCAAATTGTTTCTAACAAACTGTTATTTTCTGCCCTTCAAATATATTTGCCATAATCTATCATCAAACATATAGACTATCATAAATTATGGATGTAGTTCACTCAGAGAAAAAACCTCCAGTATTACGCACGGTTTGGGATCTGCTTTCTGTATTTTAATAGTCACAAAACTCATAGATTAAGTTATCTGAGTAGACATACTACACAGAATCTCAGGTCTCTGGATGTGTTATTGAGTGACAGGGAAATAAAGACAGCAATTCATTAGCACTTTCTTATTCTTAAAAGGCTTTGTGACCACTGATAATCATGTCATGTTTGCTGGATTTCTCCTTTGTGTGCATAAAAAGAGATTTGCACAGCCTCTTCATTTAGCTGTACTGTCTAATATAACATGTAATTTAATTACTTTGTTTTCTTTCAGCACATATTTCTTTTTCAGTGTGAAAAACTCATACTTTTAATTAACTAATTTCCATGTATTTCAAATATTCTATTTAATGCAAACTACCTTGAAAATGGGGCTTGTCACGTCAAACAAGAAGCCTTCTATTCTTCGTCTAGAACACTATATTTATTCAAATACAGTGTTTCATTAAAAAATCAGCAGCTTACATTACTGGTTTAGCTTGTATTTCAGAAGCATTTTTACCCACTTATAACTAATGTGCGTTCTTACCTGCAAAGCTGGGAGTTGAAGTGCCATCAGCTTTTGTTGGGGCTGCCCTCTTTTATCCATTAGATTACCTCAGAGGAACCCAGCACTTCTGAGGTAACCTAAATTTCAAGAAAACTTCTGTCATGCAACTTTTTTTGGTAAAAGTGGTGTGACTGAGCACTGAGCAGAAGACATACTGGGCTTGTCATATTTTGTCCATGTTTAAACCAAATGCTGGGAACTCTGACAATTGCAGGCAGTGCTGTCAGCATTGTTCTTACTCAGAGTATAAAGAAAATGTTTCTGAATTTATTTGTCTTCAACTTCAGCCACTGGATGCTGGATAAACCTGCTTATGGTTTGCTTTTGCAAACTCTATGAATGTAGACATAATATCCCCTTCCCTCCCTTTTTCCCTTCTTTTTTCCTTTCCCTTTTCCCTTCCCTTTTCTTCCCTTCCCTTTTCCCTTCTATCCCCTTTTTCCCTTCCCTTTTCCCTTCCCTTTCCTTTTCCCTTCCCTTTTCTCTTCCCTTTTCCCTTTCCTTTTCCCTTTCCTTTTCCCTCCCCTTCCCTTTTCCCTTCCCTTCCCTTTTCCCTTCCATCCCCTTTCTCCCTTCCATCCCCTTTCTCCCTTCCTTTTTCCCTTCCCTTTTCTCTTCCCTTTTCCCTCCCCTTTTCCCTTCCCTTTCATCTTCCACTGTTGCTGGTGAGGCAAGCAGCACAGTAAATTGTTACAAGCCTTAAAGTTTATTCTGGTAGAGGTCTTATTTTACCTGAAAACTCTTACTTTTGAAGATGTCAATACCTTGGTTTTACAGTAGGACTGATAAAACTATAAAATCCCTTTGAAGTGAAAATAGCTAAAAATTAAAGCTTTTCTGTTTAACCCACTTTTTATAAAACATTTCAAGATACAAAATGGCTTAAAAGCAGACATTTTGTCAGGATCCATGAGCTTCAGAAAAGCTGAACACCAGCTCTCTAGCACATTTCTAATTAAATATGCAATTAAAAAGCTTTCAGTGGCCCCTAAGGCTTCCCAGCCTAGTTAATAGAAAACTTCTCTTCTGACTTTAACAAGCAAGATAAAACTTTTTTAAAAAATTATCTACTGTTAAATAAAATGCCTTACTACTTTGTTTCCTCGCTGTGTTTTAAGGATTTATTGCAAGCTGAAACAAGTTGCTCAGGATTTTAAAGCAAAAACAATTAAAATAATGATCACTAATTTTTTTTTTCTCCCCAGAAAGTTATATAATATGAACTATTTATTAGGTGAAGGCTATATTTTTTTGGATGAAGTAATATGAAGGTTTTGTGAAAGAATACCATATATTAATTAATTAATTATTAGCTATTCTGAAATATTTTAAGATCTGTATTTTAGTATAAGAATTAAAATCAGTTCTTTTCATATAAAGCATTTTTATTTCAGTTGGACTACCCATGTTGTTCCACCTCTGACAGTGGAATTTTGACCACAGTAGCCTAAATTTTAGGATATTGGTTCTTTAGGTCTTTTGTCCTCCTAAGGATTTTCTTTCTGGGGGTCTGCAGTCTTAGGATTGAAGCATGGATTAAGGATATGCACAAAAATGCCACTTCAACACTTATGATGGATGAAAGTGTAAGGGAGGAATGGATGTGGACTTGGTTTCACTCAGAGGTCATAGTGGGGTTGTCTACAGGGTAATGATGGAGAGCAAATCCTATAGAAATGAGCGAATGGAAAGTGTTCAGAGGTATAATGAAAGCACTTTGTGCTGCCAAATAGGCTCTAAAAATTCTTATACAATATTGCTGCTTTTGAATTGTGATGGTGGAATATTTATCATACTAGTATTAATCATAATCAAGGCATTTAAGTTTGCTAGCTTGTCAGATATTTCATATGTTAAACTCCTCTCTTCACTGTTAATGCTCCTTTTTGACATGCAATTCCTTTTTTTTGTTCTTAGAAAGAGTAGACATCACTTTAACCCGTCACATGTTGGTGGGACATGAAGTTGTGAAACAATATATATGTAACTTCTAATTCTTCACCTTATGTGTAAATGACCTTTTACATCTTGCAATAAATGTTTTGTGCTATAGTCAATTTTCTGTCATAAAAGATTTTTTGCAAAAGGTTAGTAGAATGTTACAGTCTTTTTGATGTAATTTTAAAGTAGAATGTTAGTCTTTTTGATGTAATTTTAATTAATAGAGAAAAAAACAACGCCTTACTGACAGATCTGTTTATAAGATTAAATATTTGAATGTGTTTTTCACTAAAAACCAGTCACTTTTGGAACACGAATAATTTGCTAAGTGTAGAAAACTTTCTATAGTGTTTTAAAACTTCATAGAATAAGTTACACAGGAGACAAATAGATTTGTCATTTATATCTTCTCACATCTGTATTACTCAAGGCTTCTTTTTTAGTGTTTAGCTTTGCTAGGAGCATTTTTTGGCAAGTGATTCATGTCTTCATGTTGCTACATAATTTCAGTACCTGAATGTAATATAGACATATGTGATACAGTAATAATTACTTTATTAATACTAAGCAGCAGCTATAGAAATATATATCTTAAAGATAAGTGCATATTTTCAGTCAGTGATGGATGTGAAAAGGAACTGGATAAACACATTCCAATAAATCCAACAGAACAAATTTATGATGCCCTAAAGGAATGATGGCATGCCAAGTAAGTGATTTTAAAGATCTAATTCCCTACAGTCTTCTAGAAATACAAATATGTGCTGCACACTGTAGCTCTAATCTACAGGGCCTTGTCCAAAATAAATCCTTCTCCTTTGTGACTGCTCTTAAAAAAAAAATAAAATATTCAGGTTTCTTTGGCTTTGCACATATAAAAACCTCTCTGTAAGCTAATAGACCAGCTGCCTGTGATCAGTCTTCTGCAACTGTTAGGGACTTAGACCCTGTTTCTCTCATTTTCAGTTTAATTTCATCTGAGAAAAAACAGAAAAGCATAAATCAAGTGTTCCCTTCTATGTTCTCACATATAAATGTATATACACACATATTTATCTTGTGACAAGGGAAGACTGTCTTGATGAGTAACATTCAGTCAGGACACATGGATTGCACTTGTTTCCTTTGCTGACTGATCTATTCTGGGTGTTACCCAGGGAGAATTAATAACTTGGAGTTGAGTGAAAGCTTTCAGTTATGCAACTTCTCAAATTTCTTAACTGAAGAACTAAACTCTTGAGGCTGTATTTCTGTATTGAATATTCATGTTACCGAGTTCAAAATCCAGATTTTAGCAGTATTTTCTAATATTCCCAGAAACATTTTTGTAGTCAAATAATTTACTAGAACAATAGTGTCAATAGATTAACTTAGCTGAAGTAATTTCCTTACAATACTGAACTCTGAAGGTGCAAAGAAGAAGGTTATAGAATCATAGAATCTTCAGGGTTGGAAGGGACTTTAAGACAATCTGGTTCCAACCCCCCTGCCATGGGCAGGGATACCTCCCACTAGATCAGGTTGCTCAGAGCCCTGTCCAGCCTGGCCTTAATAACTTCCAGGGATGGGGCTTCCACCACCCCTCTGGGCAACCTGTTCCAGCGTCTCACCACCCTCATGGTTAAAGAACTTCTTCCTAACTTCCAATCTAAATCTACCCTCCTCTAATTTGAATCCATTTCCCCTTGTCCTGTCACTACCTGACATCCCAAAAACTCTCCCACCAGCTTTCTTGTAGGCCCCCTTTCAGATGCTGGAAGGCTACAACAGTGTTTTTAGCAAGGGAAAAATGACAAAATGCAAGTTCTATAGAGACTGTGAAAAATGATGAATGGTGAAAATTAAATTGTGAAATGAAGATGCAACAAAGTGGAGAGTAGTGGAGGGCGCTGTTATTGGAGGTGATAAGTAATTATTGAAAAACAAGATTTCAGCAACTCCAACTATCCTCATTTAAGTGTGACCAGTGGGTCAAGTGAGGTGATTCTCTCCCTTTTTCTTCTCCTGTGAGACCCCACCTGGAGTACTGTATCCAGATCTGGGGCCCCCAACACAAGAAGCTCATGGAGCTGTTGAAATAAGTCCATAGGTGGGTCACAAAAATAATCAGAGGATGAGAGCTCCTCTCCTGTGAAGACAGGCTGAGACAGTTGTAGTTATTCAGCTGGAGAAGGCTTTCAGCAGACCTCATAGTGGCCTCCCAGTACCTGAAGATGGTCCACAGCAAAGTTGGGAAGGGAGTTTTTAAAAGAATATGAAGTGGTAGAACAAGGAGTAATAGTTTTAAGGTGCCTCACAAGTTAAGGCTGGGCAGGCAATTAAACAAATGACAGAATCTCTCTATTAATCCCTCTCCCACAGGGAAAGGAAAGAGAATACAGGACAGACACAGGTTGGAAATTAAACTGCACAGCTTTAATTAAACAGTAGTGATGAAAAGGAATGTACTGAAATATATACAAATATATTCAAAAGCAATATCACCTCTTCCAGCCCTCTTACCCATACACGTATCACTACCAAGGCTGCAGGGAAAAGTCCCAGGCTGGGCTCTTGGAGTCAGTGAGATGGGATCTGGAGATTCAGATCAGATCGGATTCAGAATTCACACAGATTCAGAATATTTTGTTTGGTTGATTTTGGCCAGCAGTCTGGTCCCTTCCTCCCTAAAGGAATGTTGCAGGTGTGACCCCTCCACTCCCTTTCTTTTTCTGGAGCATAAAATGTTCCTCAGAACTGAGCAGTGGCCTTGGTTCTGCACACCAGTCTCTAGACATAGGTATAAACTTTGAGCATTGTCAATCCTAGAAGCAGACACTGACTGAGAAACTTGCTGTTAATTTCAGAGAGACTTAACTGAAATAACATCACCAGAAATAAAATTGGTTCTATCCTGGCCCAAACCAGGACAAGGTGAAAGAGAATAGATACAGATTAGACATTAGGAAGAAATTTTTTAGTGTGAGGGTGGTGAGACACAGGAACAGGTTGCCCAGGGAAGTGGTGCGTGCCCCATCCCTGGAAGTGTTCAAGGCCAGGCTGGATGGGGCTCTGAGTAATCTGGTCTGCCAGGAGGTGTCCATGCCAAATCAGGGATGTTGGAACTAGGTGATCTTTAAGGCCCCTTCCAACCAGTCCCTTCCAATAGGAAGCTGAACATGAGCCAGCGGTGTGCCCAGGTGGCCAAGAAGGCCAATGGCATCCTGGCCTGTATCAGGAACAGCGTGACCAGCAGGTCCAAGGAAGGGATTCTGCCCCTGTACTCAGCCCTGGTGAGGCCACAGCTTGAGTACTGTGTCCAGTTCTGGGCCCCTCAGTTTAGGAAGGATATCGAGGTCCTGGAGCAGGTCCAAAGGAGGGCAACCCGGCTGGTGAAGGGACTCGAGCACAGAACCTATGAGGAGAGGCTGAGGGAGCTGGGGCTGTTCAGCCTGGAGAAGAGGAGGCTCAGGGGAGACCTCATCACTCTCTACAACTCCCTGAAAGGAGGGGGTAGCCAGGGAGGGGTTGGTCTCTTTTCCCAGGCAACCCTCAGCAAGACAAGAGGGCACGGTCTCAAGTTGTGCCAGGGGAGGTTTAGGTTGG